>NC_083420.1:66331698-66687256 GCF_020745735.1 Hemiscyllium ocellatum
TCTCTCGCCCTCTCCCTACCTCTCGCCCTCCCCTCAATCCCCTTCCTCACCCTCTCCTCTCTCGCCCTACCCTCCCTCACACTCCCCTCTCTTGCCCTCCCCTCCCTCTCTTCATCCCCTCCCTCACTCCCCCTCTCTCACGTTCCCTTCCCTCTCTCTCTCCGTCTCGCCCTGCCTGCCTTTCCTCCCCCTTGCCATCCCTTCCCGCCTTCCCCTCTCTTGCCCTCCCCATCCCTCTATCCCTCTCCTCTCTCGCCCTACCCTCTCTCGCCCTATCTCTCACTTTCCCCCCTCTTCTCCCTGCTCCTTCACTCTCTCTCCACTTTCTCTCACTCTCAACCGCCCTCAATCGGTGTCTCTCTCTCTCTCTGCCCACGTCCCTCCGTTTCTCTCTGACTGAATCTCTCTCCCTCCTGTCCCTCCCTCCCTCTCTCTCAGACACACTCTTTCTCCCTGCTCCTTCCCTCTCCCTCTGACCCCGAGACTGGCGGTGGGGTGTGGTTGGTCGTGGGGCTGCGTGTGGTGGGGGTTGGGGGTGAGATGGGGTAGAGATGGAACTGCTGGAGGAGGCAGAGACGGGCAGGACAGAGAGTGTGAGGGTGAGGGGAATGTGAAGAGTGGAGGCAGGTGGAGAAACCGGGGTTGGGGCGGTTGGTGTGAGAGGGAGAACGAGGGAGAGTGAAAGGGGGAGGTTGTGAGAAAGAGTGAGTGTGCAGGGAGAGAGAGGAAGAAATGTGGAGTAAGAGTTGGGGAGATGAAATGGGGAGGCCAGGTTGGAAAGGGGATGGGGAGGGGGGAACAGAGGGAGTTAAACCCAGCTCCTGAGCTCAGGGCACGGTGCCCTCCCCTTCCCTGAGGACCACGACTTTGGGCAGAGTCTGTCTCTCTCCAGCTCAGCTTCTCCAACACAAAGACACACAACAACATCGGTCACTCTGCTGCTCAGCACGCTTTAATCAGCATTTTTATTGGTTACAAATGGAAGTGATGGATACAGTCAGTGGGATGGTGCCTTTTCTCACTGGCCCCTGAGTTGTGAGAAACATTGAAATGTTTTCCTGTAACCCCCTGTGGGATAAGGATGGACAAACCAGCGCTCCCCTCAGTCTGTTACCATAGCGACAGGCTGCTCCTTCGCTGAAACACTGAACTGAATTGAGAAAATCCCAGATGGTGTGATTAATGAGGGAATTTGATGGATGGATGGATTTGGGTGAAGGGATATTTCAGCACATTCTTCAGCTGCTGCCTGAACTTAGTCTGGGTCACGGCATAAATCGCGGTGTTTGTGCAGCAACTGAGGAGCTGCAGCATGAAGCCCAAATCCTGCACAAACCAATCGAGATACACAGAGTTATACCCCAAATCATACATCCGGCCCCATATAGAATACAGCATTAACGTTGACTATAACAGGATGAAATTGGCCGAGATCACAAACAGTAAAATGATGGATTTTTTTCGGTTTCTCATTTCAGTGTCAGACTGAGCGTCCCCATTGGTGTGAGCGCGGAGTCTCCTGCGGGCTCTGCTGGTCACTAAAATGTGTCTGACGGTGAGAACATTGAGCAGCAGAATCAGGAGAAATGGGACACCGGGGTTAGAATGTGGTGGAGGAACTCGATTGTGACCCAGACAATGGAGAATGCAACAGCATGTGTTAAATAACAAAACCAGGGGGTGTTCCCCAGCGAATACCGAGCCGTGAGCATAAAATACCAGAAAATGTTCTTTAAACAGCTCAGCACAGTCACTGCTCCCAGAACCACAGCCGCCGTTTTCTCACTGCAATATTTACTTTTCAGCTGCTGCCAACAAATGGCCACAAACCGATCAAAGGTGAAAGTGACTGTGAACCAGACAGAGCAGTCAGTGGCTGCATAAAGCAGGACGGCGTGGATATTACACACGGGGACGGAGGCCCTCAGGAAATAAAACTGTTCCCAATAAACAATGGGAATGTGTCTCAGGATCAGGTCGAGGATAATGACCAGGAGATCCGCCGCTGCCATGGCCCCCAGGTAACGTCTGACACATGGAGACAATCCACAATCTTTGTAAAGCAGGACGTAGATGGTCACTACGTTAACTGTGAGGAAGGAAAACAAACCCATTATCCATCAGCCAGGAGGCAAAGGGACCCGTTTGATCGGGGACCCAGTGAGATTTTCAAATGTGTCCCTGTATTCAGGGATTTATTAAAATAATTGGAGCTGGGATAACAAATGGGAAGGTCGGAATTTCTGACAAAAATGTGATATAAACCACAAGAAACCCTCCCTCCCAAACACACAGAGACACATCCGTAAGGACAGATGGTTTCTAGAACATTCCCACACACTCGATCACTCGAGAGCAGACACAGGTCACTCTTTCCCAGTTCCTAATACGGAGGGTGGGAACGTTGCTGTCCTGAAGGATTCTCTCCCAGTTTCCTGAAAACAAACGGAGTTTGGGAATTCCTGTATTTTGGTCTAAATTGTGGTCGATCCTGTGTCATGAAGAAATGTAAACGCAGGGAAAACGTATTCCCCCCTTTAACTGCCTGAGGGGCCTTCGGAACAGTGTCTCCTTCTCCCTGGAACGGGATCTCTTCCCTCGGGATCTTATCGTTTGTTCAATTCACTGATGTCAGGGACAGAACGCTCCTGGGAATGGCAGAAACTTGGGGACAGAGTGATCCGTGGATCTCCTTGACCTGTCCATCATCTTTCCCCCCCGACCCACCCCACTAACATGATATACTGTGCACAGGCTACATATCCGTCCAGCACGGGGAGCTGCACAGATCACATCATTGTATTGTCTATAAATCTCAACCAGACAGTCTGACCAGCACAGCGACCTGTGCAGTGATCACCCGTGAATTAATCTGTAACCCAGGAGCAGTTACCCTCCCAGCATGTAGGACTGTGGACCCCACCCCAGTCATTCCTGATGAAGCGTTCTGGCCCGTAACGTTGAATTTCCTGTTCCTAGGATGCTGCCTGGCGTGCTGTGCTTTAACCAGCAACACATTTTCCGCTCTGATCTTCAGCATCTGCAGACCTCACTTTTTACACCACCACAGTGCATTGATCTGTAACCCAGGAGCAGTTACCCTCCCAGCATGTAGGACTGTGTACCCCACCCCAGTGCATTGCTCAGTAACACTGTTAGATCCCTGCCCAGTGAGGGGAAACTTGCAGCCCATGCTGGAAGTGACAGGACGTATAGCTCCCACCCATTTCCAGCTCCATATCTCCATTGTGCCATGACAAGGGGGTGCTGTGGGTGTGAACATCACTGCCAGAGAGAGATGGCGGGTGAATCAGTTTAAATATCACCACGTGGGAGGGGTTTGGGGTATAGACAGAGAGGGGGAGACTGAGAGACAGTGTCATGGACGGATGTGTTCCCAGGTTTCAGAATGCTGAAATGTAGACACTTCGATAGCATCCTGTAACATGTGCCAGTCTTCCCAGGAAAGATGGGAAAAAGGGAGATTGGTGTGAGGTGAAATGATGGGGAGTTTTGGATGAACATTTGTTCTCCAGCTTTGTAAATGGGAGTAGTTTCAACAGAATCTCTGACTCACTTGCCTGATTCTAACAATAATTTGCCTCAGTGCCATTTTCATTGAGTGTGACAGAGCGATTATCTGTACGAGGCCAAACTAGATTCCTGGTGCTATCTTATCAAACACAACTCATTGACTACCCCCACACCCCTCCCCCACCCACATGGTGTCCCTCTCATTCAATACCAGCCCGATTCTCCCACCCGTCATGGCTGGAGAGACTCACAGTCGCCCGGGTGCCCCTGGATATTCTGTGATCCCTGGCACTGGTGCCATCTTTGAAAGGCCAATGGGCACACGGCTGACCTTTCTCAGTTCAGAGCTGCCCAGCACAGTTTACCCCGAGAATGGAAGATAAGGGGAAATTACACCACGGTTTGTCGACAGGGGCATGGAGGTCCTGGTGGATGGGCTAGTACAGAGGGGGACCATTCTCTTCCCAGAGGGAGCCACACCACCAGACCCCCCGAGCATGGTCTGAGCTCCCCACCCAGCTCAGTGCAGTATCTGAGGTCTGAAAAAGTGTCCAGTAATATAGGACAAGCATCAATAACCTTCCCCACTCTGTCAGGATAAGGGTCACTGTATTCTCTTTGCTCCCTCACACTCACTGTATATCTGTTATAGCACCGACCCCCGAATAAGGCTAATGCTCCAACACCTTCTCTCACTCTCTGTCTCTGTCTCTCTCTGTCTCTCTCTCTGTCACCCCGTCCACTTTACCCCCCACATCAATTATACTGCATGGATACAGCACTGTGTATAGACTCCCTCTGAAAACCTCACGATTAGCCATTATCCTCACCTGCACCAGCACTAACAGCAGGGCCACCCAGCCACACAATCCCTCCCTCCCCTTCTCCCATTCCAGGAGAAACAGCCTGGAATAGGACAGAAAGTGCCAAGCCGGGTGGTGGAGTGCCCGATATCAGTTCCCTCACCCCCCTTCCCCCCGCCATGTGGAGAGGACCCTGGTACGAGCCAGAGAGGACTGGGACGCCTTGTGTGGAGATTCTGAAACATCCACGTCCCACCGACCGAGTAAGGAGCAATGTTCAGTGAAGGACAACTCTCACTTTAAACCCACTGGCAGCTCCGTTTCCCTCCGGCACAACTTAGAAGCTGTGGCCCTGATGCCATCTCCCTTCTGTGTCGAGCTGGTACAAATGGGATCCCCACAGTCTCGGGGGGCAGGAGGGTGGGCTCACATCACATCGTCACCACCACCTCCCAGGAAGGGAGCACCGAGATTCCCTCCTACACCTCCCCCTGTAAACAGCTCAGATACTGAAACTAATCTGTGAGAGTTACTGCTCTCCCCACTTGTCCTAACATGTTCAACAATCTGTGCTCATATGCACCCAGCGCTCTCTGTTCCTGCAGCCTCTTTATAACGGCACAGCCTGTTTTATACTGTCTTTCTTTATCTTTCATACCAACGTGCATCACCTCACACTGCTCTGCGTTGATCCCCGTATACCAGCGTGTCACTGTCCTGTTAGAGTTCCACACTGTCTTCCATAGACTTTACAATCCTTGCAGGTTTGGTCCCATTTACAAACATTAAGATTGTCATAGTGTCACAGTGCCCATGAAACAACTGAAATCCTGCCCCACACACAGGAGGGTGAGCAAGTGAAATACTGATATATTCCCACGGACAGAGTCAAATAATAACATACTGTCAATGGAGCAACACAAATCCTGATACATACGAGCCAGAGTAGATGAAATATTGACAAACCACAGAGCAAGAGAAATCCGGATAGGTTCCACTTATCGATATTCATCAGGGTATCATGTGATGAAGGTGAAAGTGTGTAAAGTACCTTTAAGAGAGGGTGAATGCTGCTCTGAACTGAGAGCTTACAAGTACCTGTGATATGAGAGGATGGCAGACCCAGAAACAGTATATCGCCATAGAGCTGGAGTCGGGTGATAAGCAGTTAATAGATGGAGGGTCTCTTTAAGTTCACTTTCAGTGTTAAAAAATACATTGTTGTTTTTAATTAAACAGTGGAATTTGGGAGTTCTCTCTCACTCATATTTAAACTAAACATAAATAAATGCTCAATTCGCCTCGTAAACTGTTAGTTACCAGATGAGATCTATGCCGTGTCCTAACAATTACTGTGTGTGTATCTGTGTGTCTCTGTGTGGGGCAGGTCTGGCAGTCTCTGTGGTGCTTAAAGTGATGCAATGCCACCCTCTGCTGGTCTCCACACGTCACTGCACAGACATTGGCAGAGGGTGAAAACCAACAGGCATTCATTCAGAGAGGGAGAGGGAGAGGGCAGCTGCTCACAGCACCATCCAAACTGATGTCTTATCCATGTCCTGATCTAAATGTCCTTTAAACGTTATTACTGTCCCTGTTTTCACCACTTGCTCTGCAAGTTCATTCCACACACAAGCCAGCTTCTGTCTAAAATAATTACCTCTACTGACTTTTGTAAATCTTTTCTCCTCACACCTTAAAATATCCCTCAGTTTTGAATCCCTAACTCTAGGGAAAAGACATCAGCCCTTCAGCTTATCTGTACTCCTCATTAATTTATAAACCTCTGTAAAGTTACCCCGCCATCTCATACTCTCCAGTGAAAAATGTCCCAGCCTACCCAGCCTTTCCTTATAGCTCAATCCCTCCATTTCCAGCAACATCCAGGTTAAACTCTTCTGAACCCTCTGCAGCTTAATAATATCAAGGTCAATAATATCAAAGTGAATAGTCAATGTATTTTACAAGGGTAGTGGAGACCAAAACTAGAGGACATAGTTGTAAGGTAAGAGGGGAAAAAAATAAAAGTGACCTTAGGGCAGCTGTTTCACCCAGAGGGTGGTGTGCCTATGGACAGGATGACCAGACTGGAGACAGTATTCCAGGGGAGGTCTCACCAATGTCCCGTACAATCTCAACATGACGTCCCAATTCCGATACTCAAAGGTCTGACCATTGAAGACAAGTGTGTTAAACACCTTCTTAACCACATTATCTATATGAGATGCAACTTTTAAAGAATTATACCTGATGGCCGCGGTCTCTGTTCTACAACACTTACAAAGGCCCTACGTTTAATTGTGTAAGTCTGACTCTTGTTGATTTACCAAATCCAATACCTCGCATTAATCCAAACTAAACTCCACCTGCCACGCCTCGGCCAGTGAGTGATATTACCACCTCCTCACCTTCCCCATTTAATTTTGAAATGCCCACCCTCTCCAGGAGATTGATTTTCACAAAGACCCTGAGCTTGGTTTGCCTTGTGTGGTTAGAGGGAGGAGGGACGGATTGCAGATACAGTCAGTGGGGAGGAGAGGCTGGACAGTAATCACCGGCCTGGTATCATTTCATGGTTTTAGGCCGAGGGCAGACACACGTGAGAGTTGGGTTATACTGATCGGTGTTTTGGGACCAGAAATTATGGTCTTTCTCAGTGTCTGGTGTTCAGTAATAAATATCTACTTGAGACCCTTCATTGGGCAGAGTGTGTCTACAGGATTTCTTTCCCTAATATTGCAGACTACAGATAATAGCGATTAAAGATGTTCATAGTTAATTTCGATCTTGCAGTTGTTTAACAAAACAAAATGTTTTGTGTAGTTCAGTAATGGTAACCTGATTATAATAAATCCACACCGAGCTGAACGCTGCTCCTTTAAATGTGACCCAAAATCTGGGTACAGTAGTGTAGTGGGTAGTGTCCCTGTCTCTGAGCCATGGCTCTGGGTTTGATTCCAATCCCTGAAATTGATTGGTAGTGTTCCTAGCTCTGGACCAGAAGGTGTGGATTCAAGTCCTGCCTGTTGCAGAGGTATGTCACAGCATGTCAGAACAGGCTGATGAACAAACACACAGGAGAATAATGTTACAGCTTTATGGGTATTGCTAAGTGGTGCTTGTGTCCCTACCTCCGGGCACAAAGGTCTAGGTGTAAATCCCACAGAAGTGTCTCCTAATATATCTGAACAAACTGATGAAACTGGTTTTAGAATTGTGACTTGATGGAGAAAGAACAGGTGTCGGTGTTGAATTTCAGCATTTAGGCCCGGGATTATTGAACGTACAGCCATTCGTGTTGATTGAAGTCATATTTCCCAGCAGGAAAGGTTTATAAAATCAGAACGGTCATGGATAGGGTTTGTAGTCAAGGTTTTTCCCCAGGTTAGAGGAATCCAAAACTAGAGGACATTGGTGAAAAGTGAGAGGGGAAAGATTTTGAAGAGGCCTAAGGGGCACCTTTTCACACAGAGGGTGGTGTGTGTATGGAATGAGCTGCCAGAGGAAGTGGTGGAGGCTGATACAACTACATCATGTAAAAGGCATATGGATGCTGACAGACCTACCAAGCTTTTCCAGCAATTTCTGTATTTGTTAAAACATTCATTTTAACACAGGTATGTTTGGACACAGAATTGGCTGGCCAACAGAAGACAGCGAGTGGTAGTGGAAGGAAAATATTCTGCGTGGAAGTCATGGTGAGCGGTGTTCCACAGAGCTCTGTTCTTGGGCCTCTACTCTTTGTAATTTTTTTTAATGAATTGGATGAGGGGATTGAAGACTGAGTCAGCAAGTTTGCAGATGTCACGAAGGTTGGAGGTGTCGTTGACAGTATAGAGGGCTGTTGTAGGCTGCAGCGGGACATTGACAGGATGCAGAGATGGGTTGAGAGGTGGCAGATGGAGTTCAACCTGGATAAATGTGAAGTGATGCATTTTGGAAGGCCAAATTTGAAATTTGAGTACAGGATTAAGGATAGGATTCTTGACAGTGTGAAGAAACAGAGAGATGTTGGTGTGCAGGTACATAGATCTCTTAAAATGGCCACCAAAGTGGACAGGGTTGTTAAGAAAGCATATGGTGTTTTGGCTTTCATTAACAGGGGGATTGTGTTTAAGAGTCGTGAGATCTTGTTGCAGCTCCATAAAACTTTGGTTCGAATGCACTTGGAATACTGCGTCCAGTTCTGGTCACCTATTATAGGAAAGATGTGGATGCTTTGGAGAGGGTTCAGAGGAGGTTTACCATGATGCTGCCTGGACTGGAGGGCTTATCTTATGAGGAGAGGTTGACTGAGCTCAGACTTTTTTCATTGGAGAAAAGGAGGAGGAGAGGGGACCTAATTGAGGTATACAAGATTATGAGAGGCATAGATAGAGTTGATAGCCAGAGACTATTTCCCAGGGTGGAAATGACTAACACGAGGGGTCATAGTTTTAAGCTGGTTGGAGGAAAGTATAGAGGGGATGTCAGAGGTGGGTTCTTTACCCAGAGAGGTGTGAGAGCATGGAATCCATTGCCAGCAGCAGTTGTGGAAGCAGGGTCATTGGGGATATTTAAGAGACTGCTGGATATGCATGTGGTCACAGAAATTTAAGGGTGCATCCATGAGGATCAATTGTCGGTATAACATCGTGGGCTGAAGGGCCTGTTCTGTGCTGGACTGTTCTGTGTTCTATGTTCTATGTATTCTGAATACATTAAACATTTTATTTTTTTAATGACGCAGGGACTTATAAACATATCTTCAAATCGTCCAAGATCATTTTCTGCTCAGGGTGTATGACAGCAGCAATGATGCACCGACATGGACCAGGGAATGTGATGGAGACATAGTTTGGACAATGTACAAGGAGACCTCACATGGTCCAGTTTGGGAGAGAATGACATTATTGTGTGATTCAACTCAGAGAGGGAGAAAATGTCATCTGCCTGAGAAGAAACGGCCTATTGCACTCTCTCTCCTTCATTATTCCTCATCACTGTAATGTGTGTGAGCTAAAACAAAACTCTACTGTTATTGTTACCATTCTTATTTTTATAGAATCCCTGCAGTGTGGAAACAAGCGCTTCGGCCCAACAAGTCCATACTAACCCTCCAAACAGTAACCTTCCCATGCCCTTACAGTTACCACTGACTAGTGCACCTCTCGTAGAAATCGCTGAACACTGTGGATTATTTGACCAATCCACTTGAATTATATAGCTTTGGACTGTGGGAGGAAACGGGAGCACACATCAGAAGCTCACGCAGACAAGGGGAGAAGATGCAAACTCCACGCAGATAGTCACCCGAGGCAGTGAGGCAACAGTACGAACTACTGAGCCACTGTGTTAACCTGGAACCTCCTGTCTGCCTAATGCAAAGGGAATTCAGCCAAATCCAACTCTCCCAGGATACAATCCCATTGCTAGCAGCTGTGTGAGTACAATATCTTCAGAAGCAGAATAACATTTTGGACAATCTCTCAATTTTTCCTTTTGTCCTGAGTTCCAATAATATCTGGACAAGGTTCTTTCAACGTGAAATTGCAGAGATTTTGTTTATTTTGTGTTTGTGGGTGTGTGTTTTTAGAAAGGGAAATATCGATTCTTTAATTTGCAATACCCAAACAGTTTGCCATTCATCATTCCATCATAGTTGGAGTAACATTGGTCTGGATCATAAACGTGCTATTTGAGCAGATTAAAGAAACTAGACTGACTTGTTCCTAAAACTAACCCTGACCCAGTCTGAGACCAAAATCATCGGCCATATCACCGACCTGGTTACATTTAACATTTGTTGTGAGCAGTGGAGGAGTGGGACTAGAAAAGGAAACAGTGACCCCAAAAAGCCGGGGAACTATAGACCGATGAGCCTGATGTCGGTGGTGGGTGAGTTATTGGAGGGGATTCTGAGGGATAGGATTTACATACATTTGGGAAGGTAAGGGCTGATCAGGGTAGTCAACGTGGCTTTCTGCATGGGAAATCATGTCTCATTAATTTGATTGCGTTTTATGAAGAGGTGACAAAGAAGATTGATGAAGGCAGTTTGGTAGACATTGTCTATATGGACCTCAGCAAGGTGTTCATAACATTCCGATTGGTGGACAGATTAGTAAGGTTCGGTCACATGGGATACAGAAGAAGCTCATCACAATTGGCTTGAAGGAAGAGGGGTATTTTTCAGACTGGAGGTTTGTGAGCAGCAGTGTGCTGTAAGAATCAATACTGAGTTCACAAAACATTTCATCATTTATGTAAAGGATTTAGATGTGGATATTGGAGCCATAGTTAGTAAGTTTTCAGATTACATCAGAAAGGTGGTGTAGTAGATTATCTCAGAGTACAACGAGACCACAATTAGATGGGACAAAGGGGCAAGGAGTGACAGATGAAGTTTAATTTAGAAAAATACGAGGTTACACATTTTGGGAAGGTAAATCGGGGCAGGAATTATACACTTAATGGTAAGGCCCTGGTGAGTGTTGTGAAACAAATGTACATAGGGCTGCAGGTACATTGTTCCTTAAAAGTGGAGTCGAATGCAGACAGTGCGGTACAGAACACTTTTACAAATTTGCCTTAATCAGTCAGAGCATTGAGTCTCGGAGTTGTGGTGGCATGTTGTATCTGTACAGGATGTTGGTGAGGCCACTTTAAGAATACTGCGTACAACTCGGTTTTCTGCAGAAAAGATTTACACAGATGTCCCAGGACTGGAGGTTTGAGCTTTAGGGAGAGGCTGATTAGTTTGAGGTGTTTCCCCCTGGAGTGTTGATTAGACTTACAGTGTGGAAACAGGCCCTCCGGCCCAACAAGTCCACACCGACCCGCCGAAGCGCAACCCACCCATACCCCTACATTTACCCCTTACCTAACACTACGGGCAATTTAGCATGGCCAATTCACCTGACCCGCACATCTTTGGACTGTGGGAGGAAACCGGAGCACCCGGAGGAAACCCACGCAGACACGGGGAGAACGTACAAACTCCACACAGTCAGTCGCCTGAGTCGGGACACAGTCAGTCGCCTGAGTCGGGACACAGTCAGTCGCCTGAGTCGGGACACAGTCAGTCGCCTGAGTCGGGAGTGTTATTCTGAACAGCCATGTTCTGCTTCCCAGGATTCCAGAACAGGAGAGCATAGGTTGGAGGGCAGAGGACGAATAATTTGGAAGGGACCTGAAGTTAAATGTTTCACACAGAGAGTGGTGTGTGTGCAGAAAGAGCTGTCAGAGGAAGTGGTGAAGGCGGTTACAATCGCACATTTAAAAGGTATCTGAAAGATGAGGGATATTGGCCAAATGCTGGCAAATGGGCCTGGATCAGATTTGGTATCTGATCGGAGTGAACAGATTGGACTAACTGGTCTGTTTCTATTCTGCTCGACTCTGATTCTATAAGAGGGATGATGAAAAATTCTGAAAGTACCTTTCAAATCAGAATCTTCTTCACTGGAAGTTTATCATGCCTCTATGTTCACATTGATTGAAGGTTATGTTAGTGAAATATTTGACAGAGAACTGAGTCATGGATAATGGGGCGCAGACAGTAAAGTGGGGCTGAGACCCCAACCCGATCAGCCACAATCTTAGTGCCTGGTGGAGAAGGCTCAACGTATCTAATGACTCACTCCTGTCCCTCAATCCCGTGTTCCTGTGTTCCATTCAGCCCATTAAAACTGTTAGGCAGGAGCATTTAGAGACAACTTACTTCTATAACCTGGTGCACAGAAACAGAGGAGATCATTCGGCCCTTCAAGACTGTCCCACACACTTTGAGGTGATTTGGGAAATGTAAATGTAAAACCCAGGTTAGGTATGAAAGAGGACCCTCATCTCTCTGTACAGAGCTTCCCCTCTCTGCAACTTGTGCTCCATTTGTTGGTCATGTTGTAGACCCAAATTCACTATGAATACAGCCCCCATATCTCACCCAGCGATGGCTCACAAAATCCTCTTGTCTCCCTGATGGCAACATCCAATAACAGAACATCCATGAAAATAACACCCACTAACTTTCCAATAACAGAATGTGAGAACATCAGACACAAGGGCAGGTCATTCATTCCCCAAACCTGCCTTGCCCTTCACTCAGATCATGACTGATCTGCTCTTGGTCTCAAATCCTCTTTCATACCCAATTCTTCATCGCCCTCAACTCTCTGACAGGTCAATATCCATCTACCTCCTCTTCAAATACTTTCAGTCATCTGGCTCCCCGAACACTCTTGAGAAGAGAAATCCTGACATTCAATGCCACCTGTTTGAAGAAAACACTTGTTGCTCCTATACCATGGCCTATTGATATGAACAAAAGGTGTTGACACAAGGGGTCAGGTAAAAATGACTGGCCCTGATATCAAGGCTTCTGTTGACATCAAGGAGCTTAACAAACCTGAACTTAATGGGAATCAAGAAAACTCTCCAGTGTTTGGAGTCAAACATGGCACAAAGGAAGATGTTCATCATCTCAGTCCTCGGTCACCTCTGTGGGAGATCCTCAGGGTAGCTTCCTCTTCACAAATATCTTCAGCTGCTTCATCAATGTCTCCCCGCCCCCACCCTCCCCACCATAAGATCAGAAGTTGGGATGGTCACTGAGGATTCCACAATATTCAGAATAATTTGACGCCCCAGTCAGCTCCTGAACTGGACTGTGTCCATGTGCAGCAAGACATGGACTCCATTGAGGCTTGTGCTTTTAAAGAATCAGTAACATTCATATAAAGGACTGTCTGACACTGCACATTGCCACATTAAAATAAGATTTCATTCCACACCTCACACTGGTTTCACAGGAATATGAGGAAGTCGTTCAGCCCATTGACACTATTGGAGAAGAACAGGGACAGCCCATTCAGTGCCTCCAACATATCACTCAGGAAGAGAAGGATTCTAGTGTGATGGGCCACACCAGAGCCCCTCCACAATATTTGAAGGCGGTAGCCGAGACTCTAATGTTTTCTTATTTTAAAGAAAATGTAAAGTGTCTGTTCCAGATGCAATGTGACTGGTCAAACAACTCGGTGTGAAGCATAACACCTTTTACTTAAACACAATAGATTAAAAAAAACCAAAAAAAAAAAAAGAATTTAGAATAACGTCATTATATTGGACAAGTTAACAGAATAATAGATCTAGGAACTAATACTAATGAACTGTCCAATACTGGAAAATCACATGAACACAGCCCTTGGCAAAAAGGAATATTCAGACACTGAATGACACAAATATTTCTACAATTTAGGATTTAAAAACAGCACCAAGAGAAAATTCATAGATAATAGCTGCCAGGAGACATTCACTAAAACTTTCAACTCAGTGGAGACCCCAATAATTTCTGATGTTACTGAGGAACCAAAACGCCGAAATCCTAATCTGTGAGAGCTGACCATACCCATTCCATCTGCATTAAAATAAATCCAAGGCCTCACGAGTTGTTTATTCAAGTGGTCCTAACTAGCCAGCATGGTAACGGTCATTCAATCTCACTCTTAAAATAAACCAGAACAAAATAACCTCTTAAAGCTACAGCATAATCACACTAGTCAGCACATCGAGCTGTCATACAGGAACCAGGGGTAACCAGTCAGGCACTTGGCCCTGTCCAATCGGATGAGGAAGAAGCCAGTCAGTCCCTTGAGTCACTTACACAGGAACAGTAGGAGGCCATTCCCATCTCAATGCACTTACACAGGGGCAGAATGAGGTAATTGATGCTGATTCCTGATGAACGGCTTATGCTCGAAACATCGATTCTCCTGCTGTGCTTTTCCAGCAAACCACTGTCTACTCTGATCTCCAGCATCGGCAGTCCTCGCTGTCTCCTAACTGATGCTCTAACATGATGACCAAGTGGAGCAAAGGCTGCACAGACAGACTGCTCCACGTTGTTCCTCGTAGCTCCGTCTGTCATGATACACACACGGGACATTAATGCGGTTTTCTAGCGGTGAGGAGGGAAGCCATATGTCTTGTGTGAAGTCACAAGAAGGCACCTTCCATCTCCGAGAAGCCAGCCTGGTGTTCTCCATGTAGGGTGGAAGCTGATGGGAATGGTTACCTGTTTCAGAATGAAGGTATTGTGGTTGCTGTTGGGTATTGTGAACAACATGGCGTTCAGTACAGGTTCACACGCCGACTGCACAATAACGTCGGGAGAGTTAATTTAGGCATATAAACTATCAGGAAGGCTACGTTAGACTGATGGATGGACTCTCTAAGTTCAAATAATGCTGATCTTGTTCATGTTGATCTTGTCTAGTGCACGTCCTATTCAGTGTAACCTGTATGCCTTCCTCTGTCCAAGTCTATTTCCACCCTATGATCTATCTGGCCATGCTTACTATGATCTGTCTGCACTGCTCATAAATAAAGTGTTTCCCTGTACTGAGGTACACGTGGCAATAAATAAAACCAATAACTCCTGGGTAAAGTATGGAATTTCTGTTTTGGAAATAAGAGACCCCTGCCACTCCTCATGTTTCAGCATCACCATTTTTTCATCTCTCACACTCTACAGGTTAAACACTCAGTTTCTTCACTCTATCCTCATGTTACCATCATCCGTGTCTGTGGTACGGGAACCATCCCTTACAAAGGACATCAAATCTGTACAGAATGCCCCAGATGCTCTCTCAGCAAGGTTCTACAACAGCTGAAAGATGGCTTTACTTATGTACTCGAATCATCTTACAATGAAGGACAGCATGCCATTGACTGCACCCATTACTTACACAGGGTTTGATTCGGAGCAGTCAGCATAGACTTGTGTTTGGGAGATCATGCTTCCCAAATTTCTTAGAATCCTTTGATGAGGTTTGGTAAGTTTCCACACGGCAGTCTGCTCAGGGAGGTTCCAACACGTAGAATGTCTGGGAACTGTCCAATTGGATACACAGTTGGCTTGATGGTAGGAAGCAGAGGGTTTAGTGGAAGGATACTTGTCAGACCGGAGGCTTGGTCCATTGCTGTTTGGTATCTATGATTTGGTTGAGAATGTACAAGGTATGATTAATAAGTTTGCAGATGACACTAAAGTAAGTGGGAGCATGATCAGTGAGGAATATTATCAGAAATTGCAGCAGGACCTTAAGCAGTTGGGGAAATGGGCCGAGAAATGGAATTTAATATAGAAGCATGAGGTTTTGCGTTTTGGAAATTCAAATCAAGGTAGGAGTTTCATGGTGAATGGGAGGGCCTTAAGGAGTGCAGGGGGCAGAGAGACCTTGGTGCTCAGGTGCACGGTTCCCTGAGAGTGGAGTCACAGGTAGACAGGGCAGTGAAGAAGGCATTTGGCACAATGGCCTTCATCAGGCAGGATATTGAGTATAGAAGATGGGAATTTATGTTGCAGTTATACAGGACTTTGGTAAGGCCACACTTGGAGTATTGTGTTCAGGTTTTGTCACTTTGTTTAAGGGAGGATGTTATTAAATTAGAAAGAGTACAGAAGAAATTTACAAGGATGTTGCCAGGACCCAATGATCTGAGTTATAGGGAGTAGTTGGACAAGATAGGACATTTTCTTTAGCGTGTAGGAGACTGGGGGAGTTGTTATAGAGCTGTATAAAATCACGAGGGGTATGGATAGGATTAATGGTCTCAGTCTTTTTCCAAGGTGTAGAGAATCAAGCACGAGAGAGGATCAGTTTAACGTTAGAAGGAAAGGAATAAAAGGGAACCTGAGGGGCCATTTCTTTCCACAGAGGCTGGTATGTGGATGAGCTACTCGCAGATGTAGTTGAGGGGGGTAAATTAACAACATTTCAAATGCGTTTGGATAAATATTTGGATAGGAAAGGACTGGAAGGATATGGACCAACTGCAGGGAAATGGGGTGAGCGTGGATGGACATTAATAAGGTGGAGTCGAACCCCTCTGTTAATTAAAACCAAACACCCAGAAAAGCTCGCCTCACCTCGTAATCTGTTAAAATATGAGTGACACAGACCTCCTTTTAAACAAAAATTAACAAATTAGTTTCTTAACCTTAATGGTGAACACTAAACAACAACTATTCACAAATACAAGTCCCTCTTTTCTTAGCTACTTACTATCTGACTCGAACTCTGTAAAAATATGTTGTTCCAACAACCCACATATTAAACATTACAATCTCAAGACCATACAGTCTCTATCTTCCCCGCTGTCTTCACTCTTTCAGCTGCATCTCCCTGGGTCATTTTTTTGTTGCAAATAGGTTTGCATGAACATGTGTCTTTGAGAGAGAGTGAGATGGTCAGTTAGCACGCCTGCTCTACAGCAGTAGCTCTGCTGTTGGATGGCAGCAGCTCTCCCTCCAGTGTTCAACATGCTGGGTTCATATACTCCCCATGATATAGTAATTCTCATAATGTGATTGCTTTTCAGGTGTCCAAACAATAATATTCAAATTCTGTTGGCATCTGGTATCCTGAGCGTTATTTAAACTCTTTGGTTACATTTGAATGGCTGTCAAAACAGCAACCAAAACTCAGGAATCCATTTCTCAGCTAATGGTGACATGTGGAACAGTGTGACCTTCAGCTGGCATCTGTGGCTTTAATTTCTATTCAGCAAAACCGGATCTGTCTTAAAGTGTCCATACATGTTTTTGTCTTCATAACATCTCCCCGCTTCAGAAAATAAAATGAACTAGCGGAATGAAAACATGGCTACATTTGTTTTCCTCTAATTCTTAATCACAATTTTATGAAATACCAAAGTGTTAATCTCAGTTATATCATTCATATTAATTCTGCACATCAATACAACACTGGAATAAGTCAAAACTTTGCTACACTTTTTCCTTTAAATCCATGAAAACACATCTGCTATCACATTATAGGAGCCACAGCATGTACATTTTGTAAGTTTAAAGTCGGTAAGGTAAGACTCCAATGAAATAGTCTCATATTCTGGTCTTTAACTATTCCAAAAAATGCGAGAGATTTGTCGTTGTCCACAACTATCTCCGACAATTTGTTTGTCATATACACATTAAAATATTGTCAGGCCAGTGTGGAACTTCATCATTCTTGTTCAATAAGTAATCTATCGGGGTCTCCATTTTAATTTTATGATTTTATCTTTAAGTTAATAACGTTCAACAATATATTCTGATTCATTTTCTGTGTGTGTGCATGTGTATGTGTGTGTATATATCTCTGTCATACGTCCATTAGCCTTTCAGGACGGAACACCTCTGCCTGTTCAGGTTTTTCCTGCACCGTTACATCAAACAGGGTGTCAGTTCACTGAGCATCAACTCATTTGTCTTTTTCGTTCGTTTTTCCTTCCTGCTGTAACTTATGACAGTGGGATCTTGTTACTACACAGTCTGGAAAAAATCCTGGATAATTTTCTTTTAACTCCCCAATTCCCTCATCTTCCTATGGCTTCTCCACCACAAGGGGTGCCTCTCCCACCTCGCCTCCTGCTAAATCGTTCCCAAGAACAAACTGTATTCCTAGAACAGACACTCTGTTACTCACTGTCACTGTTACTTCCCCAATCTTGATTTGGCACTCAATCCTAATGTTACACAAGGGAATGCTTAATTTCTGTCCCCATTTCACAAGTTATCACGCTCTTGATTAACATGTCAGAAAGAGTGAAAAAAACTTTCATCTCTTACTATTAGAGGGTGAGAGAAAGTGAGGGCGGCAGATGCTGGAGATGAGAGTTGGAAAGTGTGGGGCTGGAAAAGCACAGCATGTCAGCAGCATCCAAGGGGCAGGAGCATTGACGTTTCAGGCATACATCCTTCATCAGGAAAGTGGGGCGTAAGGGAGGGGGAAGGAGGTTGAGAAATAAATGGGTGAGTGGGGGTGGAGCTGGGTGAAAGGGAGCTTGAAAGGCGATTGGTAGATGCAGGTGGGGTGTGATGGTGGTAGTTCGGAGAGGGGAGTGATAGGACACCTATCGGTGGTAGGACAGCTGGAACCCTCAAACTGTACAGCATCAACGTTGACTTCATCAAATTCCAAATCTCCCCTCCACCAACCTCTCCCAGATCCTACCGGTCAACCTAGCACCGCCCTCTTGAACTGCCCTAACAGGCCATCTTCCTTTCCACCTATCGACACCACCCTCCCCTCCGACATATCACTATCACTCCTACCTACATCATCTTATTGCCTTCCCAGTGACCCTCCCGCCAGCTCAGGTACTACTCTCGTATTTATCTTCCAGCCCCCTTGTCCCCCCACCACGTTCCGGACGATGGGTTTCTGCCTGATATTCGATTGTCCCGCTGTTCGGACGCTGCCTGATCTGTTGTGCTTTTCCGGCGCCTCACTTCCCAACTAATAGAGAGTGAGCAGATCCCTTATCTCACAAAATTATAATTTCTTATCCTTCTCCACCTGTTCTTTGGGAGTAAACTTTATCTACAGACCTGAATTCTTCAGAGAGATCAGGCACTGCCTCCATACCCAGCCCTTGCCTAGGCTGTGCAATGTCCTGCAGCTCCTCGGCTGCACTTGGGGTTTCCTTTACCAGTTTCAATAATGCCACTGGCTTAGCCTCTTCTACCGCATCTTTCCCCAAAGTGTCTTCCTTTAACGCCCAGCACGGTGTGTGCCAGCTTACTGCAGTGAAAACAACTTTTTCCCTGTGCCCTTCTTAAACCATCGGCACTGTAATATTATGTGTTCCACTCCCTTACAGTGAGAGCACCTGGAGCCTTTCACCACCTTTCAACTCCCTTGGGCTTCTTTCTTCACCTGTGGTAAACTATTATGAGCTACTGTTCGCTTTGTAATGTGTGATCTTCCCTTCTCCCAATTTCTATCCCCCACAGGATGAAATTCCTGCCAGAAGCTAAATTTCATCACATGCCACAATGCATATTTACCTGCCATTTCTGCCGCACTTTTCACTTCTTGAACTTTCTATTCATTCACATGAAGTTTTCCTATCACTGGAAGTGAGTCTTTTACCTTCTCCAGCTGATTAATCTTCCTTCAAGCCTCACAGGTCTTATCCATTTTTACGGCCATAACCCACCTATCAAAATGACTGTGGTTAATTCTTTCAAACTCAATATAAGTCTGACTTGGTTCCGTCTCCATTTTTCCGAATTTCTGTCTATATGCTTCTTGTACCAATTCATAACTAATCAAAATAGCCAATTTGACATCTTGATAATGTCTGGATCCCTCGTCTGACAGTGCTGCACATACCTCACTAGCGGTGCCCACCAGATTAGTCTGAACTAGCATTACCCACAAGTTCACTGGACACGTCATCTGCCGTGTCATTTTTTCAAATGAAATAAAAAAAAGGTTTTGACATTTTTCTCACCGAAATATGGCAAGTTACTAACCTAGTTGTATATATCCCTACGTTCTCCCTTCATCTCCATCCCATTAATTTAACTTTCTTACCTAATTCCCAACTTCTGAATTTCAATTCCCCTCTCTCTTTCTTTCTCTTCTCTTTCTCTTTTTTCTCTCTGTTTCCGCCCCTTTACTTATCTTCTAACTCCAGTTGCCGCATTTGCAATTTAAGTTTTTATAACTCTACTGCAGTTCCTATTTCTCTGATACATCAAAGTGCTTGACCAACTCCATTACGATTTCAGCTTCCCTTTTCTCCCTGGTTAAACCCAATTCCAACCTATTGGCTAATTCTAAAAATGTCCTCCTTCTGTCTTTCTCAACTTCCTTGGAAAATTTGGGAACCTCTTCAGTAATGTTAAAAGCCATTTCCCTCACTTTTCATTTAACCAACCACAAGTAACAAAGTTAAACGAATTTTCCCAATGGTTTAATTTGAAGCTCAAAGTCACGAATTGCAATGAGTTGGAATTTGCTGGGATCTGTTGTATCACAGATCTGTTCAAGTCTGTCCAAATGCCATATGGCAAGGCCCCAAACTGTATAACATCAATGTCAAACCCCTCTGTTAATTAAAACCACATACCCGGAAAAGCTTACCTCACATCATAATCTGTCAAAACGTGAGCGACGGAGAACTCCTAAATTCCACTAATAAACAAAAAAAAACAATTTATATGTACGTAAGTTAGCTCACTGAGCTTGAAGGTCTGTTTTCAGAAGTTTCGTCACCATGACTACGTTTCTTAAATTAGGTGATGTTATTTCCGATTATTTTAACAAGAGAATGTAGACAGAATCGAAATTGATGAGTTTATTGATGGACTTCTGCTTAGAATACCATTCCTCTAAGAAGGTCCTTGCGTGTCTTGGTATGTGTGTGTGCTTTGTCCCAGTCAAAGTGGTGCCCTTCTTTGTCTGTATGTATGGAACATAGTGATAGTGCGTCATGTCTTTTGGTGACTACTTGGTGTTCATGTATCCTCGTAACACGACAACAGGACTGTTTCAATGGTGGAAAAAAGATTGTATATATACTGTTTAATCAATGTGTGTGTGCAGATAAGTCACATATGATGTATAAAATTGATAAAATATTAAAACATTATTTGATCCTCTCAATGTTCCCTCCTTTTCTGGGATTGCCAACTCTAATTTCTCATTCTTACCAGGAAGTGTGCTCCAAATTCTTGATTCTGGTGCCCCAACTTATTTCAATATGTTGGCCTGCTGGGTTCTTTCCAAAGCTAGTGTCAGTCACATTATTGGAGATAAATATTCTGGCATCAGACACAGCATTTGAACATATTACTCTGTTGTACGTGCACTGTACAAAGGACCACAGCACACAGGCATTGCCAAAATATTCGGTGATGTTCATCTACTTCTTTCGAGAATGTGGTTTTCTCATTTTCCATATCTCCATATCTATATATTCTCTCTCTCATTCTCCCTTCGTAGCTGGTTTAGAATTCCACCAATTATTCTTCGTGTCCCATCTCTCAAAGCTCCTTCTTTTAGTTTACATCTCTTCAAGATGTAATGTAATTATAATTGAGCAACGTAACTACAAAGACATGCGGGAGGAGCTGTCCAGAGTTAATTGGAAGGGGAACTGAGCAGGAAAGACCATGGATCAGCAATGGGAGGAGGTTCTGGGGATAATTTGGAAGATAATACAAGAAATCCAACCCCAAGAACATGAAACATACTCATGGGAGGACAAGGCAGCCATGAGTGATAAGGCATCAAAACAAAAGAGAAAATATACAACGTGGTGAATATGATTGGGAATCCAGAGAATTCATTGGCTCTGAAACTACATAACTCTGGTATCACTGACACTACAGAGCTCGTAATCATGATCAGGGAAAGAAACAGAGGAAAGACAATCACTTTAATCACAGAAGATTGTATTTCTCAAGGAAAAAGATTCAGGTGAATTAAACATTTGAATTAAGATAAGTTAAGTACTTTTGCAGAATGTGTCAGATTGGGAGCAAGACCCGGGGAGACAGACCCTCAGCAGAATGAGAGTTTGAAATGGAAGTATTTCCACATCAGAAACCAGGTTAGGTCACTGAGTACAGGGCTGATGGGTGAATGGGTCTCAGTGAGAATTGGGGAACAGACAGCAGAATTGCATTGCAGATATTGCAGCTCGAAACTGCGTATTCATGTAGTGCTTTAGACCACAGCAGCGGGAGAAGCAGAACAGCATTCAACCACAACCTGTAACTTTTTGCCAGGATAACACTTCAGTCTGTCATTACCATCAACAGCATCTATGGCTCAGTGACGAGTGTGGGTGAAAATGTCAGAGTCAGAATCACATGAACCTTAACCTGATGCTAACTCATTAAAGCTACCAGATTTGACCAACAGATCTGATCGAAGCCCTGCAGTCCTGCCACATTCAGTTATAAATGGTGATGGACGATTAAACAAATAGCTGGAGGAGAGGGCTCCACAAACATCCCCATCCTAAATAATGGAACAGACCTGCACATCAGTGTAAAAGAGAAGGATGTTTTATCTGCACCAACTTCTGCCAGAAGTGTTGAGTCGATGATAATCATCACCTTCGCCATGATGCCTACAGAGTCACAGATGCCAGTCTTCAACTAATGTGATTCGCTGCACGTGACATGACGAAACAGCTGAACACAGTAGATATGACACAGGCAATGGGTCAGGACACCATTCCTGCAATAGGACTGAAGACTTGTGTTGCACAACAAGCCGTGTCCATGGGGGAGCTTTCTCATTCCAGCTCCAACTCTGACATCTCCCTGGCAATTAAAACGGGCAATTAAAACGGGAATAATTACAATCTGATCATTTATCACCCCCTCAGCCCCATCACGACAGTCAAGTTGGTGGGAGTTCTTTTTGACAGAGCTGTCAAGCAGCACAGAAATACCCTGCTCAGTGTTGTCTCTGACAGGTCCCCATGTGGAGATGGTGCTGTTGTGGAAATGTCACTGGATTACTAATCCAAACCAGGCTAATGCTCTGGCAGCAGTTGGAAGTTAAAAACAATTAATAAAATATCGAGATCTAAAATCTGGGGTCAGTAACAGTGCCCTTGAAGCCAATATCGATTGTAAACAGAATTTCCTTCTCCAATATACTTTTAGGAAGTGAATCTCCCGTGATTTCCTGGGCTGGCCTAAAACTGACTCCAAAGACCCTGACATGTGATAAACATTTCAATGGTGTCTGAAACGGCCAATCAAGGCACTCACTTGTATCAAACTACTCCGAGGTCTGAAAGGATGAAACCGGACAGAACATCCGGCCTCAGCATCAGTGTCGGAAAAGGGAATGGGAACACAGTCCTGTCGACCCTGCAGAGACCCCCTTCCTAATATCTGAGAGCTTGTGACAACATTTACCGAGCTTTCCCACAGACTGCACAGAAACAGCGGGAAAGGAGTAGGTCATACAACACATTGAGCTTCCCCATTCTAGTTCATGGAAAAAAATCTCCTCAATGCACTTATCCCACATGATATACATATCCGTTAATGTGAGTAACCTTGGGAAGTTATAAAATAGGAAATGCAGTCGTACGTTTGGTCCATTGAGTTTGCGAACCAATTCCATGTAATGATGGCTGGCCCTTCATTTCCACACCGTACTGCTGCTCTCCCACCATCCCTTTACTGTCTCTAAATCCTTATTTATAATCAGTGTCTTGGTTTCCAGGTGCAAGCCAATTCCCCATGTTCACCAGTCAGTGAGTGCAGACATTTATTCTCATCTCATTGCAGAGTGACTTGCCTTACCTAATACTGTGGTTCCTTGTTTTAGTCATCCCAGCCAGAGGAATATCATCCCTGCTTTTAATCTGTCTCACCCTGTCAGTGTTCTGTATATCTCACTGAGATCTCCACTCATTTTCCTAAACCCCATGGAATATTGGCCCAGTCTCCCAAACTCTGCTCCCGCAACAAGCCCGTCATCCCAGACATCAGTCTGGTCATCCTTCATTGCTCTCCCTCAATGCCAGGTTTGTCTTTTATTAGGTAAGGAGACCAAGCCTGCACACAATACTGCACAATACTCGAGATGGGATATCTCCAAAGGTCTGTACAGCTGCAGTAAGACACCCTTTCTCCTGGACTCACTTCCCCCTGAAATGAAGATCAACACACCATTTATCTTCTTTACTGCTTTCTGTTTCTGCAATATTGCTTTCAGCGACATATGTACAAGGATATGCAGATCCTTTTCCCTGTTATAGCTCCCCACTTGGTGGGTCTGTGTACACTGGTCAGCGTGCCAATGCCATGCCCAGTATTGACTTCTGGTTACAGAACTCACTGCGCTGCAGGGACCTCAGAGGTTGATGCAGAAGGAAACAACAAAAAGGAGCATATGGCCCTTTGTAAATCAACGTGTTTCAACCAATCCTTTTCAAATTGTAGGATTCCAGTTTATCATTTCCACCAAAGGGCACACTGTCATCTCGATCCACATTGTTCTCCATCTGTCACGTATTTACCCATTCACTCCAGTTGTCTTAGTCTTCTTGGTGCTTTTTTACATCCTCCGCACCCACTCACAATCCCACATCCATTAGTGCTGTCAGCAGGCTGGGATGTATTGTATCTGATTCCAGCAACCAAATATTTAAAGGACATTGTGAACAGCTGGGCCCCAAACACCGATCTCTGTGATACCTCAGCAACCGTCCTCTGTTAATTTCTATTTCTGTATTTCATCAATCTGGGTGTCACTGGCTGGGCCAGCATTTATTGCCTGTCGCTAGTTGCTCTTGAGAAGGTGGTGGTGAGCTGTCTTGTTGAACACTGCAGTCCAACTGCTGTGGTTGACCTCCAATGCCATTAGGGAGAGAATCCCAGGATTCCGACCCAGCGACTGCGAAGGAGCTGTGATATATTTCCAAGTCAGGATGGTGAATGGCTTGGAGGGGAACCTAAAGATGATGGTATTCCCATACATCTGTAGCCCTTGTCCTTCTAGATAGAAATGGTCGTGACTTGGGAAGATGGTTTCTGAGGATCTTTGGTGAATCATTTCATTGCAGCATGTGGATAGTAAAACACGGCTGCTGCTGCGCTTTGATGGTGGAGCATTGTGAATGAAGGGACAGTCAAACTGGCAGCTTTGTCCTGGATGGTATAAAGCTTCTGGAGTGTTGTTGGGGCTGCACTCATCCAGGCAAACTGGTAGTCTTCTGTCACACTTCTGACCTATATTGTATTGACATGCATTGTAGATGATGGACAGAATTTTGGAAGTCAGGATGTGAGTTACTCGCCGCAGCATTCCTAGCTTCGGACTTGCTCTTATAGTTACAGCGTTCATGTGGGGAGACCAGTGAGTTTCTGAGCAATGATTACCCACCAGGACTTTGATGCTGGGGGATTCAGTGATAGTACCACCATTGAATGCCAAGGGGCAGGTTAGATTGTATTTTATTGGTGATGGTCACAGTCTGGCATTCGTGTGGGCTGAACATTACTTGCCACTTGCCAGCCTGGATACTGTCCAGATCTTGTCGTGTTTGAACATGGACTGCTTCAGTATCTGAGGAGCCACAAATGTTGCAGAACATTGTACAATCATTGGTGAACACCCCCACTTCTGACCTTAACATGGAGGGAAGGTCATTGATGAAGCAGCCCTGAAGAAGTTTCTGTTCACTGTTCGAGGGACTCCTACAGACATCGAGCTGAGTTGACTGTCCTTCATCAACCATGACCATCTTCCTACATGTCAGGTATGATTCTAAGCAGCGGGGAGTTTGCCTCTGATACCCATTGATTCCAGTGTTGCTAAAGCACCTTGATACCACATTTGGTCGAATGCAGCCTGATTTAAAGGGCTATCACTCTCACCCTACCTCTGGAATTCATCTCTTTTGTCCATGTTTGAATCAAGGTAATGAGGTCAGGATTTGAGTGGCCCTGGTGGAGCCCAAACTGGGCGTCACTGACAGGGTATTGATGAGCAGGTTGCTGCTTCAAAGCACTGAGACCTTCCACCACTTTACTGATGATCGAGAGTAGACTGATGGAGTAGTAATTGGCCGGATTGGATTTGTTCTGCTTTTTATATACAGGAGATAGTTGGGGTAATTTTCCACATAATCAGGAAAAGCCATTGTTGTAACTGTATTGAAACAGTTTGGCTGGGGGAGTGGCAAGTTATGGAGCACAAGTTTCCAGTACTATTGCCAGAATGTTGTCAGAGTATGGACCCCATAGAGTATCCCGTATCTCCACCCGTTTCTGGATATCGCGTGGACTGAATCGAATTGGTTGATGACTGGTAACTGAATTGCTGAGGACCACTGGAGGAGGCTGAAATGGATCATCCACTTAGCATTTCTGACTGAAAGTTATTACGAGTGCATCAGCCTTAACTTATACACTGAAGTGTTGGGCTCTTCCATCATGGAGTAAGGGTTATTTGTGAAACCTCTTCCTCCAATGAATTGTTTAATTGTCTCCAACGTTTCTCGACTAGATGTGGAAGGACTGCAGAGCTTAGATCTGAACCGTTGCTTGTGGGATCACTTAGCTCTGTCTATCACTTATTGCTTATGCTGTTTGGCCCACGAGTAGTCCTGTTTGGTGGCTTCACCAGGCTGACACTTCATTTTCAGGTTTGCCTGGTGCTGTTCCAGCCATCCTGCACATCCATTGAACCAATGCTGATCCTCTGGATTGACGGTAATTGTTGCGAGGAGGATATGCCAGGTCATGAGGTTGTGTAGCTGTACAATTCTGCTCCTATAGATGAACCACAGTACCTTATGGACACCCAGACTTGATCTGTTAGATCTGTTCGAAGTCTGCCCTATTTCGCACTGTGATAGTACCACCCAAAATGGTGAATGTTATTCTCAATGTGCAGGTGTGACTTTGTCTCCACAATGATTATGCGGTGGTCACTCTTAACGATACTGTCATAGGCAGATACTTCTGCAACTGGCAGATTAGTAAGGCTGTGGTCAAGTGTATATTTTCCTCTTGTTGGTTCCTTCACTGCCTGCCGCAGAACCACTCTAGCAGTTATATCCTTTAGGATCCAGCCTTCTCGATCAATAATGCTGTAGCTGAGATACTGTTGGTGGTGAACATTGAAATACCCCACCCAGAATGCTACCCTCAGTGCTTCCTCCAAGTGTTGGTCAGCATGGAGGAGTACTGATATATCAGTTGAGAGATGCTGGTACTCGGTAATCAGCAGGAGGTTTCCTTTCCCAAATGCAAACTAATGCCATGGGATACGGAGTCACTGTTGAGGACTCCAAGAGCAATTCCCTTCTAACTGCATCCCACTGTGCCGCCACCTCTGCTGTGTCCATCCTGCTGATGAGATAGGACATGACCGGGGAAGGTGATGGGGTGTCTAGGTCATAGTCATACTCACAGAATCATACCTTACAGACAATGTCAGGCTGTTGCTTGATGAGCTGAAAATGTGCTGCTGGTCAAAGCACAGCAGGCCAGGCAGCATATCAGGAATAGAGAATTCGACGTTTCGAGCATAAGCCCTTCATCAGGAAAGTTACTGTTGCTTGATGAGTCTGTTTATTTCTATTCACTGTTTACTGCCACTGTCCCATTCTAGAAACATGCCCATATATTCGCCCCAATCCACTCAGATTTGATATTGCAAATTGGGCTTGGAGCTTTACCAACATTTTCCTCAAAATCAAAATGTTTTACATCCATTACTGCTCTTTCATTTGTCAGCCAGTCTGCTTCTCAAACATAATTCCCATTTCATAAATCGATGTTAGTGTTGTCTATGACCATTACTTTCAGCCACAATAATTTCTGCTAATCCATTTACTTACTATGCTCTATATTCCACGTACTCTATCATTTTCCCACATCAGACTTGGTTTCCTTCTATTGTTAGAAAGTTTTGTGAAGACAGAACTGAAGTAGTGGTTTCATAGTTTTGCCATTTCCCTGTTCCCCATTCTCCATTCTCTGGTTCCAAACTGTAAGAAAACTACACTTGTTTTCTCATATTTCTCATATTGACATAATTTAACAAGCTATTACAGTTCACTCTTATAACCCTTATGAATATAACTCTTCAGAAACCCATCAATTCCTGCCTTAAAATACTCCAATAATTGACCTTCCCCATGGTACACTCACAGGAGCAAAGACTCTGTGCCAACAGAAGTACAGCACGATCTATATTAGTCCCACTTTCTACAGCAGTCCCACAGCCTGGAATGTTATGACATTTCCAAGTGCTTGTCCAAATACTTTTTAACGATTGTGAGGTTATTCGTGATAATTCCCCTCTCAGGAAGTAATCCCAGAAGCTCACACCTCGAGGTGAAAAAATGTTTAAATCATCTCTGAACCTCAAACTTTTCACTATAAAAGTGTGCTCCTTTGTTCTTGACCCTCTGACTAAAAGGAACAGCTGCTGTCTATCCACCCTGTCTGTGTCGCTTATAATCTTATCCTTCTGAATCACTGACTCCTCAGCTTTCTCTGCTCCAAAGTAAATAACCCGAGCTTATCCAGCCTCTCTCCATAGCTGATATGCTCTACCCCAGGGAACATCCTGGTGAATCACCTCTGCACCCTCTCCAGTGCAATCACATCCTTCCTGGAATGTGGCTCCCAGAGCTACATACAGTATTCCATTTTGGCCGAACCAAAGCCCTGTATAGGTGTTATATCTCCACCCTGATTAGGAAACACAATACTCAAGGTCCAATTCTTAACTAGTCCATTAACCTGCCCAGCAGAAAGTGAGGACTGCAGATGCTGGAGATCAGTGCTTAAAAAATGTGTTGCTGGAAAAGCGCAGCAGGTCAGGCAGCGTCAAAGGAGCAGGAGAATCGTTGTTTCGAGCATAAGCCCTTCTTCAGGAATCTACCCGAAACGTCAATTTTCCTGCTCCTTTGATGCTGCCTGACCTGTTGCGCTTTTCCAGCAACACATTTTTTAGCATTAACCTGTCCAGTCACATTCAGGGATGTATGGAGAAGCACAATCTGAGCTTCCCAGTGTGCTGCCATTCATTGAGTCCTCCCCTGCCTGGTTCCTTCTCCCAATGTGCATCACCTCATATTTATCAAGGTTACATTCTATCTGTTATTGATCTGCCCATCTGACCATTTCATCTGCATCTTCCTGTAACTTAAGGCCTTCCTGCTCACTGCGAACCAACCGGTCAATCTTTATGTCAAGCGTACACTTACTTATCACACCTCCCTGACTCTCCACGTAGCCCCCTCCACATTCACATTTGTTTTCGTTATGAATAACACAAACAATAAGGGACACATCACTGATCCCTGTGGTACACCAGGGGACACTGGTCTCCAGTCACACAAACAGCCTTCTCTCACTACCCTCTGCCTCCTGCCACTAAGACAATTTTCGTTGTAACTTGTCAAGTTATCATTTATATTGTGAGATTTTACATTATTTTTCAGTTTCCCAGTTGGAAATTTGTCAAAGGCCTTCCTACAAAGCTAAACAATCGACCTCCTCAAACTAATTCAATCAAATCCATTAGATGTCACGTCCTTCTTATAAAGTTACGATGATTATCCCTGATCAGACCTTTCGACTCTGATTGGAGTTCAATTTTCTCCTTCCCTATTTTCTCCAGTAGTTTCCTTAACAGTGACCTAATACCCGCTCGTCTATAGTTCCCTAGTCTATCTCTCCCACCCGAACTGTGGAGTGGAATCGTGTTAGCAGTTCTCCAGTTCTCTGGCACATCCCCTACGGTCAAATCCTAATTAAAATATTCAGTCTGGGTCTTTCCTCCATTTACCCCAACAGCCGCCTGTGATACAACTCATTCAGACATGGAGATAGGTCCAAATGTATACAGAACAAAGCCTCAAATCCTTTTTCGTATTTTACATCAATCTGTTCAAGAGTTTCCCCGTCCATCTCCTTGAATTCTGTACTTGTCTTCTCCGTCTCTAAAGTAAAATAGATGTGATGGTCTCATGTTACAATCCATCAATGTTCTCCAGCTTGACAAACAGATTGCCCCTTTGGTTTCTAATGGACACTAACTGTTTGCTGATTATTCTGCTCTACTTGTCCGTGTTGAATATCTTGGGATTCTCCCAGATCTCGCCTACTTGTACTTCTCCATGTCCCTGTTATTCAGTCCCCTCTGTGTTTCGAAGTTTCACTGCAACCACCTCTCATGTTTCAAAACTCGAGATCACAGGGTGAGTTTCCACATCAGAAAATCTTGCCGTTTTAGGGATGAATCTGAATAATACCTTTTGCAGTTCCTCTGTAGTCAATATCTTATTTATTAGATTGGGACTCCGAACAATACAAAATACTCTCATGAACACTCGATACAACTGGTGCATGACGTCTTCTATATTCCAATTACAATCACCTGAATGTAAAACTAATTTTTTCTTTGCTATTTTCATATGTTTATCCTAATACCTCTCGCTTTAACTTTTCTTATGAGCTTACTGGGTGAGTTTTTTGAAAAATCTCATGAATATTCAACTCTACGTTATCCATTGGTTCTTCATTGCCTATGTCCACAAGAATCATCTTCAAACCATTCCAAAAAAAATGTTTGCCACTTCTGGTTTTCCTTTTATCGGTATATTCTCACACTCCCAAGTTATGTTATTACCTTCTACATGTGTAGTCGCATGTTCTTTGTAATCGAGTCCAACAGACACCCGACTGCGGATGACAAGATAACTGCTCTGTAGTTCACCCCTCTCCATCTTCATCCTTTCTTAAATGGTTGGATAATATTTGTAACCTTTGCCTTATACAGATTGGCTAAATGACTTTCGAGAATGTGTCAGAAGATAAAGTAAAAATCCGCGATGCAATCAACATGTCTATTGCTGCTTCCTCATAAATCCTTTGTGAAGTACATCTGGTCTGTCAGATTTATAAATATTCAATACAGCTTCCTTTTCAAAGATGACCTCAACATTGATAAGAATAATCTTAGACTTTACTTACACAAGTCCCATGGTCACTTGGTATTTCTGGAAGAATTTCTGGACATTCTTCCATGAAGATAGACACAAGTAACTGTTTCTTTTCCCTGAAATTCCTTTGTTCTCTGCAATAAACTATCCTGAGCGCACACCAACTGTTCCACATTTGACCTTGTTTTTATTTTTTTCATACCTTGATAGATGCTTTTTAGCAGTTTTTATGTGTTTCTTTCATTTGCATGCTTTTTCTCTTTTCGGTTTTCTTCTCAGTTTCTTGGCCATCCTTTGCTGGCTCCTACATTTCTCTGAATCCACTGGATTACTACAACTTGGCATTTTTCTAAGCTGCTTCCTTTCATCAAATAGGTAAGTGAAGGTGGGGTTGAGAGTGATACTCGGAGAGGAGGGTGGACCAGATTGATAGGAAGGAAGGTGGACGCATAGGAATGTACAAAATGGCGGTGCTGACTTGGAAGGTTGGAGTGGGATAGGGTGGGATTAGGGGAAACGGGGAAATCCACTATGATCCCCTGTGTTTGGAGAGTCCCAAGGCAGAAGAGGAGGCTTTCTTCCTGCAGGCTTCTGGTGGCTCGGGTTTGGCGATGGAGCAGGTCTAGGACCCTCATGTCCTTGGCAGAGTGGGAAGGGGAGTTAAAGTGCTCAGCGACAAGGCGATGGAATTGTTCAATGAGGCTGTCCCAGAGATGTTCTCTGAAATGTTCCACAAGTTGACCTTCTGCCTCCCCAAAGGAGAGAAGAACACATTGGGTTCAATGGATGCAGCAGATGAGGCGGTCTGTCTCCCTTCATCACCTATCACTTTCAACCCTACCTTCATCTACCTACAGCAATCCCTGCTAACCTCCCCCCTGCCTCACCCCCTTCTCATTATCCCTCAGCCCCCTTGGCCCATAAGCTTCATTCCTGATGAAGGGCTTATGCCCGAAACGTCGATTTATCTGCTCTTAGTATGCTGCCTGACTGTGCTATTCCATCACCACACTCTTCGCCTCTGATCTCCAGCATCTGTAGTCCGATTTTCTCCTCACACCTTGATGGCTTGCATGACTCATATTTATAACAGTTACTTCAAATAAAACAAAAACTGTCGTGTACTCAAACAGCATAAAAGGAAACCAGTACATTGTGATCACTGTTCCCAAAAATGACCTTTCCAGCAAATTTTTCAATTAGCTCTTCTGATCACTCAACACCAATGCCTAAATCACCTGATATCGAGCTCAGTGCTGAACATAATGCTCATGTAAACCATCTCACACGTGGTCTTGATATCCATTTTTCCAGCATTAGCATTCAATTGGGTTAACAGAGTTTAGATATAACTTAAACAGTACATTATCACTGCAGTAGCCACAAGTGTGTATATCTCATTTCCTGTTTTATAACATACCCAACATTTGTATTGCAGCTTTCACTTTGATATATAACTCCCATCAATGTTTGCTCCTCCTTGCTGTTTTATTAATCTCCACCTTACTAGATTCTGTGGAATCTGAGCGATGTGGGCTCTGGGGAGATTGATGGTAGAGATCATCTCGCCCTCTTGTGGGCGGCACGGTGGCACAGTGGTTAGCACTGCTGCCTCACAGTGCCTGAGACCCGGGTTCAATTCCCGACTCAGGCGACTGACTGTGTGGAGCTTGCACGTTCTCCCCGTGTTTGTGTGGGTTTCCTCCGGGTGCTCCGGTTTCCTCCCACAGTCCAAAGATGTGCGGGTCAGGTGAATTGGCCATGCTAAATTGCCGGTGTTAGGTAACGGGTAAATGTAGGGGTATGGGTGGGTTGCGCATCGGCGGGTCGGTGTGGACTTGTTGGGCCGAAGGGCCTGTTTCCACACTGTAAGTAATCTAATCTAAACATCATTTATGATCTTCTCAAACTTTAATTACTCCAGATCTCCCGTTATGCTGATGGAGTACAGAAGGACAATGATCTTCCAACAATGCTTTGTACCCCCCAAAGAGCCGAGACAGCTCTAACCTGGGTGGGAATCTTCCAGCAGGCCGGGAAAGTGTTGCTGCTGCTGAACAGGCTCTTGTTGAGATCACATCTCGAGTAGTGTGTACGGATTTAATCTCTTCAATGAAGAAAGGATGTTGTTATATTGGAAGCAGCTCAGGGATGGTTCCCTCAACTGATTCCTGCAATGAAGTTGCTAGCTTATAACGAAATGATGATCAGGTTAACCAAGTAACCATTGGAGTTTACAAAGGTTAAAGATGAACTTATTTGAACATAAATGGCAGAAGGAGTGAACGAGTGAAGTGAATTACACAGATAATGGAGGAATCCATTCCGTTCTCCAGTCTGTTACACAGGAACAACAGGAGGATATTCTGGCGTTCGACCCTGTTACACCAAAACAGGACGAGCCTATTCAGCCCCTGGAGCCTAATATACATTTAGAGAAGGAGACCAATCAGCCAGTCGAGCCTATAACAGTAGGCCATGCTGCACCAGCATCCTGTTAAACAGCAACAGGAGCAGTCCATTCAGCCTCCTCAAGTCAGTAACATAGGAACTGGACGAGGTCACACAGTGACTGGAGATTGTTACGCTGGGATAACAGGAGGCCATTCAGACCCACCGAGCCTCTTGCAAGGGAATTGGATAAGGATAAAAACTATCTGAGACTTCTTTCATGAGAAAGGAAAAGGTAATTTAGACACGTGTCTGTTTTATGGGAACAAGTGAAGACCAATCAATCCCTCGGTCCCATCTATGGGATACATGAGGATAACACCTGTTATGAGAAGTATGATCAGATCCATCAGCTCCTCACAATGTTACCCAGCAACAGGAAGATTCCATAATCTCCCAATCTTCGAAAGTATCAGCAGGAGGAGGGCATTCTGGCCTTGGAGATGGCAACATGGGAACACCAGAAAGATGTCAGCCCATCGAGTTTGTACACCAGCAGGATGATGAGTCCATTCACCCACACGTGCTTTTACACAGCAATTGGAGCAGATCTCTTAAAAACGTTTGCCCATTAAATAGGAATTCAAAGAAAACGTAAAGGCTGAGTAAAGGGAAGAACTTATAATAATGTTATACATTAGGGACTAAAGTGTAACAATAAACTATTGTAATTTAAGGCAAATTTTAGAGTCCATTGTTCAGGACATTTGCCATGTTAAACCACAATCCATCAGAGCCAACATGGTTTTACGAAACCAACCCGTGTCTGAATTGTTTGCTTAAGTTATGTCACAACCAAGGTGGATCATGGGAATCCTGGAGATGGAACATATCTAGTCTTCCTGAAGGCATCAGATATGTCGCTTCTCCAAAGAGTAAGTGGTAAGATCAGACAACATGGGTTTAGGAGTAATTTATTAGCTTGAATGAAGGATTGGTTAACCAACAAAATGGAGTCAGATGGAATAAATGTTTCATTTTCTTTTGGCAAATGCAATTTATGGGGTGCCATTGATTTCAGGACTCTTGCCTCATACATTTGCGATTGATGGTGGTACTGCACTCGGTTGATGGGATAGAAAATGCGATGCCACATTTTCAGATGACACTAACATTGGTAGGAAATTACTTCGGAATGATGATGCAAGAGATTTAAAACTATATGGATAGGTTTGGTGAATGGGCCAACATTTGGCAAGGAAAATTAAAGTGAATAAATATGGGGCTATTCAAGTTGGCCAGTATAATAGAAAGACAAATTATTATCTAAATGGAGAGAAAGTTCAAAGTGCGTAGGTGCAGAGGGATCTGGGTATCTGCTTGCATATCACAGAAATCCTGCCTGCAGATACTGCAAGTAATGAGAAATGCAAGCATAATTTCAGTGTTTATTTATAAAAGGATAGAGTAGAAAGGTAGGGAGTGTTGGTGTAGCTATGCAAGGCATTAGTGAGGCTGCAACTGGAGTACAGTTTGGGTGTCCTGCAGAATGAGATATTTCCATTGGAGGCAATTCAGAAGAGCTTCATTAGATTGATTCCATTTTTGACGTGTTTGTCTTATGAAGAGAAATTGAGCAGTTTAGGCCTATACTCTTGAGTTTATAAGAATGAAAGGAGATTTCCTTGAGGTCCGTAAATTGCTAAATGTGTGCAGGTGTGGAGTGGTTTTTTTTTCATGTGATGCAATCTACAACAAGAGGCTAGAGTTTTAGGATGGAGAGATGGCAGGAAAGTGGAACAGAGGCCGCGTTAACATCAGCCTCATCGAGGAGTTCGATTCCTCACAGATGCTCCTTGTTCTTATTCAACTCTTCGACTGTGTTGGACAGGAATGGGGGAATACTGGGTATCATTCAGGAAGCAGGCACTCAGGATAAATCAGTCTCAGTCAGTTAGACAGAACGTAACCAGTAGGGTCACACAGTGACCAGCGCTGGGTTCTCAACTATTTACAGTCTATATTAATGATCAGGAGGATGGAACAGATATACAGATGCTGAGTTTGGTGATGCCACTGTGGTAAGCAAGAGACTAAAATATCAAGAGAGGGTGGAGAGTCTACAAATAGATTCAGAGAGGCAAAGGCAATAGACAATTGTTTGGCAGGTGGAATTTAATATGATATAACCTGTCATTTTATTTACAAGAATAATGGAAGGCAGTATGTTACTGAAATGGACAGGGATTACAGGACTTAATGATACTGTGTACTCGGGGGGGGGGGGGGGGGTTCACGCAGATCCGTTCAGACATGGGAGGTTTTGCTCCATCCCTGATCGTCAGCTCCCAGACACTGCTAGCGACACTATTGCTCTCCGTACACATGGAATACTTTGATGTGGTTGATTGGTGGTGGGGATGGTGTTTTGAAACGTGCATCAAGGGGACAGAATTTATCCAAGATATATTCATTTCTTTCTACGTGGAGACCTGATGACAATGGGAATGGCTGACTGCTTCTGAATGAGGAGGCCGTGACTGCTGCCAGGACAGTGGGTATTCACCAACATGATGTACTGTGCATGGTCACACTGTAACATTAACAGAGAGAGAACTCCTTCAGTTCCTCTACCTCTGCGCATTGACATGGGTACTCTGCAGATGGGACAAACAATGTAATACCTTATCCACCATATGTATCCTCCATCACCGAATGGTGACATTGATGTTGAGATACTGGGAAATGATGGATATGTCACTAGTCCTGCCTGGAAAGTTATGGATCATAGAAGCTGAATGAAACTGTGACCCTAACAGCCACTGGCAGCACCATCCTCCCCCTGTTGTGAAGCTGCAGCTCGTGGTGAAGGAGGTGACACCGCTTTGTGCCCAGCTCCGAGTTCAGTCAGGGTCCCCTCACTATCTGCTCCTGGGTTAAGTGTAGCTTAGGAAGTTGTTCCTGGAATACTTGGGGTGGATACAGCAGATCCTTTTCCCCACACACACTCACTTCGTGGTTTCAGAGCTTCCCCTCTCTGCATCCTCTGCTTCATGTGTTGTTCATGTTGCAGGCTCAGATGCTGTAAATATAGTCCCCATGCTCCATCCAGAGTTGGTCACCAAATCCTCAGGTCTCCCTGAATGTCTGAGGCAGCTTACAGCACAACTTCCAGCAAACCATCCCCAGCCACTCCTCTATTTTTTAATAACATGAGTCAGTCAGAAACCCCTTGGTTATAAGTGTTGTGGACCAGACCAGATCGCCGCAAAATATTTTAAGAAGGCCGCTTAGACCCAAACCTCCCCTTATTTTGAATATAGATGTGAAGCGTGCTTTCTAGATATATTGTGACTGGTCAACCTACTCGACATTCAGCAAAATATAATCTATTCAAATACTTCAGTTAAAATACAATCAAAGAAAAGAAAAAAAACGGGATGGCTTATATGTTGGAACACTTACACCAATAATAGATACCATACCATCTTGGTTTACACCGCTTGGCACAAAGATATATTCAAATGTAATCAGATACTTACAACAGTTTTCCAATCCAGGAGGAAACAACATCAACAGAGATCGCAGAGACAAAAGCAGCTGGGGATCATGTATTCAAACTTCCAACTCTTCTGGGATGCCCAGCAGCTTCTTAATGCTGCAGCTAAAAACAAAACGCGGAAACCAGGTCTGGGAGAGCTGGACACTGCCCTTCCATTGTTTCCACCGTTTTAATGAAACCTAAAGGCTTTCTCAGTTATTTACTTAAACTGCTTTCAGACAGCAGTTCCGCACCTCTGCCTTTAAAACCTCTCTTCAAAAAAACCCAAGAGAAAATCACCTTTTTACAGTGATAGTATACTCACAACTCCACCATCAATAAAATGATCCATCAATATACAAAAATGGATTAATTTTAGACCTCCTAACCTTCCTCTATTAGCAGACTGAAATGCATATATATTACGTTGACTCTGAGCATACAAATGTTCACAACTAGATTCGATTTCAGTCATTTTACTCCTGCCACAGAATGCTTTTGTCTTTCTTCATCCAAGTCTCCACAAAGTGTCAAAACTTAGGTTTTCTTGCCCTGTCACCTGTATAATTTCGAATTGAATGGCAGCAATTATAAGCTCAATCGAAACAGACTGGTATTATTCTCTCCAAACCTCTCCAAAAACTTTAAGGGGTCACGATCAGTTAAAAAAAATTGTTTTAGGTATGTTATTCACAATTTAAAAGCTGAAATGTTGTAACGCCAACGTCAAGCTCAAGGCCTCCTTCCCCATTGTGGAATAAATCTGTTGATGTTTCCACTGGACCCTTCAACCACACATTACATAATGGAGCACTTCTCATCTCTCCAATAGTCCCTCTGAATGACATAGCTCCTCATATTTCAGCATTAAAGAATTACATGCTTCTGTGCCTCTCAATGCTGTAACCTCTTTCCCGGCTTCTCCTGGCCTATGCCAATAAACCTTACTCTCACAGGGATATGTTTTAAGAAGATCTTGCGCATTCTTCTCAATCCCTCACAGAAACCAAACTTTGGTTTCAGAACTAGCAGCAGCCATTTCAGCTTCTAATCTTGGCATTTTAACTCTCAGCTCTTCCACACGAGTTCACACGACTGCAGGAAGTGAATTGTTGAGCTTCTCCAAAACAAGAATCTCTCTAGAGTGTCATTGGTTTGCTCTGTTTTTAATACCCTTACCCACCTTACAAAATTATTATTTTTTGATTCTTTCAGATTCAATGTGCATTTAACCAGGGATGCTATTTTAGATTCCTGAAACGCTGTCTGTTGGCTTCTGGCACGAGCTCACATGCACTTCAGATGGCTTTGTACATCTCCTCATACTCCTCAGATACCTCCTCCGATAGGATGCAAATACCAGCAGCTTTGTTTAGATCAACTAAATCCACATGGTCACTGGGCACTGCATTTGGTTAGCCACTTTCTCAAATGAAGTTAAAAAGGCTCCCCCATCATTCTCATCAAATTTAGATAATGCCTGCATGTATCTAAACCCATCCTCATCAGACCTTTGGCTACTATAGGGTTGCTCATCCTCACTAACCTACTCAGCCAGCCTACAGTCTACCTTCATCACCGCCTTCCATGTCCACTTTCCACTCTAATTGCTAACTTTTGAAGTTGAAACTCTCTGCTTTTCTTCTCTCTTCCTCTTTCTCTTCTTCATGTCCTTTTCTTTTATTTCTACTTTTCATCATAATTCAAACTGTTTCAATTCCTTCTCATGTTCACAGTGCCTCATTTGAAATTGAATTCGAGCCATTTCTAAAGAGTCTGATGACAGGTCCTCCAAATGTAATTGCTGAGCTATGGCTGTAATTATCTCTCATTTTCTCACAGACAAACACAACCCCAACTCCATCTTGTCTGCCAATTCCTACAGCTTTGCCTTCATTACCTTTTGTAAAACTTTGCTTCTTCCACACCCTGAAAACTCTTAGTGACTGAAAGAATCTTTATACACAAAACACTGTTTAAACCAACTGAATTCAACATCTGGAACAAAAGACACTGACAGCTACCATACGCGACCTTTGAACCCAATAGCCTACTGGTGCGTACTCTCCAGTGTCTGCCTGAGCTTATTCTGGATTCTCTGGTTTCCTCCCACAATCCAAAGATGTGCATGTCAGGTGAATTGGCCATGCTAAATTGTTTGCAGTTTTCAGGGATGTGTGGGTTAGGTGACTTAGTCGGGGTAAATGTGTCATAATAGGGTAGAGGAATGGGCCTGGGTAGGTTACTCCTCGGAGGGTCGGGTGTAGACGTGTTGGGTCGAATAACCTATTTGTACGCTGTAGGGATTGTAATTCCATACCCAATTACCGATTTAGAACCAGACAAGAGACCCCAGTTTGGTATAGACCAACCAGACTGTCTCAAACCATTTTAAGAAGGTAGCTTGGATGCCAACTTTTCCTTAATAACAAGATAGATGGGAATTGGATGTGTCAGATGTGATTCCACTCAACAAACCACTCACCATTATGCAAAATACACTATATTTAAACACTCTAATGAAAATCTATACACGATGAAGAGGAATTTAGAATAACTTAGCAATTAGAAACCTTAACTGAATGATGGACACAAAACCTGCTACAAATGAACTGTTCCAATATACTAACATCACCTAAACACACCCCTTGGCAAAAATGAGCTTTCAGACATACATTCTTGCATACAGTTCTCCAATCCAGGAGGAAACAGTACCAAGTGAGGTTTCAGAGAGAATAGCAGCTAGGGATAATTTATTAAAACTTCCAACCCTTCTGGGACCCAAGCACCTGGTGACTGTGACATCTGCAAGGAAAAAAACTATAAAGCCTGGTCTGTGCCAGCTGGCCATTGTTACTACTATTTATTAAAAAAAACATAAACGCCTCAAAAGTTTTTTCGTTGAGCCGTTTTCAGTAGGCACTTTGGCCTTTAAGACATCTTACTAAAAAAAGGAGAAAATAACCTTTGCTTTAAAAAAATTGACAGCATTGCTGCATAATTTAAATGACTGTTCCTTTATTCAAGGGGCTTCCTCGTGTTCCTGATCGCATGAACACCTGAGAGTGACAAACACAGGCACAGACCAAGTTACAAGAATGTGTCTCATAACTTCTGAAATAAGCCTGTCCATGGGCCATCACGTGGGACATACCGGGAAGTGAACAACAGCCTGACACACACCATTTCACTGTTTCTGAGCTACACAATGCCAGCAATCGGTATACTACAGAGCCAAAACCCGAGACCCAGGGAAAGATACAGAGGGACAGAGAGATTCACATTAAAGACAGAAACAGACAGTTAATTAACTGGGAGGAGGTTGTGGAAATATGGGGAAAATGACATGGCAGTGGGACTAACTGGAGAAGTGAGATCTTCGAGAGTAAAATTACAAGAATGAGAACATTGCATTGTCAGATCAGCGGAAATAGTTTGTTACATCAGATTCTGAATTTGCTTCACAGAAGATCACAAATAGCATAAACTGGGAAAAGATGACAGCCCCGTATGGAGGGCTGTGCAGACCATGCTAGAGTGTTGCTCAGTAAACTGCACTATCTGCCCAGCATGGAGAGCATTGCAAATTTACTATCATATGCAAACTATACTCACAACAGATTACTGCCTACAATGGGAAGATTTGCTGCGTGTATGTGTTCAACAGAAACTGAGGGACAGTGCGTGTGTGTGCGTGCGCGATTGGCGTGGTTGAATGTGAAACTCATTGTTTGAGAAGGAACGCACATGGAAGAAATTATTTTAAATACGAACAACTGGTAGGCTTTTTGTTAATCAACAGAGAGAATGAGAGAAGTTTCATGGAGAGATGAGGTAAAGTGTTTGAGAATGTTAAAATGAAGTCATTGCCAGACACAATAGCAATATACATCGGTGTGCACATGAATGACAGATGGATGGGAGTTTGGTGTGAGGTCGAATCAGATTTGCTTGGGCAGGTTTGAAGCCGAGAGTGTCAGCAGCAGATTATTAACTTCATTAAGACTGTACTTCATAGCTCAAGGTTCAAACAGCAGATGGAATAAACCAGTGAGATATATTCTGGGATGGTGAGTCTTTCATGTTAGAAATGGTCAGGGTATGGTATCAGGAATCACCTCATGCTCAAAGGGATCACCCACAGTTGTGACTTGTCTGTTTCAATCGCAGATATTGACCAGGGATGGGATGGAAGTGGAGTTTGTAATCAGAACAGTGGAGAGTGATCTCCATGCTGTTAATACTTAAATACCAAAGGCAATGGTATTTAAGATCTCCGCTGAAACTGAGTAGGTCAACATAGAGACCCATGAGTAACACTGCCAGAGCAGAGAGGGAGACAGTAATTGAACACATTCCTTGATGTAGTTAGTAGTGGTCAGTAGAGTGAATATCTGGATTGAGATTTTCAACAGGAACAATAATAATGACAAGAAGTGTAGACTATATGAAAGAACAGTAATACAGTCATAACCGGTTTATAGAAAAACAAATATGGACAGTGACACTTACCAGGAACACCAACGATAGCCAGGAAAGGGTAATAAAAATATTGAATAATGAGAAGAGCGTAATAGATCCGTGTTGATAATGACCTCCAATAAAATACAGAAAGATACCAAACATTATAGGATAAACTCCTGTCTATTTTTGGAACACGCCAGTCTAATGTTCCCAGATTGGGATACATTTTTGGAACATTCCAATCTAATGTTCATCAAATTCGGATCTCTCCGCCCCCTCTCTCTAAATCTGCTGATCCCTGGTAGTGCTGTCGGTGATGCTCCCGCTCATGTTATGGGATAACACAGTGAACGGCGCCCATTTATCATTAAAAAATGGAAACCCTCCACTGGGATAATTAGAATCCATGGAGATTGGCATTAATCACAGTCACTGAACAAACACTGGGAAACTGAGCAAAGGCTACAACAATGGATGAATGGGCACCGAACAACAATCAACAGACAGGAGTGTTCCCTTCCAGTTGGGGAATACGTTATTGGTCATTAAACCCCGGACCTTCTGGTGACCATTCTTCAAGGTGGACTTCGGGACAGGCAGCAGTGAACAGAGGCTGACAACTAATTTCGTGACCCAGAGGGAGGGCCTCAACCCGTACATTGGCTTCACGTCACATTACAGGTGACCACCATTGCACTGTACACACACACACACACACACTCCTATACACACACATGTATATGGACACACATGCACACAGACACGCACACAGACACTCACACACACACACTTACAGACACCCACACTCAGACAGGCATCCGATCAGAGATTTAGACCACTCTGCACTCATGCACACACATATATACTCTCTCTCTCTGATACTCCAACCACCCCCCCCACCCAGCCACGCACACACACTCCCACACTCACATATGCACCCCTCACAGACTTAAGAAACTCTACATCACTCACACAATATACACTCCCTCTCACACTCACAACCCCCAACCAAGACAAACACACACACATAAACAAACAGACAAAGACCCACATGCACACATATATTTTGTGGGGTGAATTTGTACTTGCAGAGTTACATTGTACTTTGCTCAAAAACTGCATGAATTCATGTAAACCTCTGAGCTCAACAACTGCATGAATTCATGTAAAACTCTATTATCTCACTTTTCAGATTAGAATCAATCTAAACATCATGGTATAGACAGAGAACACAGGGGGCGAACATCTTCAACATATTGTCTAGCTATCAATCAATGTTACAGCTAACCTGAGAATGCAACTTTAAAAGAAAAAGGTTTTGTGATTTACACATGAAAGAAGTGAAACTATCATGGTATTCGAACAGATGAAAGACTCAAAAGACTATCAAGGTATTTTTCAATGTTAAATTTCAGTTACATCACACAGTTAAGTTTTGCTATAAATTCTGTGCCGTGGAAGTGTGGCCTCCACTATCACCTGATGAAGGAGCGTCGCTCCGAAAGCTAATGTGCTTCCAATTAAACCTATGACTATAACCTGGTGCTGTGTGATTTTTAACTTTGTACACCCCAGTCCAACACTGGCATCTCCAATTCATGACTAAACAAACAGGCTCAGTTAACCAGTTCCACACATCACTTTTCATATCACTATAAAACAGAATATTTACTGGGTTTGGATGGAATGGATGAGGGTTGCTGAGGGATGGACCATAAATCTTTAAACCTTTTAAATCCTTTTTTAACTTGTATATGAGAGTATTAACAAGACACTACAGGGGTTTACATATGTTCCGCTCTGTTTATGAAAGGAGGCAATTATGAAATAACAGATCGGCTGCATAAAAAAAAACACTCGGGTGGGTAAGTTTCTAGATACCTCAACACAAAGTGCGGTACTTATTGACCAGTTGTGAGGCTACTCCTGGTTTTAATGCCCTGTTGTCAAATCCTTTCATAACCTTGAGACAGAGCAATGAGACTGCTGCTCAGAAACAGGCCGAAGCAATTCTGTCCCTATGGACCTATTACAGAGGGATAGGAGAAGGCCATTCAGCTCATATTAGCATGTTGCTACTTGAAAAGGTGGAGATCTAGAATATTGGCCCATTTTGCCAACAGAATCATTCAAAACAAAGAGCTGTATCGCTGCAGCTGTATGAGGTGTTACTGAGAGGGCATCCGGAGTACATTGTTTGTTTGTGTTTCTGTAACTGAGAAGGGATGGCCTTCCATCAGGTAGAGTTTACCGGCTGCTCGTAATCCATGGGTTGCTGTGTCATTTAATGTCTCGGGTCTGTTACACCGGTGCATGAGGAGGCCATTCAGCCTTTCCAGTCTATTACACAGGGCCACGAGGAGTCCATTCAGCCTCTCGAGCCTGTTCCAGAGGGACTGGAATTGTTTATTTAACTTTCAGGTCTGTTACGCAGAAATATTAGTTTTAAATTAGTTTTGGAATAGGAAAGACCTAATGTAAATATTAAAGTTCTAACTTTGAACAAGGCTAATTTGGAAAGTATTATGGAGACCTGTGAAAGGCTGATTGCAATAACCTATTCACAGGTAAAGGGATGGTTGGAAAATGCAAGGCCATTAAACTGGGTTTCAGCGAGTCCAGAGCCAACGTGTTCCCATTAGAGAGATGGGCAAAGCTGGTGGGTGCAGGGAGTGCTGGATGGCTAGATACATTGATGCTCTGGCTAAGGTAAGAAAGGAGGCATATGACAGGTAAACAGAGCTGAGATCAATTGAATCCCTAGAGGTGTATAAGGGCAGCAAGTGTATAGTCAATGGGGAAATTGGGTCAGAAAAGTGTGGACAAGGGATGGCTTTAGAAATAGGGTTAATGAGGCATTGAAGAAGTTCTACACATCCTTTTATGGCAAAAGATTAACTCGGGAGAAAATATGGCCCATTAAAGATCAGTCAGGCTACCTATGTGTGGAACCACATATACATAGGTTGGAGGGATACGAAACAAGTATTTCTCGTCAGTATTTAATGTGGAGGAGGTTACAAGAGCGAGAGAATGAAGAAATATATAGTGATACCTTGAAAAGTGTCTATATTACAAGGAGGTGCTGGACATTTTAAAACACATAAAGATGAACAAGTCCCGGGAACCTGAGCAGTTGTATCCCAGATATTTGTGGGAAGCTAGGAAAGAGATGCTCAGCATTTTGCTGATATATTTGTAACATTGATTTCCACAGGTGAGGTGTCAAAAGACTGGAGGGCTGCTAACATAGTGTCATCATTTAAGAAAGTAAGGAAAAAACAGGTAACTATAGATCGATGAGCCTGACGCTAATGGTGACTAAATTGTTGGAGGAGATTTCGAGGAAAAGGATCGAGATGCATTTGGAAAGACAAGGGCTGAAGAGGGCTTTGTACATTGGAGATCACGTCTCACTGACTCGGTGGAATTTTTTGAGGAAGTGATGAAGATGATTGATAAAGACAGGACAGTGGATATTGTCTTTATGGAATTCAGTAAGAAAACCAAACTGTTCTACATGGTAGACTAGTTAGCAAGGTCAGACTGCCTGGGATCCAGGGAGAGCTCGCCATTTAGATCCAACATTTTCTTGAATATTGGAGACAGGGCGTGACAGTGGACATTTGTTCATTAAACTTGGAAACCTGTGACCAGTGGTGTACCGCAAAGATCAACAGTGGGTCCACTGCCTTTTGTCACTAATACAAATCATTTGCATTTGAGTATATGAAGTATGATCAGTAAGTTTGTAGATAATGCCAAATTTGTTGATGTAGTCGACAGTGAAGAATGATCTGTCAGATTATAATGGGACCTTGTTGAGGTGAACCGAGGAGTGGCAGATGGAGTTTATTTTAGTTAAATGTGAGGTGTTGCATTTTGGCAAGACAATTCAGGGCAAGACATATAGGTAGGGTCCTATCGAAATCTGCCAATCAGGGAGAACTCCATCGAAATTATCGAATCCCTCCAGTGAGGAAACAGCCTATTCGACCCATTGAGGCCACAGCGAACCTCTAAACAGTGTCCCACTGGACAAACCCCTACCCTAAACCTCTGAGCCTGCATTTCCCATGGCTAATCCACCTCGCCTAAACATTCCTGGGTACTTTAGCATGGCCAATCCATCTTATCTGTCTATCTTTATACTTGCAGAGGAAAACATAACATCCGGATGAAACTCATGCAGACACGGGGAGAATGTGCAAACTCCACACAGGCAGTCATTCAAGGATGGAATTAAACCCAGATCGCTGTGCTCTGAGGTAGCAATGTTAGTCACTGAGCTACTGTGTCACCTTGTGGTGCAGGTTCTCCGTTCCTTGAAAGTGCTGTCACAGGTAGACAGCGTAGTGAAGAAGGCACTTGGTGACCTTCCCTTCATTGGTGCGTGCTTTGAGTCTAAGCGTTTGCAAGACATGTTACATCTGTACAGGACATTGGTTTGGCCACTTTTGTAATACTGCCTTTAATTCTGGTCACCCTGCTGTCGGAAAGATGTTGTCAAACTTGAAAGGATGCAGAAGCGATTTAAAAGAATGTTGCAGGGGTTGGAGGGTTAGAGTTACGCGGAGAGTTTGAATAGGCTGGGGCTATTTTCAAGTTTTGAGGCTGAGAGGGGACCTTAAAGAGGATTAAAATCATAAGGGGCATAGATAAGGTAAACAGTCGTGTCTTTTACCCAGGATAGGCGAGTTGAAAATTAGAAAACAAAGGTTTAAGGTGAGAGGGGAAAGATTTAAAAAGGGACATGATGGACGACATTTTCACACAAAGACTGCTGTGTGTATGGATTGAACAGCCAAAAGAGGTGGTGGAGACAGATACAGTTACACCATTTAGAAGGCTTTTGGATGGATACATGCATGTGAAGTGTTTAGACGGATATGGGCCAAGTGCTGGCAAGGGGGACGAGATTTATTTAGGATAGTTGGTCGGTATGGACGATCAGACCGAAAGGTATTTTTCCATGCTGTACATCTCTGAGACTCTATTGTCTCTTGAGTGTATAACGCAGGAACAGGAGGAGGCTATTCAGATTCTGAATTCTGTCAGTCAGCTTGTTTGCTCAATTACTGTGAGTAAAACACAAACATACATCATTCAGATTTTGATGGTGTTTTACAGAAACAGGAGAAAGGCTTTTAGTCAAGAGATGCTGTAAGGAATGGGAAGAGGCCATTCAGTCCCTCAACTTCATTCCACAGGAGCAGCAGGTTAGCACAGAGATATTGGAGCCTGTTACTCAGTAGCAGGAGGAGGACATCTACATTCACAAATCTTGGATCAGGAGGCAGTCACTCAGTTGCTCAAGATTGGGATATAGGAACAGGAGGCAGTCATTCAGCTGCTTGAGACTGGGGCACAGGGAAAGGAGGGAGTCACTCAGAGCTCGAAACTGGGGCACAGGGAACTCTGGAGGCTAGTGAGGCCTGAGGATCTTGTTACGCAGGAACAAGAGGAGATGACTCAGTCCCCAACAGTATGGGACACTGGGAGAGATGCGGAGTTTTCTTGGAACAAACAGAAATATATGAATAAGTTGCATTAGTGATCCATTCAATTCTGCCCCACCATTCATAAAGACCACGTCTGATCTGATTATGATTCCCTCATTCCATTAAACCGAGACTCCCCTCTCTGCAGCCTCTGCTCCATTTGTTGGTCATGTTGCAGACCCAGATGCTGCAACAACACTCACCATCACTCATCCAGAAGGATGGATCTAACAGGATGAGTCAGGGTTTGAAGGGTCCAATCACAAGAATGAAAATACAAAATAAAGATATTGCCAGATGTTTACTTCTCTCACATTCGCAATCCAACTCACATAACCACCCCATCCATTATACTTTCAGATGGAGCACTGTGTAGATCCGGCTAGGAACTGCTGAGTGCAACCCAGCAATATCCAGAATGGAACTCTGTGCAGCCCACACCAATGCTTGATCCATAATCCTGGACTAAATATCCAGCGTGGGGAGCTGTGCAGTCCGCACTGGTTCATTCATATATAAGCCTATTGCATTGTTCGGTAACACTGTGTTAGATCACTGCCCAGTGTGGGGAAACTTGCAGCCAATTTTGGAACTGACAGGATGTGCAGTTCCCATCCATTTACAGCTCCATATCTCCACTGTACCTTGATAAGGGGTGCTGCGTATATAAAAATCACTGCGAGGAAGAGATGCAAATGGAAACAATTTAAATACCAATAGTTCTGATAAAGACGCATACCACTCTAGAATTTAATGATGAAATAACTGAGATAATATCCAATGAGGTTTTGTGAACTGGGCAAAGAAGTAAGAGCGGGATGGTGATGTTATAGTGGTTGCACTATAAACCTCTAAATAATCAATGCGAATTAGAGGAACAAATATGCAGGGAGGCTGGCGAGACTTGCAGGAGCAATAGGATTGTCATAATAGGTGATTTTAATTTTCCTAACATAGACTGGGACTTCCAGATGATTACGAACTTAGATAGAACGTAATTTGTTAAGTGTGTTCAGGATAGTTTCCACAAGCAATATATAGAGGGTCCAACTGGGGAAGGGACAAACTCAACCTACTGTTGGGAAATAGGGGTAGGATAGGTGACGGAGGTAAAGTGGGGGAGAATTTTGCGAAAAGTGACTACAGCTTTATTAAATTTAAAATAGTTATGGTAGGGACAACATTGGTACACGGATTCAAGTTCTAAGTTGGGGAAAGGCGTATTTTGTTGAAATTAGACAGGGGATTGCTGGGGATGATTGGAGTAGTTTGTTTCCAGGTAAAAGGATCCCGGGCAACGGGGCGGGCTTCAAAAGTGAGATAGTTCGAGTTCAAGGTCTACATGTTCCTGTGAGGGTGAAGGGAAAGTGAGGCTGGAAGAGAGAACCCTGGATGACAAGCGATATTGAGGCTCTGACCAGCAAAAAAAGGTGTGGCTCCGTTACAGGCAACTGGGACCAAGGGAATCTCTGGAGGTACACAGGGGATACAGGAGTTTACTGAAGGAGCAAATCAGCAAGGCGAAAATGGGGTATGAGATAGCCTTGGCTGAGCAGATTGGTGTGAATCCAAATTCAATATAGTAAAGAAAAAGGACAATCAGAGAGAGAATAGGACGCCTAACAACCAAAATGGGCATGCATGTGTAAAACCTCAAGAAATGGTTGAGTTCCTCAATTCCCCCTCTGTGTTTATCATGAAGAAAGACATGAGGACCTGTGACCTTTGGGGCGTTAATTGTCATATATTGGGACATTCCATATCATTAATGGTACTAATGGACATTTTAGAATGCTTAAATTCAGATAAATCTCTTGGTCCTGACCAGACAAATCCAAGAACACTGCAAGAGGTGAGAGAAGACAGTTCAGGGTCTAAGGACCCGGAAGGCTGGGCCGTAACAAACATGCCCTTATTCAAGAAGGGCTGCAAATAAATGCCTGGGAAATATAGACCAGTATGCTTCACATCTGTTTTCGGTAAAGCACTTGAGAAGGTTCTGAGAAAGAAGATATGCATGCATTTGGAAAGACAGAGTTTGACTTGGAACAGTCAGCATAGCTTTGTGCGTGGCAGATCATGCCTTACACATTTTGTTAGAGTTTTTGAGGAAATGACCAGAAAGGTTGACAAGGGCAGGGTGGAGGACATAGTCTATATGGATTTCAGTAAGGCCTTTGATAAGGTTCCACATGGTAGGCCGCTCTGGAAGGTTAGATCGCAAGGACTCCAATGTAAACTGGCAAACTGGCGACACAATTGGCTTGACGTTATGAAGCAAATGGCTATTGTGGAGGTATGCTTGTCGGACTGGAGGCCTGTGACTAGTGGAGTGCCTCAGGGGTCGGTCATGGGCCCATTGCTGTTTATTATCTATATCAATGGTTTGGACCAGAGTGCACAACGCAAGGTTAATAAGTTTGCAGATGACTCTAAATTAGGAGACATCATTTACAATGAGGAACATTATCAGAAATTGCAGCAGTACCCTGGTCAGCTGAGGAAGTGGGCTGAGAAATAGCAAATGGAGTTTAATATAGATAAATGTGTCGTCTTGCATTATGGAAAGTCAAATCCAGGTTGGAGTTTAATGATGAATGAGAGGGTCTTAAGGAGTGTAGTGGAACAAAAGGAGTTTGGAGATCAGGTGCACGGCTGTCTGAAATTTGAGTCCCAGGTACACAGGACAGTGAAGAAGGCTGTTGGGGTACACTGGCCTTCATCAGGGCATTATGTATACATGTTGGGACGTTATGTTCCTGTTGTACAGGATGTTGGTAAGGCTGCAGTTGGAGTATTGTGTTCAGTTTTGTACACCTTGCTCTAGAAAGGATATTATTGAACGAGAAAGAGTGTAGAAGAAATTTACAAAGATATTTCCCGAGCTAAAGGGTCTAAATTATAGGCAGAGTTTGGACAGGTTAGAACTTATTTCCTTACAGCGTAGGAAACTGAGAGGGTTCTTATAGAAGTGTAACTCTTATAAAATCATGAGTGGCGTGCATGGGGTGAATACTTCAATTTTTTCCCCAAGATTGGGGAATCGAGGACTAGAGGACATCCATTCATATTTGGAAAGGAAAAAATATATACAAAGGAACCTGAGGGGCAACAATTTTACACATAGTGTGGTACGCATATGGACTGAGCTGCCAGTGGAAGTGGTAAAGGTGGGTACAATAACAACATTGAAAAGTCATTTGGACAAATACAGATAGCTGCAAATGTGTTGCTGGTCAAAGCACAGCAGGTTAGGCAGCATCTCAGGAATAGAGAATTCAACGTTTCGAGCATAAGCCCTTCATCAGGAATAAGAGAGAGAGAGCCAAGCAGGCTGAGATAAAAGGTAGGGAGGAGGGACTAGGGGGAGGGGCGATGGAGGTGGGATAGGTGGAAGGAGGTCAAGGTGAGGGTGATAGGCCGGAGTGGGGGGGGGGCGGAGAGGTCAGGAAGAGGATTGCAGGTTAGGAGGGCGGTGCTGAGTTGAGGGAACCGACTGAGACAAGGTGGGGGGAGGGGAAATGAGGAAGCTGGAGAAATCTGAATTCATACCTTGTGGTTGGAGGGTTCCCAGGCGGAAGATGAGGCGCTCCTCCTCCAGCCGTCGTGTAGTTGTGTTCTGCCGGTGGAGGAGTCCGAGGACCTGCATGTCCTCGGTGGAGTGGGAGGGGGAGTTAAAGTGTTGAGCCACGGGGTGATTGGGTTGGTTGGTTCGGGCGGCCCAGAGGTGTTCTCTGAAGCGTTCCGCAAGTAAGCGGCCTGTCTCACCAATATAGAGGAGGCCACATCGGGTGCAGCGGATGCAATAGATGATGTGTGTGGAGGTACAGGTGAACTTGTGGCGGATATGGAAGGATCCCTTGGGGCCTTGGAGGGAAGTGAGTGTGGAGGTGTGGGCGCAAGTTTTACATTTCCTGCGGTTGCAGGGGAAGGTGCCGGGGTGGAGGTTGGGTTGGTGGGGGGTGTGGATCTGACAAGGGAGTCACGAAGGGAGTGGTCCTTGCGGAACGCTGATAGGGGAGGGGAGGGAAATATATCCTTGGTGGTGGGGTCCGTTTGGAGGTGGCGGAAATGGCGGCGGATAATACGTTGTATGCGCAGGTTGGTGGGGTGGTAGGTGAGAACCAGTGGGGTTCTGTCTTGGTGGCGGTTGGAGGAGCGGGGCTCAAGGGCGGAGGAGCGGGAAGTGGAGGAGATGCGGTGGAGGGCATCGTCGATCACGTCTGGGGGGAATCTGCGGTCCTTGAAGAAGGAGGCCATCTGGGTTGTGCGGTGTTGGAATTGGTCCTCCTGGGAGCAGATGCGGCGGAGACGAAGGAATTGGGAATATGGGATGGCGTTTTTACAGGGGGCAGGGTGGGAGGAGGTGTAGTCCAGGTAGCTGTGGGAGTCAGTCGGTTTATAATAGATGTCTGTGTTGAGTCGGTCGCCCGAGATAGAAATGGAAAGGTCTAGGAAGGGGAGGGAGGAGTCTGAGACAGTCCAGGTGAATTTCAGGTCGGGATGGAAGGTGTTAGTAAAGTTGATGAACTGTTCAACCTCCTCGTGGGAGCACGAGGCAGCGCCGATACAGTCATCGATGTAGCGGAGGAAAAGGTGGGGGGTGGTGCCAGTGTAGTTGCGGAAGATGGACTGTTCCACGTATCCTACGAAGAGGCAGGCATAGCTGGGGCCCATGCGGGTGCCCATGGCAACTCCTTTAGTTTGGAGGAAGTGGGAGGATTGAAAAGAGAAGTTATTCAGGGTGAGGACCAGTTCAGTCAGTCGAAGGAGGGTGTCAGTGGAAGGGTACTGGTTAGTGCGGCGGGAAAGGAAGAAGCGGAGGGCTTTGAGTCCTTCGTGATGGGGGATGGAGGTGTACAGGGACTGGATGTCCATAGTGAAAATAAGGCGTTGGGGACCGGGGAAGCGAAAATCCTGGAGGAGGTGGAGTGCGTGGGTGGTGTCCCGAACGTAGGTGGGGAGTTCTTGGACTAAAGGGGACAGGACCGTGTCGAGGTATTGGGAGATGAGTTCGGTGGGGCAGGAGCAGGCTGAGACAATGGGTCGGCCGGGGCAGGCAGGTTTGTGGATTTTGGGCAGGAGGTAGAAACGGGCGGTGCGGGGTTGTGGGACTATGAGGTTGGAGGCGGTGGATGGGAGATCCCCTGAGGTGATGAGGTCCTGGATGGTCTGGGAGATGATGGTTTGGTGGTGGGAGGTGGGGTCGTGGTCAAGGGGGCGATAAGAGGAGGCGTCCGCGAGCTGGCGTTTGGCTTCAGCGGTGTACAGGTCAGTGCGCCAAACTACCACCGCGCCTCCCTTGTCTGCGGGTTTGATGGTGAGGTTGGGATTGGAGCGGAGGGAGTGGAGGGCTGCACGTTCTGAGGGTGAGAGGTTGGAGTGGGTGAGAGGGGTGGACAGGTTGAGTCGGTTGATGTCACGGCGGCAGTTGGCTATAAAGAGGTCGAGGGCGGGTAGGAGGCCTGCACGGGGTGTCCAGGTGGATGGGGTGTGTTGGAGGCGGGAGAAGGGGTCGTCAGAGGGTGGGCGGGAGTCCTGGTTGTGAAAGTAGGCACGGAGGCGAAGGCGGCGGAAGAATTGTTCAATATCTCGCCGCGTGTTGAACTCATTAATCCGAGGGCGTAGGGGAACGAAGGTGAGGCCCCTGCTGAGGACTGATCTTTCATCCTCAGAGAGGGGGAGATCTGGAGGGATGGTGAAAATCCGGCAAGGCTGGGAGCTAGGACCTGGTGTGGGACTGGAGCTGGAGCTGGAGCTGGGGGCGGGGTTAGGGGCGGGGACAGAGATCGAAGTAGGGGCGGAGTTAGACGTGGTGACGTTGCTCGACGTGGGGGCGGGGTCATGCGTCGTGACGGAAATAAGCGTGGGGGCGGGGTTACGTGAAGCGACGGGAGATAGCGTGGGGGCGGGGTTATGGGCGGGGTTATGCGTAGTGACGAAAGACGGCGTGGGGGCGGGGAAACCTGAGGATATGTGCTCCTGCAGGTTAGTGATGTCAGTGGGGGCGGAAGTGGCTGCGTCGACGGCAACCGGAGGGGCGGAAATGGTTGCAGCGACGGAGGAGTGGTGGTCATTCCCGGTGGCCGCGTGGGTCGCGGGTCCGTCGGCGATCGTGGAAGCGGTTGTGTGTGTGGTGGTCACCGGGGCAGTTGTTGGGGCGGCGATCGCGGGGGCTCCGAGGTCGGTGGGGGCGGAAGTGACGTCACGGTGGGCGGCGGCCTTTGGTGCCGCGGGCGCTGTGGAGGCCACATGTGTAATGGCGTCCGACAGGCCTGTGGAAGATTCTGGAATAGTTGAGGGGCCACGAGTGTGGGGGTAAGTACATGAAAGTTTTTGGTACTTACTGTCTTTAATCTCTGATAGGGCTAGGAAGAACTGTTTGTTGAGTTTGTGGATTCTTCTGTAGATGAAGAACAGCAGGGGTCCTTTGCAGGTCTGTGAGAGTGCTGTCCTGAGCTGGGGTAGGGCTGACTGCAGGGAATGTAGGTAGCGACGCATGGCTGCAAGGGTGGAGCGGAGGATCCGGAGGGAGGTCTGTTGCTGGAGGCTTCGGATTTGTTGTAGGTACAGGTTGTCCTGGTTGGGTCCAAATTTTGTTGGTTGGAATGTAGTTCGGAGTCCGTGTGGGATCAGTCGGTTCCTTAGGCAGGTGCTGAGGAAGGAGATGTGGCTGTGGTAACGGGTCTGTTTGAGAACGTGGCTGAAGAGCTTCTGTGCAGAGGAGATGACCTGGGGGGTGCAGTGAGAGAGGGACTCACTGAAATCCTTGTAGAGGGAGGAAGAGAGCTTCTTCAAGGAAGGCATCCTTGTAAGAGGATTCGCAGTAGGTTAAAATCTTCGAGTAAAAAATGAGGTCTGCAGATGCTGGAGATCACAGCTGCAAATGTGTTGCTGGTCAAAGCACAGCAGGTTAGGCAGCATCTCAGGAATAGAGAATTCAACGTTTCGAGCATAAGCCCTTCATCAGGAATAAGAGAGAGAGAGCCAAGCAGGCTGAGATAAAAGGTAGGGAGGAGGGACTAGGGGGAGGGGCGATGGAGGTGGGATAGGTGGAAGGAGGTCAAGGTGAGGGTGATAGGCCGGAGTGGGGTGGGGGCGGAGAGGTCAGGAAGAGGATTGCAGGTTAGGAGGGCGGTGCTGAGTTGAGGGAACCGACTGAGACAAGGTGGGGGGAGGGGAAATGAGGAAGCTGGAGAAATCTGAATTCATACCTTGTGGTTGGAGGGTTCCCAGATAGGAAAGGATTAGGGGGATACAGAGCAAGGGCAGGGAAATGGGGTGAGTGTGGATACAGATCAAGGGCAGGGAAATGGGGTCAGTGTGGATACAGAGCAAGGGCAGGGAAATGGAGTGAGTGTGGATGGACATTTTGGTTGGCATGGACCAGCTGGGCTAAATGGTCAGCCATACTGGCATTCTCGTGCAGTATGACTGTAAGTGAGTGTGTTTTGGAGTGGAGACTGAGAAAATATGTCATGGAAGGATATGTTCACAGGTGTCAGAATGCTGAAATGAAGCCATTTCGATAGTATCATGCAACACAGGTCATTATTATGAAGAATTATGACTGAAGGGGATATTTCTGTGAGTTCAGGCGATGGAGAGTTTTGGATGAGCATTTGTTCTGCAGCTTTGTAACTGGGAGTGAGGACAGTAGAGTCTTCGCCTCACTGGGCTGAATCTACCAAATAACTGTCTCAGTGACATTTTCATTGAGTGTGACAGAGGGGTTATATGCACGAGGTCGAGCTAGTTTCCTGGCGCTATCTTAGCAAACTCATCTCATTAACTACCCAGCCCACTCCATAGTGTCCCTCTCATTCAATGCCAGACCGGTTCTCCCACCCATCATGACTGGAGGTACTCACTATCGCCTGGATGACCCTGGATATTCTGTGATTCCTGGCAATGATGTCATCTCTAAAAGGCCAATTGTCACACGGTTGCGCTTTCTCAGTTTGGAGCTGCCCTGCACAGTTTACCCGAGCTTGGCAGCTAAGGGGAAATTACACCATGGCTTGTTGACAGCAGCACGAAGGTCGCGGTGGATGGGCTAGTACAGAGGGGGACCATTCTCTTCCCAGAGGGGGCCACACCAGCAGACCCATCGAGCGTGGTCTGACTTCACCACCCAGCTCAGTGCAGTATCTTTGGTCTGAAAAAATGTCCAGCAATACAGGACCTGCATCAATAACCTTTCCGGCTCTGTCAGGATAAGTCACCGTATTCTCTCTGTTCCCTCGCACTCACTGTATATCTGTTATAGCTCTGACCCACGAACAAGGCTCATGCTCCACCACTCTCACTGCTGCATGCATCATCTTCCCTCTCTTTCTCTCTTGCATTTCTAATGCCCCCCACACAGTTATAGAATATTCTGGAGAATGCCAATTATGGAATGTCCCAGATAATGTTCCAACTTAACATCTGGATAGGAATAACGTGATCAAGGATAGTCAGCATGGTTTGTGAAGGGCAGATCGTGCCTCACAAACCTTATTGAGTTCTTTGAGAAGGTGACCAAGGAAATGGACGAGGGTAAAGCAGTAGATGTGGTGTATATGGATTTTAGTAAGGCGTTCGATAAGGTACCCCATGGTAGGCTAATGCAAAAACTACGGAGGTATGGCATTGAGGTTGCATTGGAGGTTTGGATGAGGAATTGGCTGGCTGGAAGGAGACAGAGGGTAGTAGTTGATGGTGTAGGTTCATCTTGGAGGGCAGTTACTAGCGGTGTTCCACAAGGATCTGTTTTGGGATCATTGCTCTTTGTCATTTTTATAAATGACCTAGAGGAGGGGCTTGAAAGCTGGGTGAGCAAGTTTGCGGATGACACGAAAGTCGGTGGAGTTGTGGACAGCGAAGAAGGATGTGGCAGGTTACAGAGGGATATAGATAAGTTGCAGATCTGGGCAGAAAGGTGGCAAATTGAGTTCAATGTAGCTAAGTGTGAAGTACTTCACTTTGGTAGGAGTAACAAGAAGATGGATTACTGGGCTAATGGTAGGCTACTTGGTAGTGTGGATGAGCAGAGGGATCTTGGTGTCCATGTACACAGATCTCTGAAAGTTGCCACCCAGGTAAATAGTGCTGTGAAGAAGGCATATGGTGTACTGGGCTTTATTGGTAGAGGAATTGAGTTCCGGAGTCCTGAGGTCATGTTGCAGTTGTATAAGACTTTGGTGCGGTCTCATCTGGAGTATTATGTGCAGTTTTGGTCGCCATACTATAGAAAGGATGTGGAGGCATTGGAACGAGTGCAGAGGAGGTTTACCAGGATGTTGCCTGGAATGGTAGGAAAATCTTATGAGGAAAGGCTGAGGCACTTGGGGCTGTTCTCATTGGTGAAAAGAAGGTTTAGGGGAGATTTAATAGAGATGTACAAGATGATTAGGGGTTTAGATAGGGTTGACAGTGAGAACCTTTTTCCGCCAATGGAGTCAGTTGTTACTAGGGGACACAGCTTTAAATTAAGGGGTGGTAGATATAGGACTGATGTTAGGGGTAGATTCTTTACTCAGCGGGTTGTGAGTTCATGGAATGCCCTGCCAGTAGCAATGCTGGACTCTCCCTCTTTATGGTCATTTAAGCGAGCATTGGATAAGCATATGGAGGTTATTGGGCTAGTGTAGGTTAGGTAGGGTTCGGTCGGCGCAACATCGAGGGCTGAAGGGCCTGTACTGCACTGTATTTTTCTATGTTCTATTATTCCCAATTTCAGGAAAACGGCTGTACCCGAGTGTGTAACACGTAAGAGAGTGGAGTAGAGATGTACATTTTTCAAATAACACACACTTAAAATCCATCATGTGGCCATTTAGTGCTTCAAATATGCACAAACATTCATTACGTTCAGTGGTGATCTGATGGTTTTCTCCGCTCCATGTCACAGGAGCTTTCATTCTTTCAACCGCCAGCTTCCTGTTACCGAGCAGACGATTCACAGAAGTTTTTTTTACCCTGGTTTTCTTTCAGCTTGCGTTCAGATGGCATTTCACATGGGAACGGAATCTCCGAACAATATATTTCATATACATTATAAAATCATGCAGCAGTCAGCATGCTTTCCACAGACCAATCAAAAACATGCACTTATTTTATGGTTATCAATATCCAATCACAATTAGTCATTCTGGTGATTTCACTTGTCTTACCTTATTGTATTCAGCCAAAGACACCTTCCAAACACTTGTCTCATTATAAAATACAATTTCTAGCAGAGAATATTTTTATCCTCAGCCGTTATCATGAACGTTACATCAAATATACATTTTACCTTGTCATGAAAGTTTATCTTGCCGCTTGTCTGTGACTGATTCTGTGTGTAACAGTTACACAGTCTCCCACTCAATTGGCTGGATGGTTGGTTTGTGATGCAGAGGGAGGACACCAGCGCAGGTTCAATTCCCCACATTGACACAGATTACCATGAAGGGGATGCTCTCTCAACCTCACCCCATCACCCAAGTGGTGATCTTCAGCGTAAACCACCATGAGTGGTCTATCTAATGAGAGTTCTTTGGGACTCTATTCTATCAATGTTAGCATTTTAATTTTTGTAACAAAATGTTTTATTGAAGAAGAGATTTTTATTATTATATTAAACAAATAACAAAGCAACTCAAATAACTGAACAAAAAGTCTATAAACGGACAGAAGTAAAACAAAAATAAACAATAAATAATTCGGCTCAGCATAACACAATGATAGCTCTCATTCTTCGAGAGCATTACACATTCATATGTTCATAATTCTTCATATTTGATTCATTAGAGAATATCGTCATGGCTATATAAATGCCCTTATTACAGTGGTAGATAAGCCTGTATCGTGGTAATCCAAAAAGGGTTGTCATATCTTATATAAATCTGCTTTCCGGCGCACCACACTGGTGAGAAAGTCCAAAGGGATATTTCCCATGACGAGCTTATAATGACCCAACAGACCCGGGGTGGGGGAGCTTTCAGACATCCAATACAACAGAATATATTTCCTAGCACAGGAAGTATGGGGGAGATACTATACGAGTATTTTGCATCAGTATTTACTGTTAAAAAGGATATGGAAGTGGTAAAATGTAGGGAAATAGATGCTGACACCTTGCAAATTGTCCATATTACAAAGGAGAAAGTGTTGGATGTCTTGAAACAGGTTCCAGGACCTGATCAGGTGTACCCTAGAACTCTGCGGGAAGCTAGAGAAGTGATTGCTGGGCCACTTGCTGAGATATTTGTAACATGGAAAGTCATAGGTGAGGTGCTGGAAGACTGGACGCTGGCTAACGTGGTGCCACTGCTTAAGAAGGGCGGTTAGGACAAGCCAGGGAAGTATAGACCAGTGAGCCTGATGCTGGTGGTGGGCAAGGTGTTGGAGGGAATCCTGAGGGACAGGATGTACGTGTATTTGGAAAGGCAAGGACTTATTAGGGATAGTCAACATGGCTTTGTGCGTGAGAAATCATATCTCACAAACTTGATTCTATTTTTGGAGGAAGTAACAAAGAGGACTGATGAGGGCAGAGGGGTAGATGTGATCTCTATGGACTTCAGTAAGGGTTGTGATAAGGTTCCCCATGGAAGACTGATTAGCAAGGTCAGATCTCATGGAATACAGGGAGAACTAGCCATTTGGATACAGAACTGGCTCAAAGGTAGAAGTCAGAGGGTGGTGATGGACGGTTGTTTTTCAGAACGGAGGCCTGATACCAGTGCAGTGCCAGAAGGATCGGTGCTGGATTCACTACTTTTGTCATTGACATAAATGATTTAGATACGAGCGTAATAGGTACAGTTCATAAGTTTGAAGATGACACCAAAATTGGAGGTATAGTGGCAGCGAAGAGGGTCACCTCAGATTACAATGGGATCTTGACCAAATGGCCAAATGGGCTGAGAAATGGCATATGGAGTTTAATTATGATAAATATGCGGTGCTGCACTTTTGGAATTTTAGCAGGACTTATACACTAAATGGTAAGGTCGCAGGGAGTGTTGCTGAACAAAGAGACCTTGGAGTGCAGGTTCATAGCTCCTTGAAAGTGGAGTCGCAGGTAGATAGGATAGTGAAGAAAGCGTTTGGTATGCTTTCCTTTATTTGCCAGAGTATAGAGTACAGGAGTTGGAAGATCATGTTGCGGCTGTACAGGACATTGGTTAGGCCACTGTTAGAATATTGCGTGCAATTCTGGTCTCCTTCTTATCGGAAACTTGAAAGGGTTCAGGAAAGACTTACAAGGATGTTGCCAGGGTTGGAGGATTTGAGCTATAGGGAGAGGCTGAACAGGCTGGGGCTGTTTTCCCTCGAGCATCCCAGTCAGAGTGGTGACACTATAGAGGTTTGCAAAATTATGAGTGGCATGGATAGGGTAAATAGGTAAAGTCTTTTCCCTGGGGTCGGGGAGTCCAGAACTAGAGGGCATAGGTTTAGGGTGAGAGGAGAAAGATATAAAAGAAAACTATGGGACAACTATTTCACACAGAGGGTGGTGCGTGTATGAAATGGGCTGCCAGGTGTAGTGGGGGAGGCTGATGCAAGTGCAACATTTAAGAGGAATTTGGATGGGTAAATGAATAGGAAGGGTTTGGAGGGATATGGGCTGGGTGTTGGCAGGTGGGACTAGATTGGTTTGGCATATGTGATTGGCATGGATGGGTTTGACCGAGGGGTCTGTTTCCATGATTTACATCTCTATGCCTTTATGACTCTATGAATTATAATAATCTCTGTTTTTGGTGCACCATTCTGTTGCGAAAGTCCAAGGGGATATTCTCCATGATGAGCTTACAAAGGTCCAACCGCCCCGGGGAGTTTTCAGACATCCAACACAACAGAATATTTTTCCTAGCCCAGAAAGTAAGGATATATATATTTTTTCCAATTAGCGTCTGCAAACGATACTCTGGACAGGTCCAGGAAAAGAGAAACCGGGTCCATCTCCAATTCGGTCCCCAAGACCCACTCTACCACAGTGCTTCAATATATTTATGAAGCCTGCAGTAGGACCACATGCAATAAGTAAGAGGGTTTGTAGTCATTCTGCATTTAGGACATGCTGAAGATAATCCCACTTTGAATTTTGAGAGAAAATCTGGTGTCAGATAGACCCTGTGAAGAATTTTCAACTGCATGGAATGGGGCCTATTACAGATAAAATCCTTTGAGCATTTTCACAAATATTCTCCCATGTCTCCGAAGACATCTAAACCCCCAACTCTCTCGCACAGACGTCACGAAGCTGCACAGTCTTGTCTGAGGGGACACTCTCCAACTAATGATAAAGGGTACTGACAGAGAGGGTATTCTTAACAGTATAAATCAACTTCTCTATATCGGATCTATAAGTGTCTGTTAAAAGTAATTTTTTAATCAAATCTCTAATCTGAAAAAAACAGAACAAGTCTCTACTAGGTAGTCCATACTTACGAGTTATTTGATCAAATGATATCATTGTTTCTCCCTCAAGTAACACGTGGTGGCTCAGTACTTTGTACTGCTGACTCACAGCACCAGGGTTTGGTTCCAGCCTTGTGTGACTGGCTGTGTGGAGTTAGTATATTGTCAACTGTGTCTGCGTAGGTTTCCTCCCACAGTCACAAACATGTGCAGGTTAGATTAATTGATCATTGCTAGAGAGCTCATAGTGTTCCATAATCTGTAAGTTGGGGAATTAATCAGGGTAAATATAGCATGGTAGGGAAATGGGTCTGGGGGAGTTACACTTCAGAGGTTGGAAGTGGACTTGTGGGGTCCAAGAACCTGTTTCCATACTGTAGGGATTCTACTAATTCTAAATCACCCAAGCAATGTACCCCCCTGCCTGTCCACAGTTTACACATGGAATCCATCATCCTCGGTTGACAATGCGGTATACCAATTATGGGGTAAGAAACATGGTTTTGGCTGTATTGCCCTCAATCTGACGCATTGTCCTTCATTCTTTAACAGTATTGATCATCAGTAATTTATGGCAATACTCCATAAAGGTTGTCATTTTATCTAATAACAACAGACTAATAAGGGTTCAAGAAGCACAATCCTCCAGGGTCTTCCTTTCAGAGAGGTATGAGCCTCCCTTAAGGAAGGAGGGTGGGGTTCGTGACTGTATGAGTGACGGAAAATGTTAAACATCAGCCTTGACAATAGGTTCATATAGGAGAGCTCAATGTCTAGCCATATTGATGCCGAGACGTCAGCGGCCCAGGCACTCAAATATGATGAGAAAAAACTTAATTGATTGTTTTTAGTCGGGAAAATCAACTCCCCACAGTCTGTGGGACAGTTGCAATTTTGTTAGCTCGATAAAGAATCGCTTCTAGTGCCAAATAAAAGAGCTAAACCAGTCATTATTTTCCTAAAAAAACATGTTAGATTAAATTACTTACAGTGTGGAAACAGGTCCTTTGGCTCAACAAGTCCATACTGACCCACCATTCACCCAGACCCATTGCCCTACATTTATCCCATTCACCCAACAATTTAGCATGACCAATTCACCTGACGTGCACATACTTGGACTGTGGGAGGAAACCCACGCAGGCACGGGGAAAATGTGCAAGCTCCACACAGTCAGTAGCCTGAGCCAGGAAACGAACTCGGGTCATTGACGCTGTGAGGCAGCAGTGCTAACCATTGTGCCACCGGGCCACCCACATGCGTCATCTGTTTGGAAATTTTCAAAGAAAGCATTCACATGGGGTGTAGGAAATGAGAAAGGACATTCATTTTAATAACAGCTATCTGACCTAGCCAGGATATTGGAAATGCCTCCCATCTTTGAAGGTCTTGTTTAATTTTGTCAATCAAATGGACATAGTTCACATTAAATAACTGGTCAAAGGCAGATGTCATGAATATACTGAAATAGGAAATTCACCCCCGTGACCATTTAAAAGGAAACCAGGATTTGGCCTCAGTATCAGGGATTTCCATAAGACCTCCCATAGGCATGGCCTCCAACTTTGTAAAATTAATCTTATCACCTGGAAAGGCAACAAGTGATTTAATGCATTGCATCACATGGACTACCGAAAATGCGGCTTTGACAAAAATACATAAGACCCTCATCTGCATACAATGTAATCTTACGAGACTTCTATCCCACTTACGGGTCGGATGGCCTCCGCCAGTGGCTCAATCACCAACGTAAACAACAATGGTGAAATGTGTCAACCTTGTCGGCTGCCTGGAGAAATATTAATATTACTGATTGGCACACAATTAGTGAGAACCGCAGTCAGAAAATCGCGGTAAAGGACCCTCACCAACCTGATAAAAACTTTACGTAGACCAAACCGTTCTAGTGTACAGAAGAGATCCGGCCACTCAACTCAATCAAATGCTTGCTCTCATCTAAAGGGATCAATAATCCCTGGATAGATTATTGTTGACACTCTAGATCATATTGATTAAACTCTTTACATGTCGGAAGTTCTGCGGCCCTTTATTTAACCTGTTTGTTCCTCTTTAGCAACGGAAGGCAGCAATGATTTCAGCCTTCATGCACGTGTCTCAGATAGGATTTTGAAATCAACATTTAAAAGTGAGATTGGCATGTAAGAAGCACAATCCTCCAGCGTCTTCCTTTCTTTGGCATCAGAGAGGTATGAGCCTCTCTTAAGGATGGAGGGAGGCGTTCGTGACTATATGAGTGATGGAACATGTCAAACATCAGTCTTGACAATAGGTTTATAAATTATTTATAAAATTCACTAGGAAATCTGTCAGGAATATATGCCTTTACTTTCTGCAGCTGCTTCACACCTGCTGCACTGACAATGGTGCATTAAGACACACAACTTATTCAGGGGTTACTCCTGGAGACCCAGGTTCTTGAAAAATGACTCCATCTTAATCCATCTATCCTCATTATGGCAAGTCTGAAATATCTCGAACAGGAGACATTATTTTTTTTTAATTGAAGGTAATTGTGCCAGTACCTTCCCTAATTGAGGTACTGGCTTGAGAGAGGCGGTCGTTTTCCTGGCTAAATACTTGCCTGGTTTATCACCATGTTCAAACTGCCTTTGTTTTGCAAAAGTAAGTACCTTCTTGGCTGTCTGTGTGAGCGTGGAATTCACTGTAGACTGAACCATTGTGATCCTCTGCAGCTTAGCCACTGAGGGTCTATCACAGTATGCCCTCTCGGTTGCCCTCAGCTGTGCCTCAAACCAACGTTCCTGCTTCCCCTTCTGCTGCATCCGCAGGAATAATTATTTCCTTGGCATAAGCCTTAGCAATTTCCCATAGAATGGATGGGTTACTGCTTGAATCTGAATTAATGGCTAAGAAAGATCTGAATTAATTACAGAAATATTCATTGAACCAACTAGCCTTCAGAATAAAGGGATACATTCGCCGGTGTCTCGAATCTGTTATTTTGTCCTTAACCTTAATCAATAAGTATGGTCAGAAATGGTAATATTCCCAACTGTGCAGCATGCCACCTAATCTAAGATTGTTGTAGGGATGGGGAAGATATAAACCCTCGTGTGGCAGTTCAGTGGGTTAAAGAAGAAAATAAAAGCCCTACTTGTGAGCTAGATGTGCCTCCAGATATCCACCAACTCTAGTTCTGCACACAAATCTTCCAATTACTAACATTATAACGAGGACTTTGAGGGACTTTTGGACATTCTGCTCACCGTGGAGTCCATAAGACAGTTGAAATCTCCTTCTACGATAATGTGCCATGTTGCAAGATAACTGCATTTGGAAAATGCATCTACCAGGATTTTTATAGTGTGCGCCCGGGGTGGGGGGTGGGTCGCAAATACCATTTAAAATATTGGATTATTTACCATAGTTCAAGGCGTGGGGTATTATGATCCTCCCGTGAGTATCAAATGCAATCTAGTAATTTAAATGGAAGATTCTTCTTATCCAGTATGGCTTCTCCCCTACTCCTAGTATTAAAAGACGCAAAAAAAAAATTCAAACCCGCCCTGTTGTAACGTCAAATGTTTCTTGTCATCAAGCTGCATTTCCTGCAATAGGAAACATCCACCCTCTCTCCTTTAAAACTAGAAAGTAAATTTTTCCTCTTGACTGGCCAGTGGATCCCCTTAATGTTCCAGGTACACCATTTAAGCACATCATTATCCCCAACACACTGTAGCAACATTTGAACTCGAGAGAGGGATAACTCTAATTACTAATTAATAAACAAAGTCTCATCGAGCTTAAAAATTACACAATCCAAAACTATTACAACTGACAAGCTCACAAAATTAAATATATAAAAAAAACCAAAAAACTGAACAAAATCGATCGGGGAATTTAAAATGTCCACAAAGTTTTTGTTTTCTCTGCACAGTCAGACAAGTTCATGGATCCATTAAATGTAACATGGAGAACTATTGGGTACCAGAGGGAATACTGATTCCCGAGTTCCCTTACTCTTCTCTTGATAGGTGTTAGTTTTGGAAGTAGGTGAGCACTTTTGTGATAGCGATCACAATTTCTGTTATGCTTTCTTTAGTGATAGCAAGGGATAGGTGTATAGCAATGGGCAAGAGTTACAGCTGGGGGAAAGGCAATTACGATGCGATTAGGCACGATTTAGGAAGCATAGGAGCGGGAAGGAAACTGAAGGGGATAGGCACATTAGAAATGTGAAGCTTATTCAAGGAAAAGCTACCGTTTGTCCTAGATAAGTATGTACCTGTCAGGCAGGTAGGAAGATGTAGAGTGTGGGAGCCATGGTTTGTGAAGCAAATGGAATCTCTGGTCAAGAGGAAGAAGAAGGCTTATGTTAGGATGAGATGTGAAGGCTCAGTTAGGGCGCTTGAGGGTTACAAGGTAGCCAGGAAAGACCTAAAGGGAGAGCACAGAAGAGCCAGGAGGAGACATGAGAAGTTGTTGGCGGATAGGATCAGGGTAAACCCTAAGGCTTTCTATAGGTATTTAAGGAATAAAAGAATGACGAGAGTAAGATTAGGGCCTATCAAGGATAGGAGTCGAAAGTGGTGTGTTGAGCCAGAGGAAATAGGGGAAGCACTAAATTTTTTTCAACAATATTCACTCAAGAAAATGACAATCTTATCGAGGAGAACACTTAGATACAGGCTACGAGACAAGGTGTGATTGAGGTTCACAATGAGGAGATATTAGAAATACTGCAGAGTGTGAAAGTGGATAAGTCCCCTGGGCCGGGTGGGATTTATCCTAGGTTCCTCTGGGAAGCCAGGGTGGAGATTGCCGAGCCTTTAGCAATGATTTTTAAATCGTCAGTGTCTACAGGACTATTGCCAGAAGACTGGAGAATGGGAAATGTGGTTGCCCTCTTCAAGAAGGGGAGTAGAGATAATCCTGTTATTTATAGATCAGTGAGCCTTACTTCAGTTGGTGGTAAAGTGTTGGGAAAGGTTGTAAGGAATAGGATTTATAATAATCTAGAAAAGAATAAATTGATTAGGGATAGTCAGCACGATTTTGTGAAGGGGAGGTCGTGCCTCAAAAACTTTCTTGCGTTCTTTGAGAAGGTGACCACACAGGTAGATTAGAGTAAACCGGATTATGTGGTATATATGGATTTGAGCACCGCATTCGATAAGGTTCCCCATAGTAGGCTATTGTACAAAATGTGGAGTAATGGGATTGTCGGAGATATAGCACGTTGGATCCTTAATTAGCTTGCTGAAAGAAGAGATTAGTTCATGGTTGATGGGAAATGCTCATCCTGAAGTTCAGTTAGTAGTGGTTTACCACACGGGTTGGTTTTGGGTCCACTGCTGTTCATCATTTTTATAAACGACCTGGATGAGGGCATAGAAGGGTGGGTTTGTAAATTTGAGGACAACACTAAGGTCGGAGGAGTTGTGGATAGTGAGGAAAAATGTTGAAGGTTACAGAGAGACATAGATAAGCTGCAGAGCTGGGCTGTGAGGTGGCAAATGGAGCTTAATGCGGACAAGTGTGTGGTGATTCACCTTGGTTGGAGTAACAGGAATGCAAAGTACTGGGTGAATGGTAAGATTCTTGGTAGTGTGGATGAGCAGAGAGATCCCGGTGTCCAGGTACATAGATCATTGAAAGTGGCCACCGAGGTTGACAGGGTTGTTAAGAAGGCATAGTGTTTTAGCTTTTATTAATAGAGGGGTCAAATTCCGGAACCATGAAGTTATGTTACAGCTGGACAAATCTCTAGTGCGGCTCCGCTTGAAGTATTGTGTACATTTCTGGTCACCACATTATAACAAGGATGTGGAAGCTTTGGAAAGGGTGCAGAGGAAGTTTACAATGATATTGCCTGGTATGGAGGGAAGGTCTTACGAGAAAAGGCTGAGGGACTTGAGGCTGTTTTCGTTAGAGAGCAGAAGGTTGAGAGGTGACTTAATAAAGACGTATAAGATAATCAGAGGTTTAGATAGGTAAGCCTTTGTCCAAGAATGGTGACGGTGATCATGAGGGGGCATAGCTTTAAATTGAGAGGTGATAGATATAGGAGAGATGTCAGAGGTAGTTTCTTTACTCAGAGAGTAGTAAGGGTATGGAATGTTTTGCCTGCAAAGATAGTAGATTCGCTATCTTTAAGTGCATTTAAATCGTCATTGGACAGGCATATGGACGTACATGGAATGGTGTAGGTTAGATGGGCTCAGATTGGTATGACAGGTCGGCGCAACATCGAGGGCCGAAGGACCTGCACTGCGCTGTAATGTTCTATGTTCTATATCATCAAATGATTTTTTTTCTGAATCACCACCGCTGAAAATCCTGAAAGGACATAATCCTGGACCCCGTGATTTAAAGCCATGTAATCTTTCCCCGGGTTCTGGAAGCTTCCATTAGTCTTTGTTTATCCCCATAACTATGTAACTGCATGAGGACAGGGTGAGAACGCTGGTCTGAGCCTGACCTGTGCACCGTAACCCGATGAACTGTCTCAGTCTTCATCCGTGTCTCTTCAGTTTCGAAGTGAAGGAATCACTGCAGCCAGTTCTCGAAAAATACTGACTGGCTGACCACCTGCTGTCTGGGCCAACAGACCGACGATGTGAACATTCTTCATCCTGCCCCTGTTCTCAATGTCGTCATCATGTTCTGTAAAGATACGGACCTGTTTTTCAATGATGAGGATCCTCTCTTGTGAGGAATTGATCACAGACTCTCTCATGCAGTTTGGCGCTTGACATCGTCCATTTTGTTTCCAAGGCTGTCAAGTTGCTTCTCAAGTTTTTGGAGCGCATCTGAGAGTGGTAGTATTTCAAGCCGCGGCTGAACTTTTCTTTAATCGTGCCTTCAATCATTTTACGTAACTTGATGAACTCAGTGACCAAGACGTGGGTGAGTAACTGGGTCCAGGGAACGAGCAGAGTGGGTTGCAGATATCGCCTCAGGTATGCTCGATGCTTCTGACGGGTGAACCGTGTGTTACGACTTACTCATCCTATTCCAAATTCTGTCATTTCCACTTGATAAAATGGGATTAATAAAGATTCTATCACCCTTTTAGTGTTGAATTTTATCTAAATTGCTGGAATAGAGTAGGTTCGGGAACCACTTTGCCCGTGCTGTGATGCAGAGCCCAACAAAGAAGACCTTCTGGATCGCCGCCATCTTGGATTTCTCCTTTAACATTTTATCGATATTATCATTTCGGTTTGCATTATATTCCTGGTTGTTCTGGAGAAGCGTGATTTTGTACCACTGTTTACACTTTCCCCTACACTGCAAATTGCTGCCCATTCCTCGATAATCCTTGACTCTGTTGTTGCTTATGAACCTTCTGTCTGTGCCTCAAAAATATTCAATATCTCTGCCTCCAATGCTCTGTTGGGAAGAGAGTTCCAAATAGTCTCACCACAGAGAAAACAAAAATTAACCTCAAGTGAGTGTGAGATTATTTTTGTCTCCTTACCTGAGAAAGGACATAATTAATTTGGAAGCAGTTCGGAGATACTTCCCTTCATGTATTCCAGGGAAGAGGGTCTTATATTATGCAGGCTTTAACAGATTACTCTTGGAATGAGAGGTGATGTTATTGAAACATATAAAACCTAGAGGAGAGTGGATCAGATAGATACCCACTGGGTGTTTGTATAATCCAAACTTCTCGTCATTTTTATAGAATCTCTACAGTGTGGAAGCAGGACATTCCGTCGATCATGTCCACATTGACCCTCGGAACTGTATCCCCCCTGGACTGCCCCCCCGTACTCTATCCATGTAACCCTGCATTTCCCATCACTAACCTATCTAATGTACACATCCCTGGGCACTATGGGCAATTTAGCATAGATAATCCACTCTAAGCTGCGTATCTTTCGACTGTGGGAGGAAACTGGAACACTTGGAGGAAACCCACGCAGACATGGGGAGAATGTTCAAAATCCAGGTTGTCCGAGGTTGGAATTGAACGCAGCGCCATAGCGATGGGAGGTAACAGTGCTAACCACAGATCCACCATGTGGTTCATCCGTTAGTTCTATTAGGTACGTGTGGCTGACTAAAGAAATCTCCCTGTCTTGTTCCTATCACTGAACCTCACCCAGTCTGAGAACTTTATCATCAGCCAAATCACCAAACTGGTTTCATTTAAAATTTGTTGTGAGCAGTGGAGGAGTGGGACGAGAAAAGGAAACAGTGGCACCCTCCAACCTCATTCAGAGCATGGATTAGGAGAAATTCATAAAGTGATATTTCATTCCAGTGGGAATGCTCTTTCCAAGATGTTTGGGATGGCTAGATATTTATATTATACCGAGGCTGGCTTTGTCTGATTCTCTACAGACAGGTGAAACAGGGATAATGGTGCATGGAGAGCAAAGTGCAACTGGGACCACAATGAGATGTGCCACGACCTTATTTACTGGTGGAGTAGTGCCAAAGGGCCGAATGGCCGCCTCGTGTCCCTCAGCCCTGTGTTCTGATGTTCCATTCAGCCCTTCAGACCTGCTACACAGGGGCAGATCGAGGCCACTCCCATAGTTAGGTGCAGTTGTGGAAATGTACTTGGAAAATGTAGGCTGGTCCAGAAAGTGCCCCCACCACCCCCCCAATCACTGTTTCCAGGCTTCCCCTCTCTGTAACGTCTGCTCCAAATGTGGGACATATTGCAGCCCCAGATATGCTGGGAATGCAGCCCCATACTCCACCCAGGGTTAAAACAACAAATCCTCTGCTCTCCCTGAATACAACATTTTACAACACGATTTCCAGGAAAATAACCCATTACTTTCCAATAGCAGAGCGTGTTAAATTAATACATAGGAACAGGAGTAGGCCAATTGGCCTCTCAAGCTCGCCCTGTCATTTAATAAAAATATGGCTGATCTACTCCAGGGCTCAACTCCACTTTCTTGCCGATGCCTTGTATCCCTCCATACCTCTCTGGGTCAGGAAATTCCAGACATTCACTACCTTCGAGGGAAGACATCGGTTTGCATCTCAGATAGAAATCGACACTCCTGATTCGATATCTATATCCTCGAGTGTGACAGTCTGCCCAGGAATGTGTCTTTTATGTTTCAGCAGTGTCACTCATCATTCATTTAAACCCCAATGGATGATAGCCTCACCATTTTAGAGATTCTCAATAAATAAACCCTTCCATCTCAGGAAGCTGCATCATGTAACAACCTAGTTACTTGCTGCATCAGCATGCTAACTTTATGTTTCATACACAGGAAGACTCCAATCCCTTTGTACTGCTCCTTTTCTGGACGTCCTCTCCATTAGTTAACAAGCTGCCTTTTGATTCTCAGTGTAATCCTCAAACTCGGATGCATATTGCACTCAGCTCCCTCCTTCAGGCTATCAGTATAGATTGTCAATAACTGATGCCATTGGACTGATATTTGTGGTCCTCCAGATTCCCTGATAATAAAGATCAATTAATCCTGACTCTTCGATTTCTGTGTTAACCAGTCATCACCCCATGTTAATACAGGATCCGACGTCCTAGGGCTTCTGTTTTGTGTAAGAACTTTTATTTTGTGATACCTTGTGGAAAAATCTCTGGAAAGCCTGGTGTCTACCAGATCCCCTTTATCAAGTCCGCTTGTTACATTCTCAGGCATCTCCAGAAACACTTTGCATGATTTTCCAGGGTAAAATATAATTTCCAGTTCACAAACCCACACTGACTCTGCGTGAAGCTTTTCCAAATGTCCATGCTGGGCAAGTTTTCCATACTATACTCGTCCCATCTGCTTTCATTTGGCCCATATGCCTCTAAGTTTTTTCCCAGTCATATGTTTGTCCAAATGAGTTTTAAATGTTGCAGCTGTATACAAATCTACCATTCTTCCTCTGGCAGCCCATTCCATACCCACACCACACTCTGTGTAGAAATGTTGTCCCTTCGTCCCTTTTAAATCTTCCCTCTTACGCCTTAAACCCATTCCCTCTATGCCTGAACTCCCCCAACCCGTGGAAAAGATCTTGGCTATTCACCCTATCCATTCCTCTCATGATTTTATAAATTTCTACAATGTCAGCCTGCAATCTTCTACACTCTATCTGATACTAATTTCAAGAACAAGCATTTAAAGATAAGCACTGCAAATTTGGAACTTTCTTCAACATGACAGGTAACCGACACTCAGCCCAAACTTCATGCTGTCATTTGTTTTTCTCCATGTTACAATACTAAGGCGTCATGAAACGCTTATTAGTGCCAGTAAGAAGTCAAGCATCTGAATTTCTTTGTCTGAAGGGTGTGATGTTCACTATAGTGAAAACGTATCTGTGGCCAGACCTATATAATACCTCAAAGTCAACATTCTCCCTCCTGGCCTCCCTATGACCGTGTGTGGTTGTGTCTTCTTTATCTTGCAATCAATAGAGAGAACACCTTTCCCCCATTCACAACTTAATTTAAATCCGTTTTTCAGTAGCTTCTCATTCACCACTGCTAAAAGCACGTTTATCTTTTGTTACACTCTCTTTTCCCTGCAACCCATCCCCCTCTTCTGGCAAGGGATTAAAAGACCATTTTGCAATTGTATTCAGTTTTGAAGAAGTGTCACACTGGACTGGAAACGCTAACTCTTTTTCTCTGTCTCTGCAGACGCTGACAGACCTGCTGAGTTTCACCAGAAATGAATAAGCACAGAACAAATTTTCAATTAAACAAATGACTATGGATACTGGAAATAAGACTATAAAAATGTTGGAGATACTGGGAGCTTTACAGAAGGTTCACTGGACCTGAAAGTTTAACTCTGCATTCACTCCAGAAAGTGCTGCAACATCTTTAGAAATTTCTTCAGCAATTTCTGTTTTTGAACAATTTCCAATGATGTATGTCAAAGATGACCAAACATCTTGTCCACCATGGAGCGCCGTACACTGGGAACAGAACGTATGGTGCAGAAGTTCATTGATTCTGAAATTGCATAAGGTTGGCATCACTAACACTACGGAGCTCTGAATCATGGTCAGGGAGAAGAACAGAGGGAAACACGTTCACTTCGAACACAGAACATGGCACTTTGGAAAGGAGAAGATTTGGATTAGTACCTTAAATGGATTGAGTTTATGCAAAAATTTGGAGGCGTGGCACCAAGGAAAGACTTCCAGCAGAATGAGAATATGAAAATGGAAGTATTTCCGCATCAGAAACCAGAGTAGGTCACGGAATACAGGGCTAATGGGTGAATGGGTCTCGGTGTGAAATGGGGAACAGTCAGTAGAATTGAATTGTAAATATTCAGGCTTAAACTGGATTATCATCTGATGATGTAGATCACAGCAGCAGAAGAAGCAGAATTGTTTTCAATGACAATCTGTAACTATTTCCTCAGGATAATCCATCCGTCCACCATTACCCTCCAGCCGATCCATGGTTCAGTGACGAGTGTGGGTGAACATGCCAGGGTCGGAATCACGTGCACCTAAACCTGATGACAACACATTAATGCGACCACACTTGACTGGTTACACTCCAAACAACAGGACTAACATCTGATGCAGAGGGAGAAATGATCTCAAGCCTAACAAATCAGATCTAAGCTCTGTCGGCCTGTCAAATCCATGCATAACAGTCGATGGACCATTAAATAACTTATTGGAAGAGAGGACTCCACAAATATACGCATCCTAAATAAAGGAACAGCCCTGTACGTCAGTGTAAAAGATGCAGTATCTGCACCATCCTCAGCCAGAAGCGTTGAGTCGATTGTCCACCTCACCCTCGTCATGATGCACACAGAATCACAGATGGCAGTCACAAACCAATTCGATTCACTGCACGTGAGATGAAAAAAACAGCTGGGCACAGTAGATACGACATAGTCAATGAGCCCTGACCCTATTGCTACAATAGCACTGAAGACTTGTGCTGCACAACAAGTCCTGTCCCTGGGGAATCTGTTTCATTCCAGCTCCAACGCTGACATCTCCCTGGCATTGTGGAAAATTCCTCAACTATGTCCGATGCGCTAAGAGGAGAATTACTGCAATCTGACTATTTACTCGTCCTTCAGTCCCATCACGACAGTTAAATTGGTGGGAGTTCTTTTTGACAGAGCTGTCAAGCAGCACAGAAATGATCTGCTCAGTATGGTTTCCGATAGGTCCCCATGTGGAGATGGTGCTGTTGTGGAAATGTCACTGGATTACTAATCCAGACCAGGCTAATGCTCTGGCAGCTGGTGGAAATTAAAAACAATTAATAAAATATCAAGATCTAAACTCTGGTGTCAGTAATAGTGATCTTGTGTGCAACATCAATTGTAAACATCGATCTCCTTCCCCAATATACTTTCAGGAAGTGAATCTCTCATGCTTTCCTGGTCTGGCCTAAAAGTGACTCCAGAAACACAGACATGTGATAAACTCTTTAATGGTCTCTCAATCGGCCAAGCAAGACACTTAATTATATCAAACTGCTCTAAGGTCTTAAAGGATGAACCTATAACGAACACCAGGCCCTAACCTCGTTATTAGAAAAGGGAAATAGGAAACACAATCCCGTCTAGCCTGCAGAGATCTCCTTCCTAACAGCTGAGAGCTTGTGACAATATTTGCAGAGCTTTCCCACAGACTGCACAGAAACATTTTGACAGGAGTAGGTCATGCAACATATTGAGCTTTCCCTGTGCTCGTTAATGGCCGAACATCTCCTCAGTGCAGTTTTCCCCATAAAATATTCATATCCCTTAATATGTTTAAACATTGTGAAATATAAAAAGAGAACTTGTGTAGGGCCTTCAGCCCATCAGTTTTGCTCCTCCATTCAATATACAGGCAGTTCTCTGATAACGCGTGTTGATTAAATACAATTTGGCTGCAATGTGATTCGTGCATCTTTTTCTATAAAGTGAATTCCCATTCACTGTGACGCGATTCCTTGCCGGGAAGCAGCTGAACAGCAAAACCCTGCCTCAGGATCCTTTCTCTGCAAAATGTACCAACAACGTGTTCAACTAAAACAGGAATGCAATGCGCTCACGAAGGCTTGAAACTGAGCCTGAAATTGGAAATTGTAGACTACATTTAGAAAGAACTTTATTCCAAACGGTGGAGAGAATCTTGAGGAGACCTGGAATTCCCCATCGGCATCACATGGTCAGTCAGCCCCCACGTGCTTTCTGGTGAAAGGTACAGTGCTCCAGTGAGTGACTGTAGTGTGAAAGTGTTACATTTACAGCACTGTTCCATTACAGAATGTGATTTAAAGATTTATTTAGACTGCCCTAGTGTGTGTGTTAGACCAAATTTAATTTTTGGTTTTTACTTATGTTTTTGGGGCTTCGCCCCTTACCCTCTTTTTACCATAGACCCATTTTTAATATTGCACGATTTTCGACAACACGGTGTTGCACAGAACCACAGCTACCGCGTTATTGGAGAACAACCCGGACTGATAGCTGATCTTCCATCTTCACACCGTACTCCTGCTCTGTCCCTATCCCTTTAGTTTCCAGAAATCCTTATTTATATTCAGCGCCATGCCTTCCACTCTCTGGGAGAGAGTACCCCTGGTTCGCCAGTCTCAGAGTACAGACATTTATTCTCACCTCAATGCAAAGTGACCTGTCTGTACCTGATATTGTGGCCCCTTGCTAGAAACAGAGATCAAAACTGCACACAATGCTGCAGAATGTTCGAGATGGTGTCTCACCAAGGCCCTGTACAGCTGCAGTAAGATACTCTTACTCCTGTACTCAAATCCCACTGCAATATTGCTTTCAGTGACTGGTGTACAGTGAGATCCAGATTCCTTTCAATGTTGCAGCTCCCCACTTGCAGGGTCTATATACACTGGTCAGCGTGTCAATGCCATTCCCAGTATTGACCCCTGGATTCAGAACTCACTGCCTTACATGGACTCGGAGGACTGTACAGAAATAAACAAAATTGCAGCTTAAGGTACTTTATGCAGCAACATTTTTCAACCACTCCCTTTACAACTGATAGTCTGCCATTCTATTGTTCCCATCAAAGGATACAACATCATATCTCTCCCATTGCGCTTCATCTATCAGGTATTTGCCCAGTCATTTCACTTGTCACAGTCACCTTGGAGCTTTTTTGCATCCTTCGTACCCACTCACAAGCTGACATTGTTTCGTGCTATCAGCAAACTTGGGAATATTGCATTTGAGACACACAACCAAATATATGATGCGTCTTTGCAATAGCTGGCGCCCAAGCCACGATCCTTGCTATATCCTCCTAGCCTACCAAAAAAAAACATTGTTTTATTCCTACTCACTGTTTCCTGCCAGCTCTGCCCTTCGAAAACTACCATGTATAAGCCCCATTCCCACAAGATTCGAATTTGAACAATAGGCTTGGGGCTTCATCAAAACTCTTTCTGAAATTCCACTCGTACTGCACTGACAGCTTCTACATAATTTTGCTAAAAGTCACTTTCTCAAATATGATTCCCATTTCATAAATCTCTCTTGACTTTGTCAATGCCCATTAATTTCAGTCCAATACTTTCTCTAAACTGTTTAGTTGATAATTTCATTCTATTCCCTTTTTCTCACCAGACTAAAGTTCCCTAGTATTGCTAGGAAGCTTTATTTTTTGTTTTGTTTTCCTCTGTGAATGCATAACTGAAGTATTTGCTCCATAGTTCTGACATTTCCCGGTCCTCAATTCTCTGGTATCAAACTGTAGGAAAGCTGCACATTTTTTTCTCTTAATTTTGACATTGACATATTTTCAGAAAATATTACAAGTTCTGTCTCGTAAACTTTGTGAAGATATTCTTCAGAAACCTATCAATTCCTATTTTAAAGTACTCAGTGATTGGCCTTCCACAGCCATACAATTACAGAAGCAAAGACTCTGTACTATCGGAAATACAGCACGGTCTACATTAGACCCACTTTCCGACACAATAACGCCCGCCCCCTCACCCACCCCCACTGTCCCCTTTCTCACCTCCCTCACGCCCTCCCCTCCCTCCCTCCCCTCTTCCGCTCTCCATTCCCTCTCTCCCCTCTCTCGCCCACCCCTCTCGCCATCCCCTCCCTCCCCTCTCTCGCTGAATGAGGCCATTCAGCCCGTTGAGTCACTTACACAGTAACAGGAGGAGGCCATTCAGCCCCTTGAGTCATTCACAGAGGAACAGGAGGAGGCCATTCAGCCCCATGAGTCACTTACACAGGAACAGGAGGAGGCCATTCAGCCCCTTGAGTCATTCACACAGGAACAGGAGGAGGCCATTCAACCCCTTGAGTCATTCACACAGGAACAGGAGGAGGCCATTCAGCCCCTTGAGTCACTTCCACAGGAGCAGGAGGAGGCCATTCTGCCCCTTGAGTCACTTCCACAGTAGCAGGAGGAGGCCATTCAGCCCACTTGAGTCACTTACACAGGAACAGGAGGAGGCCATTCAGCCCCTTGAGTCATGTACACAGGAACAGGAGGAGGCCTTTCAGCCCCTTGAGTCACTTACACAGTAACAGGAGGAGGCCATTCAGCCCCTTGAGTCTCTTACACAGGAACAGGAGGAGGCCATTCAGCCCCTTGAGTCATTTCCACAGGCACAGGAGGAGGCCATTCAGCCCCTTGAGTCATTTCCACAGGAACAGGAGGAGACCATTCAGCCCCTTGAGTCACTTCCACAGGAACGGAGGAGACTATTCAGCCCCTTGAGTCTCTTACACAGGAACAGGAGGAGGCCATTCAGCCCCTTGAGTCACTTCCACAGGAACAGGAGGAGGCCATTCAGCCCCTTGCGTCACTTCCACAGGAACAGGAGGAGGCCATTCAGCCCCTCGAGACACTTGCACAGGAAGAATAGGAGGCCATTCAGACCCTTGAGTCTCTTACACAGGGATATCAAGAGGACACCATCAGTCCCTCAACGCTCTTACACAGGGACAGAATGAGGCAACCATTCCAGATGAAAAGCTTATGCCTGAAACAATGATTCTCCTGCCCCTCAGACCCTGCCTGACCTGTTGTGCTTTTCCAGCACCACTCCTGACTCGGATTTCCAGCATCTGCAGTCCTCACTGTCTCCTGATTAATGCTCTAACATGATGAACAAATGGAGCAGAGGCTGAACAGACTGCTCCATGTTGTTCCTGTTGGCTATGTTTCTGATTATATATATGTGGGACTTTAGCGAGTTTTTTTCGCAGTGAGGACAGAAGCGAAATGCTTTGTGTGAAGTCTCAAGGAGGCACCTTCCATCTCCGACAAGACAGCCTGGTGTTCTCTATGTAGGGCGGAAGCTGTTGGTAATGGCTATCTGTTTCAGAAGGAAGGTATTGTGGCTGCTGTTGGGGATTGTGAACAACATGGCGTTCGGTGCAGGGTCACACAATAACTGCTTATTAATGTGGTGAGGTGTTAATTAAGGCTTAGAAACAATTAGGAAAGCCATGTTGGACTGATTAATGGACTCTCTGAGTGCAAATAATGCTGATCTTGTTCATGTTGACCTTGTCTAGTGCACGTCCTGTTCAGTGTAACCTGTATGCCTTACTCTGTCCATGTCTATTTCCACCCTATGATCTGTCTGGCCATGTTTGCTATGATCAGCCTCCACTGCTCATAAATAAAGTGCTACCTTGTACTGACGTACACGTGACAATAAACAAACCAATCAAACATGGGTAAAGTATGGTATTTCTCAACGTATCAATGTCTCTTCTGGAAAGAAGAGATCGCAACCAATTCTCAAGTTTCAGTGCAAGCATCTCTATTCTCTCATAGCTCTACAGATTAACCATTCAGTTTCTTCACTCTCATTTCATGATACAAACATCTGTGTCTGTGGCAACGAGATTATTGCTTACACAGGAGATCAAATCTGTAGAGATTTTCTCAATCATCTCTCGGCATGGATTCATAATTGTAGGAATATGGCTTTACTTAGATTCTTGAATCAATTGACACAGAGAGCAGTAGACGTATTCGGTATAGATTTCAGTAAGGCCCTTGATTAGGTTCCACATGATAGACTGCTCTGGAAGGTTCGATCGCATAGAATGTAGAGGGAGCAGGCAAATTGGATCCACAATTGGCTTGATGTTAGGAAGGAGAGGTTAATAGTGGAAGGATGCTTGTAGGACTGAAATCTTGTAACGATTTTGTATTCATTTTTTCTGGATGAGTGCATTGCTGGATAGGCAGCATGTATTACCCATCATAATTGCCCACAGGGCAGATAAGGGCCAAGCACATTGTTGTGGGTCTGGAGTCACATGGAGGCCAGACCAGGAAAGGATGGAATTTTCCTTACCCGAAGGATATTAGTGAACCAGTGGAGAATCTCAGCGGTTAGTGCTGGGCCCATTACTGTTTGTTATCTCTTACCAATGACGGGAATGAGATTGTAACAAGCATGATGATTAAATTTTCAGATGACACTGAAATATTCAGAATCGCGGACAGTGAGGAAGGTTATCAAAAAATGCAGCAAGACCTTGAAGTGGACCGAGAAATGGCAAGTGGAGTTTAACATAGATAGGTGTGAGGTCTTGCATTTTGGAAAGACAAATCAAGGTAGGTGTTTCATGGTGAATGGGAGGGCCTTAACTGGGGGTAGTGGGCAGACAGACTTTGAAGTTCAGGTTCGCGGTTTTCTGAAAGTGGAGTCACAGCCGACGGAAGGCTTTTGGCACACTGGCCTTCATCAGTCAGGGCATTAATTATAGAAGTTGGGAAGTTATGTTGCAGATATCCAAGACATTGGCGAGGCCACACTGAAGTATTGTGTTCAGTTTTTGTCACTTTGTTATAGGAAGGATGTTATTAAACTAGAAACAATGCGCAAGAAATTTACAAAGATGTTGCCACAACCCAATGGCATGAATTAAAGGGAGAGTTTGGATATTCTCAGACTTCTTCTTTAGAGCAGAGGAGACTGAAAGGGGAACTTATAGAGGGATATAAGATCACGAGGGGCATGGATATGGTGAATGCTTGAAGGAAATGGACCAATTGCAAGGAAATGTGGTAGTGTGGATTGATATTTACGATGTGAAGGTCGACCCCCTCTGTTAATTAAAGCAAACACCCAGAAAAGCTCACTTTGCTGCGTAATTTGTTAATATATGATTGACAAAACTCTGACATGCCACTATTTAAAGAAAAATAAGAATTCAATTTCTTAACTTTATTAGTCATCATTAACAACAACTATTCACAAATACAGGATCCCCTTTTCTTAACTATTTCTTAACAAGGCTGATCCCCTTGTCTATCTGACTCCACCTCGAAAAAAACGCTGTTCCTATGACCCACGTCTGTAACATTACATTCAATTAATCTCAAGACCACAGTGTCTCTGCCTCTTCCGCTGTCTTCACTCTTCCAGCTGCTGATATCCATGGGTCATATTCCTTTGTTTTTAAGTGCAACTAGTTTTTACATGAAAAGGTATCTGAGGGAGTGTTTTAGGTGGCCAGTTACCTCTCCGGCTCTACAGCAGTTGTTCTGCTGTTCAATGGCAGTTACTGTCCATCTAGATTTCAAAGTGTCAGGTGCCTATATTCCTCACGACACATTAAATTCTCATAATTTGATTATTTCCACGTGTCAGAACAATGATATTCAAATACCATTGTCTTCTGGTATCCTGGGCATTATTTAAACTAATTCTTATCAAAACAGCAACCAAAACTCAGGTATCCATTTACCAGACAATTGTTACATTTGGAAAAGCCTGACCATTAGCTGGCAGTTCTGGCTGTACATTATATACAGCAAAATCAGTTCTGTCTGAAAGTGACCAGACATGCTTTCAGCTGCATAACTCCTTCCCCCACCCCCGTCCTTTTCAGGAAAAAGAAATGAAAGTTCAGTATGAAAAGATGGCTTCATTTCTTTTCTAGTAATTCTGAATCCCAAAACTACGAAATGCAGAAGTAATTAATCTAATTTATATCTTTCATATTAATTCTGCACGCATATGTAACATTGCAATATTCAAATGTAATCTGCACTTTTTCATTTAAATCTGCGATAACATATCTGCTATCACAATTGTATGGCCCACAACATGGATATTTTGGCAGTTAAAAGTCGATAACGTCAGACTCCAATGAAATATTTACATATTTTAGTCTTTATATCTTTCAAAAAATTCAAAAGGATTGTAGTTTTATACATTCATCTCCGACAACCCGTTTGTCACATAAACAATCACGTATTGTCAGGCCAGTACCAAACTCAATAATCTTCTTTCAATAGTGGAGCATTTTCTTTCCAGTGGGTGTTCGGTTTCTTTTTGACAGATAGCCAATTGGCCAATCCATTACATTATCATGTTCCTGCATCAATACCTCTCCAAACCCATTATCACTAGCAACAATCGCAACTTAGAAGTGTTTCAAAATATTTGGTGTAGCTAAAACTGGTGCGGTAGTTAATGCTGCTTTTGAATTCTCAAATGCCTGCTGGAACTGTTCTACACACCAACATTTTACGTCTTTTTCAGTAAACCCATCAGCAGTTCCACAACACTGCTAAAGTTTTGAACAAGCTTCCAATGGAATCCACTCAGTCCCAAAAATCGAAACTCCTTTTTCATCGAGGATGGTTGTGGAAATTCCTCAAAGCCCTTCGTCTTTGCGTTCCATGGGGTCAACCTTCTATGTCCAATGTAATGCCCCAATAACTTCACCTCTGCCTTTGCAAATTCTGTTTTCTTCTCATTGATTATCAGTTTTCCTTCTTGCAATCGTGCAAGGAGCTCTGCCAACTGTAACATGTGATCTTTCCATGACTTGCTAAACTCCGCCGGGGCATGGGAACCTGGACTGTAGCTTTAGGGTACAGGACCTTGAGTGTAGGGAGGTTATGAATAATGCAGCGATCTCGAAGGAGGGTGCCTGTAAACAGAAGGGTGGATTGAAGTGTGTATACTTCAATGCCAGAAGTATAAGAAATAAGGTAGGTGAACTTGCAGCGTGGGTTGATACCTGGGACTTCGATGTTGTGGCCATTACAGAGACGTGGGTAGAACAGGGACAAGAATGGCTGTTGCAGGTTCCAGGGTTTAAATGTTTTAGTAGGATCAGACATGGGGGTAAAAAAGGGGGAGGTGTGGCATTACTTGTCAAAGATAGTATTACAGCAGTGGAATGGACGATGGAAGAGGACTTGCCATCTGAGGTAGTTTGGGCTGAGGTTAGAAATAGGAAAGGTGAGGTCACCCTGTTAGGTGTTTTCTACAGGCCTCCTAATAGTCCTAGAGAAGTAGAGGATAATATTGCGAGGATGATTCAGGAAAAGAGTGAAGGTAGCAGGGTGGTTGTTATGGGGGACTTTAACTTCCCAGATATTGACTGGGAGAGCTATAGCTCGAGTTCATTAGATGGGTCGGTGTTTATCCAATGTGTGCAGGAGGGTTTCCTGACACAATATGTAGACAGGCCAACAAGAGGTGAGGCTATACTGGATTTGGTTCTAGGTAATGAACCAGGCCAGATGTTAGACTTGGAGGTAGGTGAGCACTTCGGGGACAGTGACCACAACTCGGTGACTTTTACTTTAGTGATGGAGAGGGATAAGTGTGCGCCGCAGGGCAAGAGTTATAGCTGGGGGCAGGGAAATTATGATGCAGTGAGGCATGACTTAGGATGTGTGGATTGGAAAAACAGGCTTCAAGAGAAGAACACTAATGAGATGTGGGGATTGTTCAAGGAGCAGCTACTACGTGTCCTCGATAAGTATGTACCAGTCAGGCATGGTGTAAAGAGCCTTGTGAGGCAGCCGTGGTTTAGTAAGGAATTGGAATCCCTTGTGAAAGGGAAGAAGGCGGCATATGTAAAGATGAGGCGTGAAGGTTCAGTTGGGGCAATAGAGAGTTATAAGGTAGCCAGGAAGGATCTAAAGAGAGAGCTAAGGGAAGCGAGAAGGGGACATGAAAAGTCTTTAGCTGGTAGGATTAGGGAAAACCCAAAGGCCTTCTATAGGTATGTCAGGAATAAAAGGATGACTAGGGTATGTATCGGTCCAGTCAAGGATAGTAGTGGGAAGTTGTGTGTGGAGGCGGAGGAGATTGGAGAGACACTAAATCAATACTTTTCATCAGTATTCACTCAGGAACAGGACACTGTTGCTGATGTGAATATGGAGTCACAAATGATTAGAATGGATGGCCTGGAAATATGCAGGGAAGAGGTTCTGGGAATATTGGAAAGGATGAAAATAGATAAGCCTCCTGGGCCTGATGGCATTTACCCTAGGATCCTATGGGAAGCTAGGGAGGAGATAGCAGAGCCATTGGCCTGGATTTTTATGTCGTCATTGTCAACGGGAATAGTACCAGAGGACTGGAGGATAGCGAATGTGGTCCCCATGTTCAAGAAAGGGAGTAGGGATAGCCCTAGTAACTATAGGCCAGTGAGTCTGACTTCAGTGGTGGGCAAAATCTCAGAGAGAATGGTAAGGGATAAGATTTATGAACATCTGGATAGGAATAACGTGATCAAGGATAGCCAGCATGGTTTTGTGAAGGGCAGGTCGTGCCTCACAAACCTTATTGAGTTCTTTGAGAAGGTGACTAAGGAAGTGGACGAGGGTAAAGCAGTAGATGTTGTGTATATGGATTTTAGTAAGGCCTTCGATAAGGTTCCCCATGGTAGGCTAATGCTAAAACTACGGAGGTATGGCATTGAGGATACATTAGAGGTTTGGATTAGGAATTGGCTGGCTGGAAGGAGACAGAGGGTAGTAGTTGATGGACTATGTTCATCTTGGAGTGCAGTTACTAGCGGTGTACCACAAGGATCTGTTTTGGGACCATTGCTTTTTGTTATCTTTATAAATGATCTAGAGGAAGGGCTTGAAAGCTGGGTAAGCAAGTTTGCGGATGACACAAAAGTCGGTGGAGTTGTGGATAGTGAGGAAGGAAGTGGTAGTTTACAGCGGGATATAGATAAGTTGCAGAGCTGGGCAGAAATGTGGCAAATGGAATTCAATGTAGCTAAGTGTGAAGTCATTCACTTTGGTAGGAGTAACAAGAAGATGGATTACTGGGCTAATGGTAGGCTACTTGGTAGTGTGGATAAGCAGAGGGATCTTGGTGTCCATGTACACAGATCTCTGAAAGTTGCCACCCAGGTAAATAGTGCTGTGAGGAAGGCATATGGTGTATTGGGCTTTATTGGTAGAGGAATTGAGTTCCGGAGTCCTGAGGTCATGTTGCAACTGTATAAGACTCTGGTGCGGCCTCATCTGGAGTATTGTGTGCAGTTTTGGTCGCCATACTATAGGAAGGATGTGGAGGCATTGGAACGAGTGCAGAGGTGGTTTACCAGGATGTTGCCTGGAATGGTAGGAAAATCTTATGAGGAAAGGCTGAGGCACTTGGGGCTGTTCTCATTGGAGAAGAGAAGGTTCAGGGGAGATTTGATAGAGGTGTATAAGATGATTAGGGGTTTAGATAGGGTCGACACTGAGAACCTTTTACCGCTAATGGAGTCAGGTGTTACTAGGGGACACAGCTTTAAATTAAGGGGTGGTAGGTATAGGACAGATGTTAGGGGTAGATTCTTTACACAGCGGGTTGTGAGTTCATGGAATGCCCTGCCAGTAGCAGTGGTGAACTCTCCTTCTTTATGGTCATTTAAGCGGGCATTGGATAGGCATTTGGAAGTTATTGGGCTAGTGTAGGTTAGGTAGGATTCGGTCGGCGCAACATCGAGGGCCGAAGGGCCTGTACTGCGCTGTATCTTTCTATGTTCTATGTTCTATGTTCTATCACTGCATCTAACATATAAATCGCACAATTTGTTATTCTGGTCACAACTCTGTTCATGAGTCTTTGTAATGTGGCTGGTGCATTATTCATTCCAAAGAGCATCACTTTGAATTGAAGTAGCCCTTTAAGGTGACAAACGCAGAAACTTATTTCACTTTCTCTTATAAAGTTGCCTGCCGTCTGCAGAAGTATTGTTTATCAGAACAACATTCTCTACTTCCACCCCATACACAAAAGCGTAAGTCCTCCCATCTTGGTTCTGCAAATGTCCTCATGCTGCTGCAATGAACATCAACTGGGTTCATTGCTCCTGCAACAGACAGCTCGCTATCCAATCCCACTCCTCAAGGACTTCCTTGTTAATTAAAGGATTGTGCGTCACATCAAACTCCATGACATCCGTATTTGATCCTCACTCTGCAGGGCAGTGACTACCAGCTGTTTCCACAGTTCCTTATGCCAATATTTGTAAGATTACAATGTATTCACATTACATACCTGCTATCTTTTTTTATATCCAGCATCTTTACCAGACAGTTTACCTGACTCTACTTCTTCTCCATTTGGAAGGGGAGACTAAACCTGGATTTGAAGAGATTTCCCACGATTGGTGGCACACCCACGAAAAGATATCGCATCAAATTTCATACTTTGTACCTGCCACTTACTCCATTCTATGCTCTACCCTCTTCATGCGCTGTTTAGCTAACTCACATATTCTAATCTCTCACTCACCTCAGATACATATTCCAAGTGTGAAATCTCCAACTTTGGTCAGTTTAATTTCTCTTTAATTAATTCCAAAAGACCTCACACTTCATGTCCGAATACTAACTCAAAGGGAGTAAATTGAGTAGATCGGGGCATCTCTCATGGCAACAATTTAATGGGACACCTTTATCCCAATCATTTGGCCAACCCTGACAGTACGCTATTATCATGGTCTTCAGCGTCTGATGCCAACTTTCCAAGGCTCCATGTGATTCAGGATGGGACGCACTTGATTTGAAGTGTTGTATACGTAAGCTATCCATGATTTACTTAAACAGCCGAATGGTAAAGTGTCTCCGTTGGACTGATGGGAACTCTCTGGGTAACCTGTACTGAGTAAGGACAGATACGAACCCCTCCACCACCCTTTTTGCTTAATAATCTTAATGGAATTGTCTCTGGTAATCTGACAGACACATCCATTAGGTTAGGAAATATTTATTTTCGCTTTTAGTTTAGAAAGAGGACCTACACAAATAATCATATCCCACGTGAAAGGTCCATCGAATGCATGAATTGGCAACAAAGACTCTGGTTTTTCGTCCTGCCCGTGGCTTACCTACCATTCGGCATGTATGACACATACAGCAAAGAATAAACATGTCCTTGTGCATTCCAGGCCAGTAGAAATGATTGCGTACATTAGCCTGAATCTTCCAGGTGACCTCCTGCAGGTAGTTCATGTGATCCCGGTAACACTTCCTGTCTGTATGCGATCGCCAACACAATCTGGTCAAATTTGGCCCATTTCTCCTGTGCAATAACCTGTTGTGGATTCCATTTTCATTTAGGACTCTATCTTTAAGTTGCTAACTCTCGACAATATATTCTGATTCCTTTTCTAACTCGACATCAATTTATGTACATTTCTGTTGTCAGGCCATTAGCCTTTAAACACCGCTGCCCATCCCTCTGCCTGATCAGGTTTTTCCTGCACTATTACATGAACAGCGGGCCAGTTAATGACACTTCCGCTCCTTTGTCTTTCTCTTTACTTTTTGCTTCTTGCTGTAACCAATGACAGTGAGAGCTTGTTATTACACAGTCTGGAAAATTTCCTGGGTATTTGCCTTTTAACTCATCAAACCCCTGGTCTTCAATTGACTTCGCCACCACAAGAGGTGTCACTCCCACCTTGGATCCTGCTAAATTGTTCTCAATAATTAAGCGGTATTTCTGAAACTGACGGTCTGACACTCACTCCCACTGTTACGTCCCCAATCTTGATTTGGATCTCTAACTCGGTCTTACATAGGGGAGCACTACATTTCTGTTTGCATTCCACAAATGATCACTCTCTCAGGTAACATGTCAGAAAGAGTACAAATACTTTCATTATTTACTTTTAGATGCTGAGAGAATGTGAGGATTACAGATACTGGAGATCACAGTTGAAAGGTGTGGCGCTGGAAAAGCACAGCAGGTAAGACAGCCACTAAGGAGCAGGAGAATCGACGTTTCAGGCATAACCCCTTCATAAGGCAACTGGGGGATGGGGGTAAAGAGTTCTGAGAGATACGTCGGTGGGTGGGGGAGGATCTGGGCAGAAGGTAACTTGGAAGGCAATAGGTAGATGCAGTTGTAGGGCGATGGTGAAAGGTCAGAGGACTGGGTGAAAGTGGATGGTAGTAGGACAGCTGGGATCCTCCAAGCACACGGCATCAACGTCAACTTCACCAATTTCCAATTCTCCTCTCTCCCAATCTCATCCCAGATCCAACCTTTCAACTCAGCATCACCTTGTTCTACTCTCCTGACAGTCCACCTTCCTTCCCACATGTCCACTCCACCCTCCTATCTCACTTATCACGATCATTCACACTTTCATTTTCCTATCGCCTTCCCATTGACCTTCCCCTCAGCCCCACTTCTACCCTCCTAGTTATCGTTTACCCCATTTTCACCCTCGCCCACCTGCCACTTTCCAGATGATATGTCGATGTTCAGACACTGCCTTACCTGGTGTGCTTTTCCAGTGCCACAAGTTTTGAATAATAGAGACTGAACAGATCCCGTATCTCACAGAGTTGTACCTTGTTATCCTTCTCCCCCTGTTCTTTCTGAGTAAACATTCTCCCTAGAGGTGAATTCTTTATAGAGATCAGGTACTAATTCCATACCCGTCCCCTGCCTAAGCTGAGCACTCTCCTGCAGCTCTTCAACTTTTCTTGTGGTTCCTTTACTACTTCCACTAATGCCACTGGTTTAGCCTCTTTTACCACATTTTTTTTTACCACAGTGCCTTTCTTCAACGACTTGCATTGTGACTTTGTCTATCCCACTTATTGCAGTGAAGACACCTTTTCCTAGTGCCTTCTTCAACCACCTGCACTGTAATTCTATGTGTTACACTCCGGTATTGTGAAAACACCTGAGGCTTTTCACCTCCTTTCAACCCTCTAGGGCTTATTTATTAACCAAAATAAACCATTGCCAGTGTGCTCTTGATCTTTGTTTTGTAGAGTAGGATCTTCCCTTCTCCCAATTTCTATCCCTCACAGGAGGGAGATCCTACCTGAAGCTAAATTGCAGCTCATTAACAATGCGTATTGACCTGCCATCTCTGCCGTGCTTCTCACTTCTCGAACTTGCTGTTCATTCGCATGAACTCTGATCACCTCTGGAAGTGAGTCTTTAAATTCCTCCAGCAAAATAATCTGTCTTGTCTATTTTTAAGGCCCATGTTCATCTATCAAAATGACTATGTTTAACTCTTTCAATCTCAATATACGTCTGACCTGGTTCCATCATTATGTTTCTGAATCGTGCTCAATATACTGCTGGTACCAAATGTTCGCCCTTCCTCTGTCTTTCTCAACTTTATTGGCAAGTTTGGAAGCATTTTCAAATCCCAGAACCTCTTTAGTAATGTTAAATCCCATTTCTCTCACTTTTCATTTAATCATCCACATGTAACCAAAACTAAACATATTTTCCAACCGAAGTTTTATTGAAAGATCTTTGACAATAATTGCCAAGTCTTGGAATCTGCTGAGACCTTTTGTTCACCTAATCTGTTCACATATGTCCCAATCCTGAATGACAAGCCCTTAAACTGTTATGACATTGACGTCGAACCCCTATGTTAATAAAAACCAAACATCAAAAAAACTCATCTCGCCTAGTAATCTATTAAAACACGAGTGACAGAGAACTCCCAAATTCCACCATTCAAAGAAAAATAACAATTTATTGAATGAACACGAATAGTGAACATCAAACAACAACTATTCACATGTACAAGACAACCTTTTCTTAACTACTTACGATCTGACTACAACTCCAAAAATATGCTGTTCCATTAATCCACTTATTGAACATTACATTAACGTAGTCTCAACATCGCACAGTCTCTGTTGTCCTGTTGTCTTCAGTCTTCCAGCTGCTGATGTCCCTGGGTCACCTTCTTTCTGTTTTATTTTAAAGTAAATCAAGTGTATTGTAAGAGTATTTTTTTTCTAATTTGAGACCAAAATGTTAGCTGTCCAGTTGGCTTTCCCATTAATTTTCAAAATACCAGGTTTATATCCTCCCCATGACATATTCAATTCTCATTGTTTGATTGGTTTCTAGATGTTAAACAATAAAGTTTAACTTCCAGTGGTTTCTGGCATCCTGGGCATGATTCAAATTAATTGGTTACATTTTAAAGTAATTTTTGGAATCGCAAGTAAGAGTCACAACACTCTCTCCACTGGATGTGATAGATTAGGGGGCATTCTTCTTTCTGGCCAGGTATGTTAGATATCTACCCCGTTTATCACCAGACTCAAATAACCTCTGTTTCTGAAGGGAGATTTCCCTCTTTGCTGTCTGGGTGAGCCCAGCATTCAAACCAGCTCTGAGGGCTGTAATCTGCTGCAACTTGGTTACAGTCGGTCTGTCAAGGTATGCTGTTTCAGCTGCCTTCAGGCAAGTCTCGAGCATATGCAGCTTCTCTGCGTTCTGCCACTTCTGGGTCGCCGAGTAAGGAATAATCAAACTCCTCACACAGGCCTTGGCAGTCTCCGAGACCGCCGACGTATTACTGGCTGTACCCAAATTAATGTCCCAAAATTTTTTAAATACCCCCGAAAAATATTCAATAAACTTGCTATCCTTCAGGAAGAAAGGAGCCATGTGCCAGTGCCTTGAGTTTGTCCCATGACCACCGGCCTTTACCTCCATGTACACTGCTGCATGGTCAGAAATGTCTCTCTTCCAAATTCTGGAGGACAGCACAGAATTCAAAAAGGTCAACAGGGCAAAAAAATGCCAATTCTCGAAAAGCACTTACGTGGCTGAGAGGAAAAGGTGAAGTCCCTCTCCTCAAGGTGGGGACAACTCCACACACTTACCATTCCCAGCTCCCTGTTCAGGTACACCAACTGCCTGGATTGCGGGGACGTACCCACAAGACCCCGAGGCTTCCTGTCCCCTGTTTCTGTATGAAGTACCCCAAGGGCCAGCACCAAGGAAAGGGCATCTGTTAAAAATTTGAGGACGCAGGATACATTCAAATTCTCATACGTATTTCCATGTATTAAAACTTTACGAATCAAAAACCACCCATATTCATTCTTAATTTGGTCTCACAGCTGAAATAGAAGATTCTTCTTGATGAGTTAGTAACCCCTCTGCTTTTCAAATTAAAGGATGAGAAAAACCACATGTCTGAACACTGAGACCGAGCAGTGAGGAGAGAAGGCAGGGTGAAGCGAGGGCTGCCGGCAAGGTAAGGGCTAAATTTATATTTGGGCAGTGGCTAAACCCGAATACTGCACATGTAGCATCACCCTCCCGCCCCTCTACTCTCACCGGAACGGGAAGACTCAGTAAGGTAAGACTTTTATTTTTATCTTTATCTTTCTTTTTCATATATTTAAGTGCATTATTTGGGTTAGGTTAGTTAATATAAAGCTATGCTTCCCATAGCAGTGGACCTCAGACCGTGGCACGTGCCTCTTGCTTGAAGTGCGAGCTTCGGAACGAGTCTGACATTCCTGACTCTTTCACCTGCAAGAAGCATGTCCAGCTGCAGCTCTTGTTTGACCGCATGACGGCCCTGGAGCTGTGGATGGACTCACAGTGGAGCATGCGCGATACTGAGGAGGTAGTGGACAGCACGTTTAGTGAACTGGTCATGCTGCAGGTTAGGATTGCTGAGGGAGACAGTGAATGGGTGACCAAAAGGCATAAAAAGAGTAGGAAGGCAGTGCAGGTGTCCATTGCGGTCATCTCCCTCCAAAACAGTCTACCATTTTGGATACTGTTGGGGAAGAAGGCTCACCAGGGGACGGCAGCAGTTGCCAGGATCACGGCACCGTGTCAGGTAGGGCGGGAAAAAGACTCGTAGGGCCATGGTTATAGGGGATTCTATTTTAAGGGGAATAGATAGAATGTTCTGTGGCTGAAAACAGGACTCCCAGATGGTATGTAGCCTCCAAGGCGCTCAGGTCAGGGATGTCACCGATTGACTACTGAGCATTCTAAAAGTGGAGGGCGAACAGCCAGTTGTCTTGGTGCATACAGGCACCAACGATATAAGTAGGAAACAAGATGAGGTCCTGAAAGAAGAATTCAGGTAGCTAGGAGAGAATTTAAAGGGTAGTGATCTCGGGAATACTACCAGTGCCACGTGCTAGCCAGTGTAAAAATGAAAGAATAGGCAGGATGAACACGTGGCTTGAGGGATGGTGTAGGAGGGAGGGATTCAAATTTGTTGGACATTGGGACAGGTTCTGGGGAAGGTGGGACTATTACAAAATGGACGGTCTACATCTGAACCAGACTGGAACCAACATCTTTGGGGGAGTTTTTGCTCCTACTGTTCGGGAGTTTGTAAACTAATGTGGCAGTGGTCTGGGAACCAGTCGAGACTGGAGATTGTAGAGATTGTGAAGATGGCATTAATTAAGGGAAGGGTAGGCAGAGAGCGGATGATCACAAATATCTAGTGGCATGAAATAGGTCTACTTTCACGCAAGGAGTATAGTGTGTAAGGCAGATGAACTTAGGGCTTGGATTGGTGCCTGGGAGTATGACATTATTGCAATCACAGAGACTTGGTTCATGGAAGGGCATGATGATTAACAATGAAATGTTTCATGATATAAATACTTCAGAGAGGACAGAGAGGGAAGCAAAAGGGGGTGGGTGGGTGGGTGCGATGGAGTTGCATTGCTCGTCAAGGACGATTTCACGGCTATGCTAAAGGAGCACACTATGGAGGTCGTGGGTAGTGAGGCATTATGGGTAGAGCTGAGAAATAAGAAGGGTGCAGTTACATTGTTGGGGCTGTATTACAGACGTCCCAACAGTGAGTGTGGGGTAGAAGAACACATATGTAAACAGACAATGGAAAGATGTAGAGGCAATAGGGGAGTGGTGATGGGAGATTTTAATTTTCACAACATTGACTGGGATACACTTAACGTCTGGATGGGGTAGAATTTGGAAGAATTCCAGGGGTGTTTTCTACTGCAGTATGTCAATAGTTCGACGAGCGAAGGGGCCATATTGAACCTGGTACTGGGGAACAAGACAGGACAGGTAGTAAAAGTTGCAGTGGATGATATCTTTGGGAACCGTGACCACAATTCTGTAAGTTTCAGAATATTCACAGATAAATTAGAAAGTGGACCTAAGGGAAGAGTACTAAACTGGGCAAAGGACAATTATATCAATATTAGACTGGAACTCGGAAATGTGGATTGGACATAGCTATTTGAAGGGAAGTCCACATTTGAGATGTGGGAGGCTTTCAAAGATAGGTTAAAGATAGTGCAGAATAGGCATGTCCCGTTGATGACAAAGGATAGGAGGGGCAAGAGTCATGAACCATGGATGACAGGAGAAATTGTACGACTAGCCAAGAGGAAAAGGGAAGCATTCATAAGATCTAGGCAGCTAAGAACAGAACAGACCCTGGAGGAATATCAGAAGAGTAGGACAAGTCTTGAACAAGGAATCAAGCGGGATTAAAGGGGTCATGAAACAACATTAGCGAGCAGAATTTAGAAGAATTCCACAGCATTTTATTCTTATATAAGAAGTAAGCAGGTAACTAGAGAAAGGATTGGTCCACTAAAGGATAATGAAGGAAGGCTGAGTGTCGAACCTGAGAGAATGGGTGAGATTCTGAATGATTACTTTGCATCAGTGTTCACTGAGGAGAGCGACATGATGGATGTTGAGATTAGATATCGAAGTTTGATAACTCTGAATCACATTGACATAAATAGGGAAGATATGTTGGGTAGTCTACTGGTTATTACCGTGGACAAATGCCCAGGACCGGATGAGATCTATCCCAGGTTGCTGAGGAAGGCGAGAGAGGAAACAGCTGGGGCCCTGACAGATTCCTTTATGGCATCCTTAAATACAGGTGAGGTGCCAGAGGACTGGAAGGTTGCTCATTTTGTCCCCCTGTACAAGAAGGGTAGTAGGGATATTCCAGGTAACTACAGACCAATGAGCTTGACTCGGTGGTGGGAAAGTTGCTGGAGAGGCTACTGAGGGATAGCATCTATTTACATTTAGAAAAGAATGGGCTTATCAGTGATAGGCAACATGGTTTTGCGCGGGGGAGTTCGTGTCTTGTTAATGTAATTGAGTTCCTTGAGGAAGTGACCAAGGTGATAGATGAAGGAAGGGCAGTTGCTGTCATATACATGGACTTCAGTAAGGATTTTGATTAGGATCTCCATGGTAGAAAAATGGAGAAATTGAAGTCCTATGATGTGCAGGGTGTTCTAGCTAGATGGATAAAGAACTAGTTGAACAGCAGGTGACAGAAGTAGTAGTTGAAGGGAGTTTCTCGCAAAGGAGAAAAGTGACCAGTGATGTTCCACAGGGGTCAGCGTTGGGTCCACTGTTGTTTGGAATATAAAAAAGATGATCTGGAAGAGGGCGCTGTTGGTATGATCAGCAAGTTTTCAGATGACATGAAGATTGGTGAAGTAGCAGAAAGCATAAGGGAATGTCAACGAATACAGTATGATATAGATAAACTGAAAAATGTGTTGCTGGAAAAGCGCAGCTGGTCAGGCAGCATCCAAGGAGCAGGAGAATCACCATTTCGGGCATAAGCCCTTCTTGAGGAATCGAAGATATTCCCGAAACATCGATTCTCCTGCTCTTTGGATGTTGCCTGACCTGCTGTGCTTTTTCAGCTCTGATCTCCACCATGTGCAGTCCTCACTTTCTCCTTTTTGATATAGATAGACTGGACAGTTCGGCGGAAAAGTGGCAGATGGATTTCAATCCAGACAAATGTGAGGTGAGGCATTTAGGCAAGAGTAATTTTAGAGCGAATTATACAATGAATGGAAGAGCCTTTTAAAAAGTTGATGAGCAGAGAAATCTGGAAGTGCAGGTCCATCATACCCTTAAGGTTGCTGCACAGATGAATAGAGTGGTCAAAAAGGCATATAGTATGTTTGTCTTCATTGGACGGGCTATTGAGCATAACAGCTGACAAGACATTGGTTCGGCCGCATTTAGAATACTATGTACAGTTCTGGTCGTCACATTACCAAAATGATGTGGATGCTTTGGAGAGGGCGCAGAGAAGATTTCCGAGGATGTTGCCTGGTACGGAAGGTGCTAACTGTGAAGAAAGGTTGAGTAGGTTAGATTCATTTTCATGAGAAATAAGGAAATTGAGTGAGGACATGATTGAGCTTTATAAAATTATGAAGGGTCTAGAAAGGGCGGATAGAGACACGCCTTTTCCCGGGGTGAAGGATTCAATAACGAGACGTCACACTTTCAAGGTGAGAGGTGGAAAGTTTAAGGGGGAATACACGCGGTAAGTACTTCACACAGATGGTGGTGGTCGTTTGGAACGCGTTGCCGACAGAGGTGGTAGAGACAGGCACGGTAGATACATTTAAGATGCGTGTAGACAGATGCATATGTAAGTGGGGAACAGAGCGATACAGATGCTTAGGAATTGACCGACAGGTTTAGACAGTACATTTGGATCGGCTCCAACATTTGTTGGAACACGAATGGGAAATTCTCAAAGGGCTGTTCAAGTGGAAATTCCCTTCTCCAGGGGATTGTGGTGCCTAGATGTTTGCATTTATTTAAAGTTGTTTTTGAATGTAGTAAAATGGTATACACACAGAAACGTGCTGCTGAGACCAAAACCACATGGAGCGGTAACAAAGTATCTCATAGCCCACTCCTGCTGCTCAGTCCTGTGTTGCTATTTTGTTTTCAACTCCTCAAGCTCCTACAAGGAGCAGATGGAGGCCACTTGCTCCAAATACCTGGTCAACAGTAACACAGCATCTCATTCAGTCCCTCAAGACTGTCACACATGGTTTGGTGTCCGTTGGAAAATGTTATTTGGTTCGAAAGACGCCTCTGGTCTCATTACAGAGTGTTTCCTCTCTGCAACTTGTGGTTCATTTGTTGGTCATATTATAGACCCAGATTCACCGTGAATACAGTCCCCATATCTCAACCAGAGATGACTCACAAAATACTTTACTCTCTCTGATTGCCACGCTCAATAAAATAACATTCAGGAAAATTACAGGCATTAACTTTGCAATTACTGAATATGAGGACAAAAGGAACAGGATCAGGTAAGTCGGATGATCAAGCCACTGCAAAACATCATGGCTGATATAGTGTTGACAGTAACTCCTCTTTAATGCCCAATTCCTCATCCCTTCGCTCTCTGACAGGTTAAACATCCACCTACCTCCTCCTTAAATGCTTTCAGTGATATAGCTCCCCTAGCTCTCTCGCCCAGATAATTCGTGACAGTGATGACCTTCTGTGAGAGGAAAGCACACTCTACACATACACCGTCACCTATTGATATGAACAAGAGGCGAACACAGGGGCGCAGGAAAAAGCGAATGGCTTTGATACCAAGGCAGTATTTGACTGAGGATGGCATCGGGACCACCTACTTATTTGAGCTGAATGTGCATCAGGTGTAACCTTCCCACTGGATGGGGTCTTTCAGAATACAAATAAAGAGATTTGGGGTCAGTCACCAACAATCCTTTCTGTCCCAGGACATCTCTGCAGGGGATCCTCAGGTTAGCCCCCTCAGCACAAACATCTTTAGCTACTCCATCAATGTATTTTCCGATCATAAGATCGGAAGTAGGTATGATGACTGAAGATCACAGAATGTTCAGAACATTTTGCCCCCCATCAGCTCCTGAACCATTCTGTGTCCATGTGCAGCAAGACCCGGACAGCATTCCGGTTTGTGCTGTTAAAGTGACGGTAACATTTATGTAACAGCACGGCCAGACACTGCCCATTTCCACAGTTAAAAGAGGAGCTCACTCAGCATCTCAAGCGGGTATGAGCTAGCATTCAGGAGCAGGAAGAGTGACAGCACATTCAGTACTGCTGCCTGTTACACAGGAAGAAGAGTGGTCTGTTCAGTGCATCGTGATTTTAAACAGGAACAGGCACAGCCCAATCAGATCCTTAAACCTGTTCCATGAGACCAGGAGGAGGTTATTCATCCCTACGAGACAGTTATACAGGAACATGAGGGGGTCACTGATATCCCAACATGACAAACCAATGAAACCGAGACGACACTGATAGAGGACTCCATGATGTTAATCATGGTTCCATTGTTTGTAGAATGTGTGCTGCTTTAACATAGTTTGCTGGCAATGAGGAGGGAAGCCAAATGATTCGTGCCAAATCTCAAGGATGCATCTTCCATCACCGAGAAGACACACTCATGTTCTCCATGGAGGTCAGGATCTGGTGGGAACAGTTAACTGTTTTAGAATGAAGGAATTGTGGCTGCTGTAGGGATTGCGGATAACGAGACTTTCAGTGCAGGACCATACACCAAATGCACTGTATTAACGTGGGGAGAGTTTATTCAAAGACTGGCGCTCTGTCTCTCTCATGCGATATGGGGATTGCGTGTGAAGTGAGGGGAATATTCTCAGAGGCTCTTAAACTATCGACAATCATGCAACCCGAGTAAAAAAGAAGCCGTGGAATATTTCACCGTATCAGTGTCTATTTAGATATCGTGAGTTACTGTCCTTCCCCCTCAAGTTTCAATGCAATCGCCTCTAATTCTCTCACAACGCCAGAGATTAATCTTCACTGTTTCCTCACGGCACCATCATCTCAGGGATTAGTCTGGTGAAACTCCATTGCACAATCTCTGTGACAAGGCGATCGTTCCTTATAAGGGAGAGAAAGTCTGTCCACAACATCCCAAATACTGCCTCAACAACACTCTCAGCGAGTATCACAATAACTCTTTTTCCTCTTCGACATCTGTTTCTTTCCTGTGGCGTAAATAGATTTTCCTTCTCTCTACACTGCTGGAAAGAGTTAACATTTTTATAATGAAGGTATAGTTGCTGCTGTCAGGATTATGGAAAACATGACGTTCATTGCAGGATCACGCACCAATTGAACTGTATTAATGTTGCAAGAGTTTATTCAAAAGCCAGAGCCTCTCTCTCTCTCAGTCTGTCTCTCTCTCTCTCTCTCTCTCTCTCTCTCTCTCTCTTCTCTTTCTCTCTCTGTCTCAGTTGAAATAGGGAGTGGGGGTGATTGGGTGGAACGTTCTCAGAGGCTGTTAAACTATCGAGAATCATGCAATCTGAGTGAAAAAAAGCCATGAAACTTATCACCGTGTCAGTGTCTGTTTAGAACATCATGAGTGATTGAACCATCCCCCTTAAGGTTCAATGCAATCACCTCTTATTCTCTCACTGAGCTTCACTCACTGTTCATGGTGCTATCATCCCAGGGATTAGTCTGGTGAAACTTGAGAGAAAATCTAACCACAGTACCCCAAACACTGCCTCAACAACACTTTCAGGTATTGTCAAAAAGCATCTTTTCTCTCACTTAGACATCGCCATTTCTTCCATGTACCACTAAAGGCCATTTCTTCTCTGTGCACAACGACTGACATGGAATTTATAAGTCCGTTACATCTGTACGTCAGCATCAATAAAGCCAGCATCAGAGATACCTATGGAGATGTGCATCACTCTCGGGGAGAATTTCAATGAGATTGAATACACCTAAAATAGCCGATAATCACGTACCTGATTGGAAATAAGATGTGGCAATACAGAAAACAGGCAGAAAACGGGAGCTATCTTTACCTTTATTCTTCTCTCACAGGATGTATGAAGCCATGGTCAGGGCAACATGTTATGCAGATCTTGAACTGAGTGGCTGGTTCAGCTGTTCCACGGTACCGTAAAGAGTAAAACGCATAGCTTGGATTTGTAGTGTCACAACAGAGGATAGATCTTCCTGCTTATTTAAAACCAGCAACAAAAATTTATCCCATGCAGTAATCTGTGATAATTCTAGACTCCAAATCTATTTAAAGTAAAAATAAACAACTTTATTTCTTAAAGTATAACAGAGAATAATAAACGAATGACTATTTACAACTTCTTCCTCTAACCTGTCTTTGACCTTCCCCCTCCACAATACTAGTCCGATAAGACTCCTAATTAAGATATACAAAACAAAACTGCTTATCTCAAAACCAGGAAGCTTTCGGTTCTTCTCCATATTCCTGTCTTCTTTTCTTCTTGGGGACTCTGCTTCACCAGTTACTAGTCAATAAAGGTACATAGAGGAGAGCTATTTTTCAGGCAGTATTTGCATTCTAGTACCTTGGCAGTTCTCCTCTCAACTGTCCAATTTTCCATGGTCTTGTACCGCCAAACTATTGGAATGTATCATTGGCTGTTACGACTGTCAATATAATAAATTAAAACTTGTTTGGAGGTGGGTATTTTGGGGTATAATTTAAAACTTGTTACGGTTGAATTTGTTTCGAGACAATAAGCTAATCGGGTTGTTCGACCAAATGTTACATTATATCTATTTTTCAGAACTCTTGGTGCTGTCAGGTAGATATTGTTGGTTTTTCATTCTCTCAAAGGTACAGTGCACCCACGTGTTCATCACAGAAGTCACACGGAAACCTGACGAGGGAAGCATGACACATTGACTTCCCTAAAGGACTTCAGGCAAGCAGATTGGTTTTTATAACAAATGATAATAGTTGCTTTTAAACTCCCCAATTTCCTTCATGAGATATCAACAGACTATTATTCTGTGGCTCTAGATTTTGAGTCAATGGCTCGACCACCATAAACTATCTTCCCTTATGCGCAGAGAACAAGTTAAACATTCTCAATAGCAATTATTTAGTGACGGACATGTGATTACAAGGAACGTGAAACTGTTGCATCCGGATTGAACAAAGGCACAAATGGTTTATTCAGATATTGCACTGAGACTGAGGACGAGACTGGGATACCATGATGGTGGTATTGGACAGGATTGGTGAGTGGGGAGGACATGGAGATGTAAATCTGTGAAGGACAAAATGGATTATGGAGTTTGAGAAGAGTCTGATTCCTTCTCGCATATCAGTGAATATTGTATAAATCGTAGTTTGATAGTTATAATATATAAGGAAAGATATTGACTTGCAAATTTACATATCATGAGCAGAAATTCAGTTCAACCCAGTTTAGTAGACAAATATAAAGACTTACCAGGAACACCAACTATCGCGAGGATGGGATAGTAACTACCTTGAATAATCCAAAGGATATCCTGGATCCGATATGCTAATGATATACAAGGCTGCTAAAGCCAGTAAAGACCCCCCGGATAAACTCCTGCCAATTGTTGGAACATTTCAGTCTCATGTTCTCAGATGCTGAACCATTGTTGGAACATTCCAGTCTAATGTTCTCAGATTCCGATCCATTGTTGGAAAATTCCAATCCATGGTCCTCAGATTATGAATCATTACTGTAACGTTCATGGCTAATGTTCTCAGATTCTGATCTTTCCTCCCGCGCTCTCTCTCGAGCTGCTGATCCCTGTTAGTGCGGTAAGTGATGCTCCTACTCACACTATGGGATAGCAAATTGAATAGAGCCCATTTATCTTTCAACGATGGAAACTCTCCACTGGGATAATTAGGACTCACGGAGATTGACATTAATCACACTCACTGAACAAATAGCTCAATTTAATCCCTTTGAGTTCAATATTGATTTTATTAAAATTCAAAAGAACATTTAAAATTTACTCATTTAGCTTGGGATACGTGGGGATTGCTGAGGGAAGGAATATTGGAGATGGTAGATTGATTGCGTGTAATCATTCAATCTGCCTTGGATATGGGAGTAATGTCAAAGGATTATCAGAACATAAACAAGTTTCTCCGTTTATAAATGGAAATATAGAGTCTGCAACTACTGATCAGTGATTATAATGTCAGTAAGATATGGAGAGACCTTTTCTAGTCCATAACCTGACAGGCAAATGTGCCTACGAAACATGAGTTGTAACAGGCAATTGGCATGGATATGTTAACAGAGAATATGATGTGACACACAATTCAAATGGTTAGCCAAGGATCAGAGAGGGCAGATGAGTGTCGTGCTGTTAATGTTGTCAACGTCAATCAACTGTGATTAAGTACCATGCATTGGTTTTCAATTTCAGTGTGATTATGTTCTTGGGGACATGGCTGCAGAGACTGGAGGGAGGGAACATGATATTTCCCAGTCATCAGTATTGGGATGTTACTCTTTATAAATCATAAGAAAATCAATTCCAGGATACACCTCCAATGAGGGATGAGGAGAGCCAATATTAACCATACGACCAGAAGACATTGGAGCAGAAATTTGGCCATTCAGCCCATTGAGCCTGCTGCCCCATTCAATGATGGCTGTTAAGCTTCTCAACCCCATTCTTCCGATTTCTATCTGTAACCATTCATCCCCTTTACAATCAGGAACCTATCTGTCTTACTCTGAAATATACTCAATTACCTTTCCTCGACAGGCTTCTGTTGCAGTGAATTCCATAGATTCACCACTCTCTGGCGGAAGAGGTTCGTCTTTAACTGTGTTTGAAAAAGGCTTCTCTTTACTCTGTCCCCGGGTCCTAATCTCCCCTCCATTGGAAATATGTTCCCAAAATCCACCCTGTCCAGGTCATTCAATATTCTGTAAGTTTCAATTAGACCTCCTAACATCCTGCTGAACTCTATCAATTATAGACCCAGAGCTCTCAGATGTTCTTCATACGTTAAGCTTTTTATTCCTGGGACCACTTTCATGGATATTATTGAAAAATGCTCCAGGGCCAGTACATCCTTCCTGAGATATGGGACCCAAAACTGTGCACAATAATCCAACTGTAGCCTGGCCAAAATCTTGTAGAGCCTCAGAAATACATCCCTGCATTTATAATCAAGCCTTCTTGAAATAAATGGAATCATTTTATTTGCCTTCCCAACTGCTGACAACCTGCAAGTTTACCTTTCAAGATCCTTGGACTAGAACCCACCCACCCCCTCCCCTGGAGTCTTCTGAACTTGGTCGCTATTTAGAAAATAGTCCATTAATTTATTTTTCCTGGCAAACCGCATGACCTCACACTTGCCCACGTTATACTCCACCTGCCACTTCTTTGCTCACTCCCCTAACCTGTACAAATCCTTCAGCAGGAGAAAGTGAGGACTGCAGATGCTGGAGAACAGAGTCAAAATGTGTGGTGCTAGAAAAGCATCAGCCAGTCAGGCGGACTCTGAGGAGCAGGATATTCGACATTTCAGTCATAAAGCCTTTATCAAGAATGAAGTGGGTGGGCAGAAAGGGTTTGAGAGATGAATGGGAGGGGGTGGGAGGAAGGTAGCTTGGAAGGCGATGGCTAAACGGAGGTGAGTGGTGCGAGTGGAAGGTGGAGTGGATAGATGGGAAGGAAGATATACGGGTAGGACAGTTCAACAGGCGGTGTTCAGTTGGATGGTTAGATCTGGGATAAGGTGAAGGGAGGGGAGATGAGGAAACTGGTGACATTGCGCTGGATACCATGTGGTTGAAAGGTTCCAAGGTGGTAGAATGTGGCATTGGAAGAAGCCAAGAACTTGCATGTCCTTTGAAGAGTGGTAGGGGGAGGCGAAGTATTCAGCCACAGGGAAGTGGGGTTGTTGGGTGTGTGACGCAGAGTGTTCCCTGAACCGTTCTGCAAGTTGACGTCCTGTCTCCCCAGTGTAGAGGAGGCCAGGAGCAATGGACAGAAGAGATGAGGTGTTTGGATGCGCAGGATATTCTGTGCCTGATGTGGAAGGATCTTTTGGGGCCTGGGATGGAGGTGAGGAGGAAGTTGTTGGCACAGGTTTCATACCTCTTGCAATGGCTAGGGAAGGTGCCGGGAGTGGAAGTTGGCTTGTTGGGGTGTGGGAGGGGGGCACGTGAACTTAACAAGGGAGTCGTGAAGGGAATGGTCTCAACAGAATGCTGATAGGGATGGGGAGGGAAGTATATTTCTGGTGGTGTGGTCTGACTGTCGGTAGCAGAAATGGCGGAGGATGATGCATTGTATCCTGAGGTTGGTGGTCTGGAAGGCGAGCATCAGAGGGGTGCTAGAGGGTGCTACTGCACCCTCCTGCAGCTGAACCACCTTTTCGATGCTACCTATCCCTCTATTCCATCTTTGCACTGTTTGAAAACTTAGTCAGAATGACCTTAGTTCCTTCATGTAGACCATTTATACACAAAGCGAATTTTGTGGTCCCAACATTGAGTCTTGAGGAAAACCACTTGTCACTGGATGCCATCCTGAGAAGGACACTTTTATCCCCATCTCTGCTTTCTGTCAGACAGCCATCCATCTATCCGAGCTAGCACCTTGCCTGTAACACCAAGGATCCTAATCTTTCTCAATAGCCCCCTGCGTGGCATTTATCAAAGAATTTTAGAGATTTAGAGATTTTATAGAATTTAGAGGTTCTCCCTGGGCAAATCTGCTCCTTACTCCATCAAAGTATTCCAGTAGGTTTGTCAGGCATGACCTTCCATTGAGGAAACAATGCTGACTTTGCACTATTTTGCTAAATACGTCCAAGTATTCAGAAATCCCATCCTTCACGATGGATTCCAGGATGTTACCCACAAACAAGATTAGGCTAATCAGTCTGTAATTTTCCATCTTCTGCCTAACTCCCTTACGAAAGGGAGTGTCAAGTTAGCAATTTTCCAGCCATTCCTGATTTTAGTCATTCCTGAAAGATTACCAATTTCACTTTTACTATCTCTTCAGCTATCTCCCTTACAATGCTGGGGTGTATTTCATATGGTTCAGGTGATTTATCCAAATTCAGGCTATTCAGTTTTCCAGCATGTTCTCCTTGGTGATGACCACCAGACTCAGCTCTGCGCTCTCACTCTCTTCAATTTTTGGAAATTACTCGTGATTCCACCATGAACATTGATGCAAAGTTCCTCATTCGTTTCTTTGTTACCACTACTGTCTCTCCAGCATCATTTTCCAGTGGTTCATATTCACTTTTGCCTCTCTTTTGCACTTTTTATATTAAAGAGCCTCTTACAGTCGCCGTTGTATTACTGTTTAGCTTACCTCCGTATCTAATCTTCTCTGTCCTTTTTTACCCTCTGTTAGTCTTTGTACGTTTCCCAATTCTCTACTTTCCCCTGCCCCTCACCACATTATACGCTTGCTCTTTTGCTTGTATGCAATCCCTGACCTCCCTCGTCAGCCCTGGCTGCCTCATCCTCCCTGTACCATGCCTCTATTCCTCGGCAAGAATCCCTGCTGTGTCTCCTGAATTAATCTTGGAATCTGCTGCCATTGCTATTCCCCTGTCTTTCATGCTTGACCCCTCTCCCAGTCAATTCTACCCAGCTTCTCCCTTATGCCTCTGTAGTTGCCTTATACTGTTACCTCTGATTCTATCTTCTCTCTCTCTCAAATTGCAGAATAAATTCAATCATGTTCTGATTATTGCTTCCGAAGTTTACCTTCACCCTAATCTCCATTACGAATCCTGCGTCATTAAATCCAGTATTATCTGTTCCCGAGTGGGCTCCACCAGAAGTTGCTCCAAAACGCCATCTCATAAACTTTCCTAAAATTCCTTTTCTTGTGAACCACTACAAATCTGATGTTACCAGTGCCCCTGCATACTGAAATCACCCATGAGTACTGTACTTTGCCGTTCCTTCACATCTTTTCTATCTCCTGGTCTACCTTGTGTCCCAGGTCCTGACTACTCTTTGGAGCTCTGTACAAGACTTCAACTGTGGTTGTCTTACCTTTGTAGTTCCTCAATTCTACCCACGCAGATTCTACACCATCTGACCTTACTGCCTTTCTAACAATTGATTTAATCTCATTTCTTACTAATAATGCAAATCCACTCCCTCTGCCCACCGGCATATCTTTTCGATAGGATAAATATCCTTAATTATTCAGATGCCCATCTCTTCCTACCTGCTGATTTAATTCTGTGCCACAAGCTCATTTACCTTATTCCTTATACAGCATGCATTCAATTGTAATCCCTTCAGTCCTGCATTAACCATCCCTCTTCTCATTGTCATTCATTTGTGAAGTGTGCTTGAAGTTTGATATGTTAAACATTTCCAGATGCTCCTATTTGTGTATGCGCTGAAGATTTTAATAACATCTCCTGAGTTCTGTACTCTTATCTCGTCTTTTAATTCGGCTTTTCTAATTAAACCATATTACTGCACCCCCACCCCGCACACACCCACCCTCCTAATCAGTTTAAAGCTCTGTCTACAGTCCTAGTTAGGATTCACTCAGATTCTGGTCCCAGCACGGTTCAGATGGCGACTGTCCCATCGGAGCAGGTCCTTTCTTCCTCAGTCATAAAATGCGTTTATTCAACACAAATACAAGGATAAAAAAGCTTTTCTGTATCTATCAAAATATGAAAACTACAAAAAGACAATATTGATAAAATACACTTGCTATGTGGAACTATATAAATTGTCATGTGAATTACAAAACCATGGAAGTGGTGTGCAAACTTTATCAATCATTATTTGACCCACAGCTGCGATCCTGATTTCCCCTCTGCCAGTGATTCCCTTCACTGAGATTCCACCCTGCCTCTCACGCAGTGTCTAGAGGGGCTATAAGTTCCTGTTGGCCCAGAATATTTAAATTAATCCACCTTCTCCCTGGAACCAATCTATTGGTCTATTGAATTGTGTTTCGCTGTCAGCTACTCAGCTCTGGGATGTTATTGACGATAAATGATCTGCGATGACAGCCAGTATCAGCATGATGCTCACAGGGTATGGCAACAGACAAATGACTTACAGTCTGTGAGAGTTTCTAAGAAAAGTTCCTGTGTATTTCTCCTCATGCTATCTCCTGATCTAACATAACATTCGTCTGACACCCCTTGCTGTCACTCACTCTGTTGCTCCTTTTTTCACTCTGTTTATCTCACTTCATTGTCTTTCTCTCTGTTTATTTATCTCCCTCTCAGTCTAGCTCCGATCATTCCCTATATTTTCAAATTGTCAATTTGGAGACCTCATGGACGCATGATGGGCTGAATGGCCTCCTTCTGTGTTGTATTAGTTCTGAAGTTCTCTGACCCACAGTAACAAGTTTTGGTGCCTGGAGAGAAAAGCTGGTCCAGTGAAGGACACAGTGGACAATTAACCATTATCTCTTCCTGTTTTCTGACATGCAGTGACATCGAAATATCTGTTCAAACAAACAGATTCCTCATATTAAAATCAGCACACTTCAGACTGCCAGGCCATTGTGTTCCGTACCCTCTGTTTTGTTTTGTCGGTCTTAGCTGTACTGGTATTAATCCTCCTCAGTCACTGTACCTGTGGACCTATTGCTGTGGTTCCACACACCCTTCCCCCACCACCGCCACACACTGGTTTAAACCCTCGTAAAGGACAATAGCAAACTTGCCGGCCAGGAGATTGCTGCCAGTTCAAGTCCATCCCGTCCATCTTGTTTATATCCTACCAACCCAGGAATCCCAATGATCCACATATCGGAAGGGCAGCCTCCCCGCCCAGCATTTTGATCATGTAATTAACTGTCCTACCTTACAATTCCTAACCTCACTCGCACGTGACATATTCTAATGTCTCCAAAATTCAAATATCCTTCCAGCACAACTCCAGCAAGGCCTTTTCTTTAAACTGGATAGACTTGACAATAAAAACTTAAGTGTGACGTCAGGAAAGTGAGACCACTGAATCAGTCCAATGACCACCGGATCTGATATCTATCCCCGCCGCCAAACCTGTTTGACAAGGTATACATATGGACCTTCTATTTGCAGATGGACGAGGATAAACAGAAGATTAGAAAATGTCAGAGCAGATGGATATAATTCAGACTGTTTACTCAGATTTGCTATTCAATTGGATTCTAGTTATTCTGTTCCTTTCAATGGCAGGGTCTTTACCCAGCATCCCCAGCGGGTCAGAAAGTTCCCATTGTTGTTGTGTGCTCAGTCCTGCGAAGGGGGTATCCAGTGCCAGGCAATGGTGTGTGGGGAGTCCCAAGGGTGGCACAAGGAAAGGCTGCATGTACTGACGATGGACTGAGTGAACTGAGAGAGATGGAATGGGCCTCCAGGGACACTGCACTCAGACAAATGGCCAGGCAAGATTCCTAAACACTCAGAAGAATCTGCGAACCACGGCTGCTTTTACAAAAACCTGTCACATTTGCTGCATTTGTCCATCGAACAAATGGAAAAGTGCTGTAGATGGTAGAAATCTGAAGAAAACACGGAGACGTACTGTGGAGAGAGAAAAGAGTTAATGCTCCCAATGCAGACACCAGAAGAATGTACAAAGTCCACACAGACAGGGTCCAGAGATTGGAAATAAACCCAAGTCCCTAGCACTGTAAGGCAGCATTGCTGTGCCACCATGCTGCCCAAAGATGGTTAATTGGGGATAGTATAGTTAAAAGCATAGATACGCTACTCCGTGATCGGGATTAAGAGTTCTGAAGGTTGTGCTGCCTACATGGTGCTTGGGTTTGGGATAAATCATCTGGATGCAGAACTTGGAGGGGGAGGGGAATGATGCAGTGGTCAGGGTTGGTGTAGGTACCAACATCTACAAACAAATGACAATGAGAAGAGCGACGGGTAATACAGGACTGAACTATTATATCAGAAAGCATGCAGTATAAGGAATAAGGTACATGAGCTTGTGACTCATCCATAAATTGGCAGGTACGACATAGTGGGCATTACAGTGACATCGCTGCAAGTGGATCAGGATTGGGAGCCGAATATTCAAGGATATTCATCCTGTCGAAAAGATAGGCAGGTGGGCAGAGAGATAGAGTTTTCTCAGTATTAAGAATGGAATTGAATCAATAATCAATATTAAGAAATGTAATAAGGTCAGATGGTATAGAATCTGTGTCGGTAGAATTGAGGAATCAAAAAGGTGAGAAAATGCAGTTGGAGTTATATATAGGGAGCTGGGGTGTAAGATACACTAGGAGGTAGAAAGATCTGCAAGAAAGGCAAAGTTACAATGATCATATGGGATCTTATTATACAGATGGACTGCGAATTCAGATTGATAGTGGTTTGCAGGACAAGGAATTTGTGGAATGTCTATGATATGGCTTTTTGGAGCAGCTTGTGCAGGAAGACTAGATGAGGGGAGCTTAAGGTGACAGTGAACATAATATGATTGAATTTTGTCTGCAGTTTCAGACAGAGAAGTTAGAATCAGAAGTAACGGTATTACACCTGAATAAAGGCAATTACACAGACATGAGTGAGGCGCTGGATAGAATTGACTGGGAGTCGGGCGCAGCAGGAAAGACAGTGCAACAGCAATGGCAGGAGATTTTTGGAGTTATTCAGGATACAGCAGAGATTTATCCTGAGGAAAAAGAGGCTTGTATAGGGAGGATGAGATAACAATAGCTGACTGGGGAACTGAGGTATAGCATAAAAGTAAAAGAGAAATGATATAATGTGGCAAAGTGCAGTGGGAAACCTGAGGATTGGAAAGCTTACAAAGACAAAACAGAGGGCAAACAAAATAAAATAAGAAGGGAGATTTTTACATATGGGGGTAAGCTAGCCAGTTAAATAAAGGAATACTGTAACAGTTTCTTTCTGTGAACATTGGACTGCTAGAAAATGATAATGGAGATAGCAGTGGGGAACAAGAAAATGGCCAAGGAACTGAATAATTACTTTGCATCAGCTTTCATGGTGGAAGGCACGAGTAATTCCTTAAACATTCAAGAGATTGAGGGGCCAGAGCTGAGTATGATGGCTCTCACCATGGAGAACATGCTAGAAAAAAAATGTAATGGCCTGAAGGTAGTTAAATATCCTTGACCAGATGGACTACATCTCAGTGTTGTAAGGAAGATAGCTGAAGAGGGAGTGGAGGCAATCGTGGTGATCTTTCAGCAATCACTAGAGTAAGGAACGATCCCAGAGCACAGGAAACCCACTAACGTGACACTCCTTTTTAACAAGAGAGTAAGGAAAAAGATTTTAAAAAATACCATGAATAGTTTAACCTCTGTCGTGGGTAAGATCCTGGAATCCATTGTGAAGGATGAGATTTCTGAATACTTGAACGTGTTTGGTAAAATAGGGCAAAGTCAGCATGATTTCATCAAGGGAAGTTAATGCCTGAGAGATCTATTGGACTTCTATGCGGAGGAAATGAGCAGCTCGACCAAGCACAGCCAATGGATGGTATCCACCTGGAATTCAAGAAGGCCTTTGACAAGGTGTCACACAGGAGATTACTGAGTATGATGAGGGTCCGTGGTGTTAGAGGGAAGGTAGTGTCATGGATAGAAGCTCATCTGTCTGTCAGAAAGCAGAGAGTGGGGATAAAAGTGTACTTCTCAGGATGGCAGCCGGGGACAAGTGGTGATCCAAAATGCTAAGTGTTGGAATCAGAACTTTCTACTTGTTACATTAACAATCTAGATGAGGGAATTGAGGGCACTCGGGTTAGGTTTGCAAACGATACAAAGATAGGGAAATGGTCAGGTCGTATTGAGGAAGCGGAGAGGCTGAACAAGGATTTCGACAGGCAAAGAGATCGTCAGATGCATTCCAACGTTGGAAAGTGTGAGGTCATGCACTTTGACACGAAGAATAGAGGCATGGTCTATTTTCTAAATGGCGAGAAATTCAGAAATTTGAAGTGCAAAGGGACTTGGGAGTTCAAGTGCAGTGTTCTGTCAAGGTCAGCTTGCAGGTTGACAGTATTTAGGAGGGCAATTGCAATTATGATTGGGAGCATTTACTCCGAAAAGAATTGAATATAAGAACGGACTGTATACGGCTCTGGTCAGACCACATTTGGAGTATTGTGCTCATTTTTGAGCTCCATATCTCAGGAAGGACGTACTGGTCCTGGAGCGTGTTCAGAAGATTTTCACGAGAATGGTCATCGGAATGAAAAGCTTGTTGCGTGAGGAATGTTTGAGTACTCTGGGTCTATACTTGATAAAGTTTGAAAGGATGAGAAGGAATGTAATTGAAATAGACAGAATACTGAATGACCTGGACACAGTGGATGTTAATAAGAATTATCCATTGGACTATAATCCGAGGGCACAGCCTTAGATAAAGGCGATCACCTTTTAGAACAGTGATAAGGAGAAAGTTATTGAACCATAGAAGGGTGAATCTTTGAAATGTATTGCCACAGAAGGCTGTGGAGGCTGGTCATTGAGTATATTTGAGAGGGAGATAGATAGTTTTTGATTATCCAGGGGATGAAGGGTTACGGGGAGAAGGTCGGAGAATGGGTTTGAGAAACCTATCAGAGATGATTGAATGACCGAGAAGACCCGATGGGCTAACTGTCCTAATTTATGCTCCAATGCCTTATAGTCTTCTGGTCTAAACCTTAAGGAAGTACCTTGCATCTCTGAGAAGATAGATGCATGTTCTTCATGAAGGTCAGAAGCTTTTGGAAATAGTTAATTGTTTTAAAATGAATGTATTACGGCTGCTGTCAGGGTGGTGGATAATATGACATTCAGTGCAGGATCACATACCAACTGCACTGTATTAATGTGGGAGAGTATATTCAAAACGTGGACCTCTCCGTCTCTCTCAATGGGGAGTAGGGGTTGGGGTGGGTAGGCGTAACGTCCGCCCAAGCACTTAAACTATCCAGAATCATGCATCCTGAGTGAAATAGCACTCATGGAATTTATCACCTTCCCCTTGTCCGTTTAGAATATAAGGAGTGATTGTCCATCCCTCTCAGGGTTCAATGCAATCACCTGTTATTGTCTCACAGCGCTGGAGATCAACATTCACTCACTCCTCATGGTGCCATCATCCCAGGGATTAATCTGGTGGAACTCCTCTTCACTCTCTGTGTGGTAAGGAGATCACTCCTTATGAAGGAAAGGAAATCTGTCCACAATACCCCAAATACTGCCTCAACAACACTCTCAGGTTTGATCACAATAATTCCTTTCCCTCACTTGGCTGGCTCCATTTCTTTCGTGTGACACAGGAAACCATTCATTTACAATGCACTACCACTGACGTAGAATTTAAAAACATCCTTACATCTGTAGGTCAGCATCAATAAAGCCAGCACCAGAGGTGCCCATGGAGATGGACATCACTCTTGGAAGAGACCCAATCACAAAGAATACATCTAAAACAGTGTATGGCTACCTAACTGAATGGAAATGAGTCGTTGGAATATGGGATGCAGGCAGAGGAAGGGAGCTACCTTACCTTTTGTTCTGCCCTCACGGGATGTGTGCAGCCCTGGTCAGGCCAGCAGGTTATGCCGATCTTGAACTGAGTGGCTGGTTCAGCTGTTCCACAGGACAATAAATAGTAAAGCAAATTGCCATGGGTTTGCAGTTAAACAGAGACTTGACCAGAGAAGGATGACCCACTGCCTTCTCTAATGGGCATAAGACAAGTCGATATCAACAGATTATTATTCTGTGGTTCTAGAATACGAGCCAATGACGTGACCCACCATACACTGTCTGCCTATCTTTCAGATTTTGTGCAGAGAACAAGTTAAACATCTCAAGTGCAATTATTTTGCAATGGACACGTGGTTAGAAGGGACTTGAAACAGATGTATCTGGAATTAACAAAGGCACAAACGATGGTTTATTCAGGAATTAAACTGAGGCTGAGGAGGAGACTGGGCGTATTAATGGTGGTACTGGACAGGATTGGTATGTGGGGAGGATATGGAGATGTACACTTTGCAGGAGAAAACGAATTAATGAGGTTGAGAACAGTGTGTTTTATCCTGGCGTATTGGTAAGTAATTTGTAAATAATAGTTTGCTAGTTATAATTTCTAAGGAATGGAATCTTTGACTGGAGCTGAAAATGTTGGGTTGCACCTTTACAAAATCTGCATATCATGAGCATCGAATCAGTTCAGACCATTTCACTAAACAGACTGAGTGACTTACCAGGAACACCAACTATAGCAAGGATAGGATAGTAACCAGCTTGAATAACCATCAGTACATCTTGAATCCGCGATACTAATGATATCCAAGGTTGGGAAAACCAGTAAACACCATCGGATAAACTCCTCTCCATTGTTGGAACATTCCAGTCTAATGTTCCCAGATTTCCATCTCTCCTGCCCTTCTCTCTGAAGATGCTAATCCCTGTTACTGCTGTTGGCCATGCCCCCGCTCATAATATGGAATACAACACTGAAAGCATTCCAAAATTGATAGAAGAGAGGAATTCTCCAGGGATGCATACGATCCATGGAGACTGACATCATTACAATCACTCATCAAATAGCTCCAGTTAACCCCTTTGAATTCAATGCTACTTTATTAAAATTCAAAATAACGTTGAACATTTATGCATTCTGGGTATGATATGCGAGTGTGACTGAGGAAAGGAATGTTGAAGATGGCAGATTGATTGTGTGTAATCACTCAGTCAGCCTTGGATATGGAAGTAATGCCAGAAGTTTAATGGAACATAAACATGCTTCTCTGTTCATAAATACAGAAATAAATTCAATAACTACTGATCAGTCATTGCAAAATCAGTAAAACATTGAGAAAACATCTATCATCCAAGATCTGATAGCAAAATGTGCCAAAAAAAAACGTGGGTTACAACAAACAAACGGCATGGATACGTTAACAGCGAATTGCACATGACAAACACAGTTAAGATTGTTGTTCCAGGATCAGGGAGGGCAGGTGTGGGTCATGCTGTTGATGTTATCGATGTTAAGGAACTGTCCTGAAGTGTCATTTAATGGACTTCAATTACATTGTGATTATGATATTGGGGCAAAGACAGAAGACAGAGATGGTTGGGGGACATGGCTGATTAGACTGGGTGGAAGGACAGTAATGTTACCCATTTACCATAATTAGAATGTTACTCTTTATAATTCATACGAAGAACAGATTCAAGAATACATCAACAATGAGGAATTAGCAGAGACAATATTAATGAAAAGCGTTTATGCAATATAAAATACAGGAAGAAAATGATTTTCTGCACACACCAATATATGCAAAGTACAAAGAGATATTGTACTCCTGATATGGAGCTATATAAATTGAAACGTGAATTACATAACTAGTAAAGTGGTGTGCAAACTTTATCAATCATTATTAAACCCACAGCTAAGATCGTGATTTCACTCCTGTCAGCGAGTCCCCTCACTGAGATTCTCTGGCCTAGTCTCTCATACAGTATCGTTGAGGGATGTGTGTGGGGGGCGGGTGTCGTGGAGACGGGGTGGTGGTTATCATTTCCTGCTGATCTTGGCACAGTCTATTTAAAAACTCTGCTTTCTCCATGGGACCAATCTATTGGCCTAAAGGGTTCTGTTTAGCTGTCAGTTACCCAGCTCTGTGATATTGTTGGAAATACATAATCTGGGATGACAGGCAGTATCAGCACAGTGCTCACAGTGCACGGCGCCCAGACAAAGGGCTTGCCGTCCAGAAGAATTTCTGAATGAAACTTATAACTTCTGTCTGTCCATTTTTATCTACCGTAAAGCAGTCTTCTGATCTACCTAACTTCACCCTCATCTAACACCTCTTCCTCTCGCACTCAGTCAGTCGCTCCCTTTTCTATACATTCTCGTTTATATCCCTTCACTTGCATTCTCTCTGTTTATTTCTCTCTCACAAAATCTCTCTTCACACACTCTCTCTATGTCCAATTGTACAGTTGGAGAGCTTGCGACTCTACGATGGGCTGAATGCCTACTTCCATGCCATAATATTTGAGGTTCTCTGACCCACAATAAATACATCCTGGACAGACATGCTGGTCCGGTGACAGGTACAGTGCACAATCACCCATTATCTTCTCTGGTGTACAGCTGCCTTGAAATGTCTTTTGAAACAAAACAGACTGAATGAAATTCGAGCAGTCGAATTTGTTTGAAACTTTGTAGCGATTGGTACAACTGAATGACTCATTAGACCATTTCAGGGGGCGATTGAGAGTCAATGACATTGCTTTGGGTTTGAAGTTGCATGTCAGCCAGACCAGGAGCTGATTTTTCTGGATTGATAATCTCTTGGTAATACCATGAGACCTACCTGGAACCACATGTTGTACTCAGCTGTCATTTCTCGTGTTACCCTGTTTTTCATTCATTGCTTATGTTTTTCTGGAATCTCATCTTTCATAAAATCCTGATTGAAATATACATTCATGAACGCCTTCCCGAATGCTCGAATATATAAAGATAAAATGTTCCTCTGCTGAAGCTTCCAAACCGAAAGACTTGCGTGCGAGATAGCATAAACAGCAAGGGACAGACAGAGCTTAGAGATCACAGAACCAATGCATCAGAATTAAGCTCTGCAGACCTGCTAATCCGATCGTGAAGGGTGGCGGACGATCAAACAACTCACTGGAGCAGGAGGCTCCACAAATATCCCCAACCTCAATAATGGAAGAGCCCAGCACATCAGGGCAAAACATAAGGCTGAAGCTTTCGTTGCAATCTTCAGTCAGAAGTTTTGAGTGGATGATCCATTTCGGCCTCCTCCGGTGGTTCCCAACATTGCAGATAGCAGTCTTCAGCAAATTCGATTGACTGATATCAAGAAACGGTTGAAGGCACTGGATACTGCAAAGGCTATGGGCCCTGGTAACATGCCGACAATAGCCCTGAAGACTTGTACTCCAGACCATCCCGCTCCCCTAGCCAAGCTGTTCCAGTACGTTTGCAAACCGACAATGGGGAAAAACAGCTCAAGTTTGTTCTGTACATAAAACGCAGGATAAATTCAACCCGTCCAAATACCGCCTTATTAGTCTGCTCTCCATCATCAGTAAAATGATGGAAGGTGTCATCAACAGTGCTATCAAGCAGCACCTGCTCAGCAGTAACCTGCTCAGTGACGCCCAGTTTGGGGTTTGCCAGGGTCACTCAGCTCCTGACCTCACAGCCTTGGTTCAAACATAGAAAAAGGAACTGAATTCCAGCGCTTGACGTCAAGGCTGCATTCTGCCAAATGTGACATCAAGGATCCCAAGCAAAAATGGTACCAGGGGCCAACAATCCATTATTGGAGTCATACCTGACAGATAGGAAGATGGTCATTGTTGTTGGAGGTCAGTCATCTCAGCTCCAGAACATCTCTGCAGCACTCCCTTAGAATAATGCCCTAGGTCCAAATATCTTCAGCTGCTCGACCAATGACCTTCCTTCCATCATAAGGTCAGAAGTGGGGATATTCGATGATGACGGCAAAATGTTCAGAACCATTCGCAAGTGCTCAGATACGGAAGCAGTCCATGCACAAAGCAACAATATCTGGGCAATATCCAGGCTTGGGCTGGCAAGTGGCATGTAACATTAGCGCCATATAAATTCAGACAACGACTGTCATCAATAGGAAACAATATAACCACTTTTTGTTCAGCAGCATTATCACCACTAAACTCCCCCACTATCAATATCCTGGGGGGTATAATTGATCAGAAACTCAACCGGACTCGCCACGTGAATATAAGAGCAGATCAGAGGCTAGGAATACTGCACGAGTGACTTACTTCCTGACTACCCAAAGCCTGTCCATCATCTACAAGGCACAAGTCAGGAATGAGATGGAATATCCTCACTTACCTGAATGATTGCAGCCTCAACAACACTAAAGAAGCTTGACACAATCCAGTACAAAACAGCCCATTTGATTTGCACCACATCCACAAGCATTCACTCCCTTCACCACGGTCACTCAGGAGCAGCAGTGTGTACTATCTACAAGACACAATAGAGAAATACTCAAAGATCCTCAGACAGCTCTTTCCAATCTCACGAACACTTCGATCTGGAATGACAAAACCAGTAGACGTTTGGGAACACCACCACCTTCAAATTCCCCTCCAAACCAGTCAACATCCTGATTTGGATATGCATTGCCGTTCCTTCACTGTTGCTGCGTGAAAATCCTGGAATTCCCTCTTTAATCACTAATGGGTCACCGGACAGCAGGTAGGTTGCAAGAGTTCGAGAAGGCAGCTCAGCACCACCTTCTCAAGGGCAACTGGGGATGGGCAAGAAATGCTGGGCACATCCAGCGATGCCCACATCCAAAAAAATCTTTTTAAAAAATCGTTCCAAGTTGAGCATCTCGAAGGGAAAGTTATCTGATTTGAACACGAACAGGAAAACAGTCTTTCTAATATTGAACATTTTAGACTTTTCGATGACTTAGTGTTGCTGAGTGCTGTTGTAAATTGCAGCTGTTTTAGTTAAATCAACAATATTAGCGTAACAAGATCAATCCATCGAAAATACCAGACAGAAAATGACAATCATCGTAAAGAGAATGTATTCCCGCTAGATGAGACTCACTGATAGCAGCTCATATTCAAAATATTAATGGAATACTTGCTGACACTGAATCCTCCCACCGTCCATATCACAGGGGTTACCATTGACCAGAACGTGAAGTCAAATCAACATAATGATAATAGACCCTATGACCTAAACGGCATGAGATATAGCAATAGATTTAGGCCATTCAGCCCATTCCTTCACTCTGATATTGTGCCATTTTGTCATTGTCTCTATGAAAAGTGGAACTATCTTCTACACACTGACTGTATCAATCTTTTCAGTAATCCATCAGTTTCAATGAGATCCCCCTCACCCTCCACCATTCTTCTACATTCCATGAAGTACACACACTGCTGCTCATATGACAAGCTGTCATCCCCAGGATGGATTACCTCCAACACCAGCAGATCTTTCTCCAGAGATAGTGTCCAAAACAGCTTACAATTGGCCAAATGCTGTCTGTCCATAGCCCATTACATTCTCAGCAGTATGTCTCCCGTCTTGCGTTCTTGGTCTCTTGAAATGAATGTGAACATTGTTTTTGCTTACCTAACTGCCAACTGAACATGCACGTTAACCGTAAGAGAGGACGAGTGCTTTAAAATCCTTTTGTGTTTCAGATTTAATGGATCCTATTAGAACATAGTGTCTCCTCTATTCTGCCTACCAAAGTGCATACTCTCACACGTTCCCATATTGTGCTCCATCAGCCATGTGTTTTCCCACAGTCCTAAACTGTTCAAGCCTTTCGGCAGCTTCCCCACTTCCTCAATATCATCTGCAAACTTAGCAAAACTGAACTCAAGTCCCTTGTTCAGTTTTTTCATATGTAATATATTTCCTGGCTCTCTTAGGACCGTTCACCATCTACATGGCACAACGGTCAAGGTGCTTGACTCAATTCAGGTTGAAGCAGTGGCTTGACTTGAATTACACCTGTAAGGTCTTCACTCCCTGCACCACTGACTCTCAGTAGAAGCACACGTTACCCACTTTTGTTGTGAGTTTACTTCATTATGGCACAGAATCCCAGTCTATTGATCACACTCCGACTCAACACTAACTGAGTGGTGCTCACACCAACCATGTCACTGTGTGTTGATGACGATAGAGGGAGGTAGGCGACGGGATCTCTGTGATGAATAACTGTGTGACTGCCAGGCTGAAACCAGCCTCGGATGTACCTGTGCCCACTGTCACCGCTGCAGACATGATCAGTCTTCCTGCAGGTCAAATCATGGAAAGCAACGGGCCTGGATTGTGTTCCCGGCTGAGCACTCAGATCCTGTGAGGACCAACTGGCAGAGGTATTCACATACAATTTCAGACTCTCCCTCCCACAAGCTCAAGTCCCAATCTGCATCAACATTGTAAGTGAGAAAGCTCATGCTTTAATGACTTAATGATTACCGCCCAATGGCTCTAACCTCAATAAACGGAGTGATTTGAAAGGCTGGTTATGGCCCACATCACCTCCAATCTCCCAGCCGAACTTGATCCCCTTTAATATGCCGACTGATGTAACGGGCCCACAACAGATGCCATACCCCAAATCCTGCACTTATCCCTACGACATCTCGACAACAAAGATACCTACACCAGTCTCCTGCTCATTGATGACAACTCCATCTTAAACATCATTATCCCCTTCAGACTGATCTCAAAATTCCGTGACCTTAGTCATCGCTCCACCCTGTGCAACTGGATCCCCTGGTTTCTGACCCACTGACCACAATTAGTGAAGATAGGTATCTGCACCCCCGCCACAATAACACTCAACACTGGAGCTCCTGGAGGATGTGTTCCCAGCCCCCCACTGTACTCCCTGTACACAGACGGCAGTGTCCCTCAGCCCACAACTGTACTCCCTGCATATGCATAGCTGTGTACTCACCCCTGACTGTATAGCCTGTTCACCAAGAGATGTGCCCTCAGCCCCCAAATGTACTCCCTGTACACATATAGCTGTGTCCTCACCCATCTCCTGTACTCCCTGTTCACACACGGCTGTGTCGCTCAGCCCCCTACTGTATTCCCTGTACACACATGGCTTTGTCATCAGCCCCTTACTGAACTCCTGTATAAACACGGCTTTGTTACCAGCCCGCTACTGTGCTCCTGTATAAACATGGCTGTGTCATCAGACCCCTACTTTACTCCCTGTACATGCACGGCTGTGTCATTAGCTCTCTACTGTACTCCCTGTACATGCACGGCTGTGTCGCTCAGCCCCCTACTGTACTCCCTGTACACACCCGGCTGGGTCCTCAGCCCCCTACTGTACTCTCTGTACACACATGTCTGTATCCCTCAGCCCCCTATTGTACTCCGGTACACACGGGCTGTGTTGCCAAATTCCAAACAATGCCAACTGTAAGTTTGCTGATGACATCACCAAAGCAGGAGGGATAACAAACAACGATGAGTCTGAACACAGAAAGTAGATAGTGGGTTTGGTGACATGGTGGAATGATAATAACCTCCCTCTCAAATTCGGCAAACGTAAAGAACTGATCATTGACTTTCGAACGAAAGGAGGGGAACAAGCCACTATCTACATCAACGGTCACGACAGTGCAGAGCGTCAAGACCCTAGGAGTGATGATAACTGGCAACCTACCCTGGACTTCTCACATAGGTATGACAGTCAAGATGGTTCAAAAACGTCTCTCCTTCCTCACTTGGCTCAGGATATTTAGCATGCACTGCTTTAACAGATGCACTATTGTGAACATACTGTCCGGGTGCGTAATGGCCTGGTACGGCAACACTATGCCCAGGACCATCAGAAACTACAGAAGATTGTGTTCACAGCCCAGACTATGACGGACTCCAATCTCCCAACCATAGACTCTATTTACACGGCTCGTTGCTGCAGGAAGGCTGCCAACATCTATCCAAGATTACTGAGGGAAGGGAGAGAGGAAATAGCTGGGGATTTAACAGATATCTTTGTAACATCCTTGAACACAACTGAGGTCCCGGAGGACTGGAAAGTTTCTAATCCCCTTGTTTAAGAAGGGTAGCAAGAATAATCCAGTTAATTATAGACCGGTGAGCCTGACGTCTGGGGTAGGAAAGCTGCGAAAGGAGATACTGAGGGATAGGATCTATTCTCATTTGGATGAAAATGGTCTTATCAGTGATAGGCAACATGGTTTAATGCAGGGAAGGTCATGTCTTACCAACGTAATAGAATTATTTGAGGAAGTGACAAAGTTTTTTGATGAGGGAGGGGCTGTAGATGTCATGTACATGGACTTCAGGAAGGCGTTTGATAAGATTTCCCATGGTCGGGTTATGGAGGAAGTGAAGTCACATGGTGTCCAGGGTGTGCTAGCTACATGGATAAAGAACTGGCTTGGCAACAGGGGAAGGGAGTTTCTCAAAATGGAGAACTGTGACCAGTGGTGCTCCATTGAAGATGTTTCTGGAAAGATACATGAATGGGCAGGGAGCATAGGGATACAGACCTTTAGAAAATAGGATGCAGGTTGAGATGGAGGATTTGGATCGGCGCAGGCTTGTACCGCCGAATGGCCTGTTCCTGTACTGGAATGATGTTTGTTCTAACATTACCAAAGACCCATCATATGCATGGAAAAATCTCCTACAACCTCTTCCATCAGGCTATAAGATACAGACGCTTGAACACACAGAGCAGCAAGTTCAGGAACAGCTTCTTCCTGACTGTTATGTGACCGATGAATGGACTCTCTAATCTCAGATAATGCTGATTTTGTTCATATTGACCTCGCCTAGCGCACGCCCTGTGCAGCGCAACCTATATGCCTCTCAGACATGTTTTGCAGCCATCGTTCAGTACATCCATGCTTACCATGATCTTCCTGGACATCTTGGCACAGGACAAAATAAATCCTCACCTCCCTACCCCCAGCTCCCTCCAGTGCTCAGGCCGAGGTCTCTCCAGTCATCACCCCCAGCTCCTCCCATTCCACCCAGCTCCCCTTGACCCTATCCCCAGCTCCCTGTAACCTTTGTCTCTCGCAGTTTCTCTCACACTGCCTATTTCCCTGTGTTTTCCTTTTCCGTGTCTTCTGTTCCTTTCCCTGAACCTATTATCTTCCCTTCTCCCTGCACATATGACTGTTTGTTTCCTTGTTTTGTTTCCTTTCTCTCTTTGACTGACTGTCCATCTGTTTCCCTCGCTGTGTTCTCTCTTTCCTTCCCTTTGTTTCTGTCTCTTTCTCCTTCGTTGTGATGGTGATGGCTTCTCTTTTCGTTTGAAGCAGGTAATGGCTCATTGATGTTGACAATACAAGACACTCAACAGGGTTTTGGTATAGAGGACAGAATTTAAAATTATCAGTTAAATTTCAATTGTTGTCAAAACAGCAACCAGAACCTGGGTATCCATTTAACAGCCAATTGTTACATCTAACTATTTTGAAACCACCCGTCTCCCAGTGCTCTGCATACTGGCAACTCAAAGCATTCTATTCGGGAGCATAATGACCTGACATGGTAACTGCTCCGTCTAGGACCATAAGAGACTACAGACGGTTGTGTGCACAGCCCAGACCATCCACGGAAGACAACCTTCCGTCCATTTGTAGTCATTGTCGCAGAAAGGCTGGCAACATTAAAGATCTCTCCCAAACTAGTAATGATCTCCGACAACCTCTTCCAACAGGGAGGAGACACAGAGGCTTGAAAACATGGACCAGCATGCTCAGGAACACTTCCTTCCCTACCATTATTAGACTGAAAAATTGACATCTCTCACTTTTCAATTAATATTAATCTTACTAATGCCGACCTTACTTTGCACACCTCTTGTGAAGCTGTAACCTTGTATGCCTCACTCTGTCCAAGGGCCGTGTGATCTCTGTTTTCTTGTTTAGGGTCATGTGCCTGCACTACAATAAAAACAAACCTTTCCATTGTACATTTGACTCAAATAAATGAAACCAAATCAGATCAAACACGTGCTCTGCAGTGGCTCAAGGTCTTCTCAAGGGCAACTGGAAAAAATGAACTAATGCTGCCCCAGTCAGTGACACCCGTATCGAATTAATGAATATAAGAAGATGACCACACTTAGGGAGGATAGACAGAGGGAATCAAATCGCTTTAAATATGATCTTAGATATATCCAGGTTTCCCTCACTATTTGTAAGTAGAGTGTTCCTACAAAACCGTTCACAAGCGGATATGGTGCAAGGTGCAGTAGCACTAATTTATATGGGAAAAATTTCAGCTTTCTTCGTAAAAGTGAAAATCCTGTTCGGATTTCTTTTGTTTAGCGAAACAATGTTAAAATGTAAGTCAGTCGGAAAGGGAAGTGGTGTAAAGCGAACTTTTCAAAAGCGGGTATACCTGCATTTACAAGGGCATGATATTCAGGAATATGGGAAAGGCGAAAAGTAGATGAGGTGAATCTCACATTTGATTTCCAGCCCAGCTGATCATCATTCTCTTTGTTTGTTCTTTTTCTTCTTTAACTCTCTTTCTCTATTGATTCCTCCTCCCCTTCAAATCACACTTCCCTGTCAACGGTATTAATCACACTCCTTTCCTGATGCTTTCGGTTCAGGAAAGTTTCCCAGCACTTCTTGTTCTTTTCTTTGCATTTCTTTGTATAATTTCAGATTTTCAGCATCTTCCCTTATATGAATTCACCTTCAATTATTTTAATTCATGGAATATTGGCATCTCTGCTAAGGGCAGCATCTGGTGACCATCACAAGTTGCCCTGTCTCTGAGGCCATTCCACAAGCCAATATAAAGTTAAGCAGATTGCCATGGGTCTCAAGTCACAATTAACCCAGACCGGGTAATAACACTACATTTCTGGACCGAAGGTGATCAGTGAAAGAAAAAGGTTTTCAGACAAAATGTCGCTTTTATGTTTGTTTTTCGTGAGATTCACTTTTATTCCAATTCTTTTCATTTTAAAATAAAATTCTGTCATCAGCTGTGGTAGGACTTGAAACAAATAACTTGAAACAATATCTTTCTTTTAATAAGATTTGCTTCAGAAATGCATCCAGTGACATTCATACATTCATACGTTGTCCTAATCATGAAGTAACGTCTGCGACAAGAACAATTTTATGGTTGAAATATTTGTAATAGGAAAAGTGGTCATCAGAGAGCGAGAGGCATTAAGTCTTAATTTTACCAACGTGCAGCCAATGGTTTGTTCAGCCACATCACTGACGCAGAGATGGAGATTGGGGATATTATGAGCTGGGAGAGGACAGGTTTGGTGACAGAGAGAACACGAAACATAAATCAGTTCCGGGCAAAAAGGGATGCCGAGGTTGTGCACAGTTTTGTTCGCAGATGTTTGTGAGGGAGTCGTCTTCAATTCATGGGTAATGAATGGAGACTGCAATTGACACTGAAGAAATTAGTTTCTTTCTCTGATAAATATAGAAAACGGAATTTTCAACGAACTTCAAAGTTGTTTTTGAGATTAATGAATGGACAGAGGTAGAGAACACCAACAATAGCGAGAATAGGTTAGTAGCACTCCCTCCACCCCGCCCAGAATAATCATAAGCACCATTGATATCCGATATGGTAGAAATTGCTAATAGGGGGAAATCTTGAAAAGACTCAAGGAAAATCTCCTCTCCATTGTTGTAATGTTCCAATCCGGTATTCTCAGATTCAGATCTGTCCTCTCTCTGTCTACACAGCTTTTGATCTCTGTAACTGTTGGAGCAGTGGGATAGCACACTGAATGAACACCTCACCAATAGGAGAGGGAAACCCTCCAATGACAAAGTTGCATTGCATGGAGACTGACATCAATCACAGTCACTGAGCAAACAGTCCTAGCTTTCAATACAGTACATTCAGTTCACAATATAACTGGACTGGACTACATGTTGGCATTGCTTGCTATTGGTCAAATCTCCCATCACCAATTGCTCTAGTGAAGTCAGTTGTGGGAGAGAATGATGGACGTTATCTTTTCGTAGGCTAGATGATTCTGTTCTGTTGTCCATTTATTATGCTGTAACCATCTCTGTCCAAATCCATCCACCCCAAAAAGAATCACAATCAGGATGTGACTATGCTGATCTCTCCTCCACGGGAACAAACGCTCGTGAACACACTGTCACTGGGCACAGTTGCCCTGAACATAGACAAGAAGTGTGTTCCTCACCCTGCTCCAATAAATCAATTTTGAAACTTCCATAGGGAATATGCTTCAGTAATTAATTTATACAAATTGACAAACTTCTAAATGCAGTTTTATTTGCTGTAAAACATTTTTTTTTTACATATTTTGGCCTCAGTCCAAAACCAAAATTGATAATTATAATGAACTTATTCATTAAGACTTAATGAGTCAGGTTCGAATGAACATGACATTGGCTGTGAGATAAGGCGGAATGGGGACAGTGGCTGCGGAGACTGCATGGGGAGTACATGATATTGCCCAGTCATCATCACTCTTTCTCACAGACAGAATTAAATCTAATGCACAACAGGGAAACAGCCAACATTTGGGAGATGAATGACAACGTGATCTGAACAGGATAATTTTAAATGTGATAAAATGAGCAGTATTTATATACGCACCATTTTATCTTTGGGTATACAGATTAAGAAGGGTCACTGGACCTGAAACAATAACTTTGATTTGTCTTCACAGATACCGCCAGACCTGCTGAGCTTGCCCTCTAAGTTCTGGGTTTATTTTTGATATTGATCATATTGTTCATATCTGGCAGGATATTTACAATTAAAAGTAGACACTAATAACAAAATGTAAAGAGCTATTGGGATAATACAGGAGACTAACAGTAGAAATATAGTCATTTGAAGCTGGAAAAGACGATGGGTTGAGTTCCCCCCACTTTTGCTGTAAGTAATTCTATGATGTGTAATCAAAGCCTTTGGAGAGGGGGTAGACAAGCTCGTTCAATGAAGGATACAGAGTGTTCCATCATCAATAATCTATTCCTAATATCTCATGAAATTTCTGCTGCCTCTGAAATGTCTTTTCAAACAAAGTGGAGTTCCTGAGATTTACAGGATATTCAGAAAATATTCTTTTTTTCCTTTGAATCCTAAAGAAGAAACAGATTTCGGTCATAACACAGGTGTCCCAGACACACCAACTATAATAGGAACAGAAAAGGACTACATTGTCTATATGTAACCAAATTCAGCATGTAGCCCTGTCAAGAAACATGAAATATAGTGATACGGAAACATGAAATACAAACAGAAAATGATGGAGAAACGCGACAGATGAGGAAGTATCTGCAGAGAGGAACAGAGTTATACATCGAATATGTAATGACACTGTTCTGAAAAAGTCATATTGGAATCAAAGGTTAATTCTGTGTATCCCTGCTCAGAGGGTGCCAGACCTGCTGAGTTTCCTTCTATCGATTTCTTTTTCTTTCTGAACTGTGACAAATTGACTGATCTGAACGATATAAGCAAAGCTGCTATCTCAGTTGAATCTCGAGCAATTTGTTATGGACATTAAATGAGAAATTATAAAGTTCCTATGTTTCACAGGGCTCTAAATATCGATGACGTATTGCATTGTGAGACAAAGCCATTGTGAGACACTGTATTTTGCATAGGTATATCTGGGATATTCTGTGAAGTGGTCACCCAGTTTACCTTTATTTTCCCGAAGTAGGGCAGACCACAATGTAAGCAGCGAATGTACTAGACCGGATCGTGGGAAATGTTTGTAGGATGCTGCTTCACCTGGGAGGTATATTTGGACCCTTGGATAGTGAGGAGGGAGGATGTAAATGGGAAATGTAACATCTCCAGCAGGGGAAAGTGAAGTGGACCTGTGGTGGGAGTGGGGAGGTGTTGGGAGTGAATAAAGAGCAGACCAGGGTATCCTGGAGGAACTGGTCTTTCAGAAGGTGGAAAAGAGAGAAGAGGCAAATATGTGTCTAGTGGTGGCATCTTGCTGGAGGTGAGGTAAATGTGGACTGATGATCCTCTGCATGTGATCCTCTGCATCTGGTGGGTTGATAGGTAAGATCAAGGGGAACTCTAACACTGTTGTAGGAGGGAAGAAAGAGGCTGAGGATAGAAGTGTAGGAGGTGGGTCGGAACCGGTTGAGGCCCCTGTCGATAACAGTGCTGGTGAATTCTCGGGTGAGGAAGATGGAGGAACTGAGAGAATGGAATGGAGTCTTTGCAGGAAACAGGGTGTGAGGATGTATACTCCAGGTAGCTGTGGGAGTCGGTGGGTTAATACTGGATATGAATGTCCGATCTATCCCCAGAAATAGAAGCAGATAAATCGAGGAAAGGAAAGGAGGAGTCAGAGGTAAATCAGGTGAAAGTAGGGGAGTGCAAATTGGAAACTATGAACTTTTCCAATTCTGGACGAGAGAGAGGAGCAGCAGCCAAGATATCATCTACCTGCAGAAGAAAGAGATGCTGGAATAGAACTGGAACAAGGCATGGTCTACGCACCCCATGAAGGAACAGGAATAATTGGGCCCACATACGTATCAATGCACCCCGTCTGCGTGGCAGGACCAGGCTGAAGCAATGAGTCTGCCCAGGCAGTTCTGTTTGTGGATTTTTAGGAGGCGATAAAAGCGAACTCTGCTGTCAGAGGACCGTCAGCTTCGGGACTGTTAGGTGGCGGTGAGTGTTTGTGTGTTTGGGGTATGGGGGGCAAGGGGGTGGGAATCTCTAGATGAAATGTGGTCACATTTAGTTAATAAAATAACCTGATGTGCCATGGTAGGATTATGGAGAAGCAGGTGAAATGTGGAGGTATCTGAGAGCTGGCACTCAGCCTCTGAAATGTAGAGGTGAGTCCACCAGACTGCAGCAGCACCTCCCTTATCGGCACAGGCTGAATAACATAGTCAGGGTTGAATCGAAGCATACAGCGTACAGTCTGTTCAGGGGGTGATAGGTTGGATAGGGAGAGGGGGATATAGAGAATTTAAGAAAACCAAACTTACATGGAGCGTTCTTAACGAACAGATTAAGTTCAAGTAAACGCCAGAGGAATGGGTCCAGGTGGAGGGAGAGTGTTGGAGCAGGGGGAAGGGTCTATGGGATGGGGAGTGTACTCTTACACAAAGAATTGGACACCGAGGAGAAGACGGTGGAAGAGGAGTTCAACATTATGTCGTGCCTGAAATTCATTGAAGTGGGGGCACAGAGGGATAAAGCTGAGACCTTTTCTGAGTACAGAACATTCAGCATTAGAGCGTGTAAGTTTAGGAGGGCTGGTGAATACACGACAGGAGATGGGCTGGGGGGAAGGGGATAGACTCAGATTGCAAGGCATGGGTGGGTTTGCAGGTTCCAGAGTCTCATAGGCATCTCTAAGTTATTCCATCTTGTGGGCCTCATATATCTGGTGAGCACGGCGAATGAGATGGAGAATGAAGTAGAATTGAGGAATAGTGCAGCCTTGAGCCAATGTGATGTGATGCTGTTGAACAGAGAAAATGTTGATCTCAGTGATAACGACACCGCACAACCAGTCCTCAGAAAGTAACTGATTGAAGATAATCTGAATCGTTATCTTATTGTAATGCTCTGATTTCATTGGGGTGACACTCAACCAGCATGCTCTTACTTTTCTCAGATTTTAGACCAAGCTGTGAAAACAAAATGTATTTTGATGTTATTTATAAGACAAATCCATCCATGGTTTTGGAAGGCACTAGCAAAAGCAGAGTTTATTTGACATTCCCAACAGCTCTTGGGAAGGTGACATTATTCATTGAGGAAATTACCAGCACAGAATTTCCTCGGATTCCCATTGACTACATTTTCCTGAGGGTCAATGATGCTGCAAGAGTCAAATGCTACTTTTATGGGAAGGGAAGTTACTCTGATCTCACCTCAACTGACATTGGAAAATAAGTTAAAATACTGAAGAGAAAAAGGATAGAACACGGTTTATTGAACAATGTGGTCATTGTCCTCGCAATGATTAAGGGCAAACGGCTGCATGGGTTTCTGATTCTGAGGAGAGGTGTTTCCTATTTGGGATGAGGCCGTTTGGTTAAGCGCTGTGACAGAGAGACAGAAAAAAGTTCCAGTCTCTGTGGGGAAAAAACACTCTATTCACGGTGCATTGGGCAATGACATACACTATTGTCTGTTCCTATTGGGGATTGATCGTCTCAATCTCATCATTCACTGATGACCAATGGAAGCACAGAAGCCAGCAGCTCCCATCACACCAGTGGAAATCAAAAAGGGTAAGGAATGGCCAGTGGAAGTGGGAGTAACTAGGGAACTGGTGTAACTTACAGTTGGAGTGGCAGAGGAAGGGTGGGAAGAGATATCATCAGTGGAAGAGAATGTGGCAGCAGAAGGGGTTGTGGAAGGGAAGTAGGAGTGTAAAGAAAGAGTAGGAAGGGGAGGAAGAATGGCTAATGAAGTTTGAGGGACTGGGTAAAGCTTGTTTTAGGAAAACTGAGGTTGGGTGTAAACCACCACTGTTCAGGAAAATTGGGAACTGATTCGATTGAAAATTAAGGTTTGATGCACTTCCTTTTCTATCACTTGATTCTTTACCAGACTGAACACTCACTCTGTGGTTTTGTATCTCCATCAAACACAGGTGACGTGTTTTTTTTTCGCCCCTGATGTTTTGTCTCAACATTTTTGAATTTTTTTTTTAACATTATGCATTTGCTTCCAATTCAAGGTCGACATGAGAATGTGATTTTTAACTCCTGCAGTTTGTCCATAACAAAGAATTTAATTGAATATTTATCCTCATCACATTGACTGATTCAAGCAATGAGTCTGTGTCCATCCTGCAGATGAAAGATTTCTTCAGTTCTGACTATTGTTACAAAGGACAGTGCCACATAAAAGGCAAATGTTCCAGTGCAAGGTGCCAAACCATAGTTCATTCAAAATTAGTTACAAGCTTTATGAGTAAGACATGCTGAGGGACAGAGTGTAAAAGGTGAATTTAACTTTGTGTCGCAAATGGTATTTGCAGCTCCCTCATAATAGGTGTAAACTACATAACTCTGTAAATTCCCCAAAATAAGAACAACAAGAGACTGGAATTTTTAATTATTCCTTTGTAAATAACATGTGGAGAACAGGAAGGAAATCCAGGTTTGTTTATGATATTCATAAATGATGATGGTGAAAATGTGGAAGATGGATGGCAGTGGAATGATAACTAATGTTGGGGATGACACAAAGATTAGCTGGGTGCTTCACAGTGAGAAGGAAATGATTAGGCTACAGGACGATATAAACAGATGATTTCAAGATCCAGATTAATGGCTGTTGAAGTTTAACACTGATAAATGTGAGAGGATGCACATCTGAATTAACAAGACAAGTGAGTTCTCAAACGTTGAAGGGCGAGGGCTAAACTTGCTCCTTTTTTCTTTGCAGCAGGGAAGGTTGAGCAGGGAACAGGGTACAGGTATACAAGAGCATAAGGGGTATGGAGAGGATGAACAGACAGCAGCTGTTTCCCTTACTCGAAGGGTCAAAAACCAAGGGAAACATACTTAAAGTGAAAGGCAGGGGATTGAGAGAGGATTTGTGGAATCTGTATTGAACTGAGAGGGTGGCACAGAGAGAGAATATAAAGTTCCTATGTGTGGAAACAGGCCCTTCGGCCCAACAAATCCACACTGACTCTCCAAAGAGTAACCCACCCAAACACGTTCCTCCTATAGTTACCCCTGACTAATGCATCTAACCTACACATCCCTGAACACTTTGGGCAATTTAGCATGGCCAATTCACTTAACCTGCACATCTTTGGATTGTGGGAGGAAACCGGAGTACCAAGAGAAAACCCAAGTGGACACGGGGAGAATATGCAAAATCCATACAGGCAGTCTCCCGAGGCTGGAATCAAACCTGGGCCCCCAACGCTTTTAGGCAAGTGTGCTAACCACTGAGCCGCCGTACTACTCCTGGTGATATGTGCCTTGAATGCATTTCCTAGGTGGGTGATTGATCAGGTAACCTCATAAACTTTTAAAAAAAGCCTTTGGATATGCACTTGGTGGTGCAGGCTCGCATTTTCATTCAATTATTCTATGTGGTGGCAGCGATGAACACTCTGTTATATTCTGAAGCAATAGCTAATGGCAGTTCTCGTTTGTTCCATTGACTGTACTCAGTAAGTGAACCTCAAGTGAAGTGCTCGGTTTCGTTGAGTTGGTAATGCAATTTCCTGTGTCGATGATGGCATTTCCGTCCCTTTTTCTCAGAGGATGGTAGATGGAGTCAAAATTGATGTGGTTGTTGATGGAGTTCCTGTTCGAATGCCATGTTTCTAGGAATTCTTCTGCTTGTCTCTGATTGGCCTGTCATTTAATGGATATGCAGACCTAGTCAAAGTTGCGTACTTCCTCATCAGTACTTAAGAAATTGGTGTTGAGATCATGTCTTTTGAAGCTAGTTGATGTTCATATATTCTGGCAATTAGTTTTCTGCTCGTTTTTCCGTTGTAGTGTCTGTTACAGTTCTTGCAAGGCTTATTATTCCTGGAGCAGAACAGACAAAGATGTGAATTTATTGCGGTGCTCAAAAGTATGAAAAATATTGCAGAGTAGAAAAAGAATACTCCTTTAGTTGGCATTACAGCATCAAGGAATTCTAATTTCAAGGTGTCAACAAAAGAGCTAGGAGTGAAAAAAGGAAAAACGTCTTCATTTAGAGAGTTGTTACGAATTGGAGTTGACTGGCTGGGAAAGTTGTGGATGAAGATTCAAAAGAGAACAGGATAAACATTTGGAAATTATCAATTTAACAGGCAAAAGTGAGAGGACTAGCAAATTGGGGGGGGGGTGCTTCGGAGACATTTTTGGAGCTGATGCATACATAATGGCCAATAGCTTCCTCCTGTACTTTAAGGTTTTGTACTCTATCATGTGCCAGCTGTGAATAAAAGTCAGTATCCAATTATTGCACTGTGTAAATGCTCGCAAATATCTGATTATTTGGTGCAGCATAAGCATTTAAAATGCAAGTATTGCAAGGTCAGCTTCATTATGAAGTCTAATTTTAACTCAGAACATGAATATTTTACACGTTGTATTCCCATTACTAAAACAAATATATCATTGTTTTGTCACAAAACTCTTTGGAAAGCTCTGACTTTTCATTGAAACGATATTATGTTTGTTGTTTTTTTTTCACTCTCCACATTTCATATTAAACATCATTCATTCTAAAAATTGGAAGTTTCCAAATTATTATTCACTAAAATTTAATAACACAAATAATTTATTTAGTTTAATATTCACAGTCCATGCAGAATAATTGCCATTTTAAAATTGCTGGCAAATAGCTGAAGATCGTACATTTCAGTGAGAAATTAAACTGATTGTTTATATATAAATATATAAAACGCTAATTCTATTTGTATGTTCAATCATTTGCTCACTCTGAACATGGAATTATCCAGAAGCCAAACACTTTAAAAATATTGGAGTGGCAAAACATTGCTTTGAATCCTGACATTGAATATATAATTCTGATCACCACAAGAGTTATGTTCTTTCTTCGATAAAATAAAATGTACACACTTTATTTCTGTGTGAGAAAATCTTGACAGGAGTTATATTTTAGTTCCATAAATATAGAATCAACATAATTGATTTAAGAGATTATAGTTCAATTGAATGATTATCGTTCACATCTTATTTTTGTCCAATTCATGAAATATAGCAAACATCCGATTATTGTTCTGTACAGGAAACTCAACACGTTGCAATGAGCTATGCTGAAATTTGCTTCAAATAGATCTGAAATGATTTGCAGTGTTATTGGATCTCACAGCTGCCTGTGATACAGAGAGACTCAATAGCCTGTTCCAAAATCTGTGCATTGAGCTTCTAACCTGGTTCAGAGCAGTCAGTCAAACATTACTTCAAAACAAATAATTTGGAATCCACCGTGGGCAGGGGGAGAACCCGCCAACAGACTGCCACTGGTCTCAGTGTAGGCACAAATGTTGTCCAGGTTAAATACTAATGCCTGACCAGCAACCACGTTTTAAAATTCATCTTCAATCACAGCCTGGTCCAGGGAGCAGACATGTTGACATGGAGAGCCAGAATCACATCATACAAGTTACCTATGGTGATGAAATCTGACCTGCCTCCCTGACTCCATACATCTGCACCCTAGATCAGACACGGGTGAAGACGTTAACAAGTTGACAATCTATTGCAGTGCCTTGTGTCTCACAAAGAAACCTCTAAAGCCATATCCAATAAATGTCATCTTCACATTCTCCAGTATCAAAATAAAAATGCACATCTCTGTGAATGGTCAGAGATTACTACATGGGTCACACATTAGAATGGATGTGAAGTAACCAGCAGCAAACGGCAATCCAAAAATCACATGAATAACTGAACTTGGCGGATTCCGTCTGGTTTAAGTAACCACACATATTATACTGGCTTTCAGGTGACTGTAAAAATGCACACCATAACTGGAGGTTTTGGCCTTACACTCCTCCGAAGCTTCCTGATCTCACACACATCTCTCCCTCACACATTCAACAATTGATGAGAATCCAGAAGCTGGGTGAAACTGGAAACACAGAACAGTGCAGAAAAATGCAGCACTGTGCAGGCCCTTCGGCCTGTGACGTTCTGTCGACCATTTGTCCTTCTCAACGATGAGACTAACCTACATACCTTTCATTCTACTATCATTCATGTGCCTATCCATTGAAATATCCCTAATATAGCTGACTTTACTACAACTGCTGGCTGATCATTGCACACACCCAACATTCTCTGTTTAAAGAACCTACCTCTGACATCTCCCCTAAACCTACCTTAAAATCATACTGCCTCGAGAGCCATTTCCACCCTGAGAGAAAGTCTCTAGCTATCCACTCTATCTATGCCGCTCATCATCTTGAACACCCCTGTGAAGTCACTTTCCATTCATCTTCATTCCAATGAGGAAAACACCCTAGCTCCCACAAATTTTCTTTGTAAGACATTCCCTCCAATCCAGACAGCATCTCTTCAGCACCCTCACCAAAGCGTCCACATCATTCCTATAAAAATGCAACCAGAACTGATCATAATATTCTAAGTGTGGACTCACCAGGGCGCCATAGATTTGCAACATAACCTCGCAGCTCTTAAACTCAATCCCTCGGCAAATGACCACATCAAACGCCTCCTTAACAACCTAATAATCCTGGGTAGCAACTTTTTTGGGAGCTATGCCATAGACATTATGATACCCCATTCCTCCACAATGTAGGAATCCTGCCTTTAACCCTGTATTCTGTATTCAAATTTGACCTTCCAAAATGAATCGTATCCCACTTTTCCGTATTGAACACCATCTGCCACTTCGCAGCCGTGTCCTGCATCCTGTCAATGTCCTGTTGCAAACTACAACAGCCCTCCTCTCTATCCACAATTCCACCAACCTGTGTTACATCATCAAACTTATGAACCTATCCTTCCACTTCGTCATCCAAGTTATTCATCAAAATCACAAACAGCAGAGGTGCCAGAATCGATCCCTAATGCTCACCTAGTTCCACACTGAATACTTCGCATTTCCCACCACCCTCTGTCTTCTATGGGCTAGCCAATTCTGTATACAGACAGACAGGTCTCCCCGTATGCCATGCCTCCTTACTTTCTGAATGAAACTACCACAGGGAAGCTTATCAAACACCTTGTTAAAATCCATGCACTCGACATTCACAGCTCCACCTTCTTCAGGTGCTTAATTCCATCATCAAAGAATCCAGTAAGAGTTCTGCGATATGACCTGCCCCTCACAAAGCCATGCTGACTATTTCTAATCAAACTATGATTTTCAGAATCCTCTCCAATACTTTGCCCAATACTGATGTAAGACTGACTGGTCTGTCATTCTCAGGACAATCCCTGTTTCCTTGTCTGAACAAGGGAGTAATATTTGGCACCCTCCAATCATGTGACGCTACTCCAATGGAGATTGAAGGGGCAAAGACCATCGCCAAAGGCAAAGAAATCTCTTCCCTCTCTTCCTGTAGTAACCTAGAGTGTTTCCTGTCTGGCCGAGGGATTTATCTATCCTTTTGTTTGTACATCAATCAGTCTGTATTTCACTTCAACTTGTTTAGTCCCTGTCCAACCAACTGATTGTGACTGCTTTCCATTTCAGGGCTCTGTACAGTGCTGCCTTCCTGAGCAAGTTTGGTTCCCAATATCTTGTGTATTAAGGAATGGAAAACATGGGCAGCGAAGATGTCCAAAGCGTTGACTCTGCTGCTCCTTAGATGCTGCCTGACTGGCTGTGCTTTTCCAGCGCCACAAGTTTCGACTCTGTTCACTAGTACTCGCTTTCTCCATTACTGAGGGCTGTCCCCTCTGCACACTGAACAGGGAACTAATCAGCAGAAACTCGTTGTATCCGGAGCTGACTGTTCAGTTCTGGAAAGTTGCATTTGATGAACACATTTCCTAAAAACAGAATTAAAATGCAACAAATTTCCATTCAGTCCGAGAGTTACAGTTTTGGTTCATGAATTGGACAGGTTAACAACGAGCAATGAATGACTGAAGAACCCCAAGGTACAGAGCGTTCCAAGTAATATATTCCAAGTTGGATGTGCTTTACCTTAATGCTGGTAATATTCCAAGTTGGATGTGCTTTACCTTAATGCTGGTAATATTATCAGACAGACAGATATGATAAGGAAACGAGGTGACATGTGGAAGTGTGACATTTTTGCCGTTTCTGAGCTGTGTTTGAGGGAGGTCAGGGCTGGCAAAGCAATACTCTGTGGTACCAGAACTGCAGGAGAAAGTGAGGACTGCAAATGTTGGAGATCAGAGTTGAAAATGTGTTGCTGGAAAAGCGCAGCAGGTCAGGCATTATCCAAAGAGGAGGAGAATCGACGTTTTGGGCATGAGCCTGAAGAAGGGCTCATGCCCAAAACGTCGATTCTCCTGGTCCTTGGATGCTGCCTGACCTGCTGCTCTTTTCCAGCAACACATTTACAGCAGTACCAGAACTATAGTCAGGACAGGAAAGATGGTCAAAGAGGTGGTGGTGTTGCCTTATTAATGATGGAGTCAGTTACTGGCGTAAGAAGGGACGGTATCTTGAAAGTATCTTCTAATGAGGCTTGGTGGTTAGAGCTCAGGATCAAAACCATGACAGAAACATTGCTAGGGATATATTATAGACCCCCAGATAATGGAAAGCACGAGAGCAGGTATATAACCAAGTTGTTGAGGTGTGTAAAAACAATTATAGGAGCATTATATTCAGGCATGTCAATTCCAAACATTCATTAGGGCAGTGATAACTTTTCTTAAGAGGGGCAAATGCTTTGAAATTTATTCCAGAGAGTTTCTTATATCAACATAGAGCATATACAACAAATGGCAGTGCAGTGCTGGGCCTCACTGTGGGGAATGAAGCCAGTCAGCTGTTCCACGCAGAGGTGGGAGAGCATTATAGGACCAGTGACCGTGATATCACACATTTTGACTTTGCTAAGGAAAAGACCCCAAAAATAGGGAGACAGATTTTATGGGGAAGAAATGACAGGATCTGGCCAAAGTGCAGTTCATTCTGGGTGAAACTGTAGCAGAACAAGGTGGGGTGGGGATTGGGGGATCATTTGATTAAAATGGAATTGATGACAGTGTCGGCCCAGCATGTTACACCGAAGATAAAATTTAGGAACACAAGCCCAAAGAACCTCAGATGTCGACACCAATTCAGAACAGGATGAAAAAGGAAAGAGAAGCTTGAAGCAGGTATCAAGTGAGCAGGTCAATGAAAGTCCTAAAAGAATGTAGAAAGTGCAGGGCTAAACTTAAAAAGTCAGTGGAAGAGAAGAAGGAGGGGTGATAAAACATTAGCGGGTATGATTAGCAAGAATCCAAAGTCATTTTTTTGATTTATTAAGGGGAAGGGGATAACACGGGAAAAAATAATGGGAGTATTAGGGACTAAGGGGAAAGCCTGTTCACAGAGCCAGAGAATGTTAAACACATCCGATGAATCGGTCTTCAGTTTGGAGGAGCTGAGGAAGAATTGGAAGTTTATCCAAGATAGAGTGGAAAAATCAGCAGATTAAAGATCACCAAGTCTCACATCAGTGTGAGGGAAACAATTGTAGAAAATTCGGAGGGCTGTTGAGGCTGGATCATTAAATATCTTCCAGGCATAGTCAGACAGATTTTTATACACGTGTTACGGGGAAGTCGCAGGAAAGTGGAATGAGGGATTATCAAAATAAATATAAACTAATCGAAGGAGAAACAGACTCAGTGAGCGCATGGACATATTGTTGCCCTTATGTCTAGTGGTGTTCTTTTCCAATAGCCCTGTATTCACAAGAACATCAACCTCTCTCACTATGGTGTGAGACACAGTTTGGAATGATATCGAGGGATTCAAGAAATTCATAAATCCAATACTAACAAACCGAAAGTACCAGAGGACTGCAACAACATGGATTGCCTATCGGGGTGAGGATTTGCATCAACACAGTCACCACTACCAGAAGGAAGACCTCAGCAAGACAATCTACAAGGCCAAGCAGAGACCTGCACTGGGGAGCAGGTAGTCAGGGGTCAGTTGTCAAGGAGTGCTGAAAGCCCAAATACTACATCACTGTAGTCTTCCTTCCCTGACCAAATCTAAATGTGGAGGGATAGAGAGACATGCCATTGTACCAGTGTAAGCAGAAAGTCTTGGGACAACAGCAGCTGAGCAAATATTACCAGTAAACTCAAATAAAGTTCTTTTCACTTTATTGTTACATCAGTCGAGATCGCATTTAGGGCAGCCACTCACACCTCTTGTGAGATGTGGTAGCTCAGGGAGATTTCCACCGGCCCTGATGGCTACAGGTGTGGGCACTGCACCCAGCTTCAGTTCCTAGGAGATCATGTTAGGGCAGCTATGCTGGGCAGCACGGTGACTCAGTGGTTAGCACTGCTGCCTCACAGCACCCGGGACCAGCGTTCAAATCCTGCCTCGGGCAACTGTCTGTGTGGAGTTTGCACATTCTCCCCGTATCTGGATGGGTTTTCTCTTGGTGCTGCGGTTTCCTCCCACAGTCCAAAGGTGTGCCGGTTAGGTGAATTGGTCATGCCAGATTGCCCGTAGTGTTGGGTGTAGGGGAATGTGTCTGGGTGGGCTGCTCTTCGGTGGGTCGGTGAGCGGACTTGTTCAGCTGAAGGGCCTATTTACACACTGTAGATAATCTAATTTCGGATGCATTCAGTGTCATCTGAGATACTGAGAACTTCATAGATAAGTGCTTTAGTGTGGTGGCCACGCCCAAGACACGCCCATAGTTATGTTTCTTTAATGACTGTAACATTCCAGTCAAAAGTTCATCGCCCTGAGTTCATTAGCCTTACCTGTCAGTCCTGTTATATTTAAATAAACACAATTTAATCCAACAGGCGTTCATTGCTTCCTGTCATGTTCCAGGCAGACAGTAGTTGCGTGACCACCAGGAATGGCAAAGGGAGTGGGCTAGGAGTGCAGGAATCCTCTGTAGCCATTCCTCTCAGAAACAAGTATATCATTTTGGATTGTTGGGGGCGATGTCCGTTCAGGGGAAAGCAGCAGTAGCCAGGTTGGTGGTACTACCACTGCCTCTTGCGCATAGCAGGAAAGGGTAAAGGTAAACAGGACGTTAAAGATAGGAGGGTCGATTGTGAGAGGGACAGATCGGAGATTCTGTGGCCACAAACGGGAGTCCAGGATGGTGGGCTACCTCCCAACTGCTAGGGTCCAGGATATCTCTAAGTGGCTGTAGAACATTCTCAAGGGGGAGGGGGAGCAGCCAGAAATCATTATGCACATTGGCACAAATAATACCCGTAGAAATCGGGGCGAGGCCCTGCAGCGTGATTACAGAGAGCTGGGAGAAACAGTTAACAAAAAAACCTTGACAGTGGTAATCTCCTGAGAGGGAGATTACCGTCCAAGCCATGCATTGGAGGGGACGCCAATATCTTGGCTGCCAGTTTTGCTAGTGTTACAGGGTGGGTTTAAACTAGATTGGAAGGGGGTGGTCTCCTCAAGAGCAAGGGGGCAAGTGCGAGGCTGGAAAGTGATATAGTAATCAGAAATAGTAAGGTTAGCTGGAAAACGACAGAGAGAAAGTACTGCCTTTTGGATTAAATTGCATCTATTTCAATGCAAGAAGGCCTACAGGTAAGGCCGATGAACTCAGGACGTGGATAGGTAGGTGGGACTGGTATATTATAGCTATTACACAAACATGACTAAGTGATGGATAGGACTGACAGCTTAATGTGCCAGGGTACAGGTGCTTTAGGTGAGACAGAGATGGTGGAAGGAGGGGAGGGGGAGTTGCATTTCTCATTAAGGGGAGTACCATAGCAGTAATCAGAGATAAAAAAAACTGATGGATCACCAACTGAGGCTTTGTGGGTGGAGTTAAGAAATTGGAAGTGAGGTGATTGGGGATGTACTATAGGCCCCCAAATAGTCAACAGGAATGAGAATAACAAATATGCAGGGAGAGAGGGGAGACCTGCAGGAGCAATAGGGTAATCAAAATAGGGGATTTTATTTTTTCTAATACAGACTGGAACGGCCAGAGTGTTAAGGGATTTGATGAGATTGAATCTGTTAAATGCGTCAGGAAAGTTTCCTCAAGCAGTATATTGAGTGTCCTCAGTGGGAAGGGGCAAAACTCGAAATTTTCAAATAGCTATGTAGAGGGATAAAACTGATCCACAGGTTCATATTCGAACTTGGGGCGTGGCTCAGCAACAGGCAGCTGGGATCAAGGGAATCCCTGGAGGTATTTCCGAGATACAGAAGTTCACTGAAGAAGGAAATCGGCGAAACGGGGGCAAGAAAGAACCTTGGCTGAGAAAATTAGGATGATTCCAAAAAGGTACTTTGAATATATTAAAAGAAAAAGCAATAACTGGATAGAAAATAGGACCCCTCAAAGACCAATGTGTACAAGTATGTTTGGAACTATCAGAGATGATTGAAGTCCTCAACGAATGTTTCTAATCTACGTTTACCGTGGAGAAAGACATGATGACTTGAGAACTTGAGGAAGTTAGTGGTGATATTTTAGGGACAATCCATATCATAGTAAAGGAGATTTTGGACGTACTAGAATATTTGAAAGTGGATAAATCTCACGGTCCTCACCCAATATATGAAAGAACACCTCAAGGGGCTCCAGAGGAATTTGCGGGGACACTGGCTTATAATGTTGATCATCATTAACCACAGGTGACATCGCATAAGACTGGAGGATAGCAAATACTGTGCCCTTATTCAAGAAGGACTGAACAAAAAAGCCTTGGAACTACAGGCCAGTAGGTTTAACATCCATGGCAGGTAAGTTACTTGAGAAGGTTCTGAGAGATAAGATTTATATGCATTTAGAAAGACAGGCTTTGATTAGGAATAGTAAATGTGGCTTTATGCGAGGAAGTTTATGCCTGAAAATTTTCTTAAAGTAATTGGATGATGTGACCAGGAAGATTGACTTGGGTGGGGCAGTAGATATCGAAACATGTGATGCTGGAAAAGCACAGCAGGTCAGGCAGCATTCGAGGGGCAAGAGAATCTATGTTTCGGACATAAGCCCTTCATCGGGAACGTCCAAAACATCGATTCTCCTGTTCTTCTGATGCTGCCTGACCTGCTGTGTTTTTCCAGTGCCACACTTATCTACACTGATCTCCAGCATCTGCCGTGCTCACTTTCTCCATGGGCGGTAGATTTAGTCGATATGGATTTCAGCTACAGCAGAACAGAATGAGGCTTTACAGTCCCAGGAGACTGATATACAATTGCACGAGGAGGCCAATAAACCCATCGGGCCTATAAAACTGTAACCACATCATACAGCACCAGTATCCAGTTACACAGCAACAGGATCAGTCAATTCAGCTATTTGAAGTCAGTAACACAGGAAATGGAAGAGGCCACAAAATGACTGGACTTTGGGGTATACTGGAATAAAACCAGGCAACTTAGCCACTAAGACCTGCCCTTCCATTCAGTAAGTCAGGGCTGAGCTGCAATCGACCGCAATTTCTCTTTCATGCCCAATTCTTTGTAGCCCTCGACTCTCTGTCTGGTCAAAATCCATTGACACCCATTCGCATCCACCCCCCCAAACATTTCAGTGATGTAGCCTCCCCACCCCAACCAATCCCTTCCCACTTTATCTGCAGCTCCCCCCTACCTCTCCCCCCCCCCCCCACCCACACTCCACCACAACCCAGTTCTGAAGAACGTTTATACCTGAAATGTTGACTTTCCCAGCTCATGATGCTCCCTGGTTTGCAGTGTTCTTTCAGCCTTCCGTTTGTCTCCTATAGCTCAGGAAGATAGAGTCTAGTCAGCCCAACGTGTGGTAGGCAGGAACCATGGGTTTCCCACTGAAGTCCTTGAACCTCTGCCCTCAGGCCAGAAGGAAGACATTCAGTCCCTCGAGACACTGACACATGAATAGAAGAGGGCATTCAGCCCCTCCAAACTGTTACACTGAAATAGGAGGATGTCATTGTTGCTGCAACACGACAAACCAATGAGGCATGGACTGCAGAGACAGGCTGCTCCATGTTGTTCCTCCTGGCTCCATTGCTAATGGTACTCATGTGTTATGTTAACGTGGTTTGCTGACCATGAGGAGGGAAAGTGATTGGTTTGTACTAAGTTCCAAGGAGGCATCTTCCATCTGCGAGATGTTATGAACTAGGCTAGACTATTCAAAACATTTTTAGGCAGGCAGCCCAGAGCATACCTTTGCAATTTGTTTCGGTAAGTGTACAATGAAAATTACCTGGAGTAATTTAGGTAGGTTAACTATTAGATTTTAAAACAGACAAAACTTTATTCATAAAATTGCACAATCAAACACAAAGAACAAAATAAAGAATCACGATAGAATTCAACCTATTCAGCTAGACTTTGTTATAATGTCCCGAATATACATAACTGTCCCTAGAAGCAAACTCCCAATAAAAACCAGTACAAAGGGAAAACATATTTCCATGCTGAAGTTGAAGGTCAGAAAAGAGACCGAGTTTCCACACAGCTCCCAGTTGAACTTCCCAGTTCTAAACTCAACTGAAACTGCTCAGCTCAGCTCATCTAGTTCAGCTAAATAGCTCACCACTCTCCGTTCATTATACTGGTCACTTATAAATCATGACCACTTTGGCCTGAAGTCTCATTTGTTTCCATGTAAACCAAAGGCCTCTAAAATCCTTTTCATCTCTGTACCAAACCAGACTGATCAGAGCTTGTCCCCATTTTATTGTACCTCTGAAAAAAAAGTACAGAGTCTCCTTGAGCCAAGGAACAGCTTTTAGACAAAATAAGGCACTTGCTTTGTGACAGTTCCCCCCCCCCCCCAAACAAAAAAGAAACATCAATGCGAAAAGATGGTTGCTTTTCAAACCCAGTTAGTAGTCTCAATGCAGACAGATACATTATACTAATTGTAAACATTTAAACATGCACAAACCCATGCAAATTCAGGCCGCGGTATACCCACCACCGAACACCTCCGTATCTCATTCGAGTCTCATCAGCTTTCATGTTTTCACGACCTGCCACATGCCCAATTGTCAGATTGAATGGCTGCAACAACCAGCTTCATCTAAACAGTCTGGCATTTTTGTCCTTAATATTTTCCACAAATGTCAATGTGTTGTGATCAGTGTATACGATGGTCTCAGATGCATTGCTGATAATATAAACACAGTTATGGTGTAATGCCAACACCAACTTTAAAGTCTTTTTCTCCACCGTTGAACACTTCTTTTGAACGTTCGACTTCCCAGAAAAATACCCAATGGGTCTTTCTATTCCCTCATCCTCCTCCTGGAGGAGCACCTCATCGACACCCACATCATTGGCATCGATAGCCATTTTGAAAGGCTTCATGTAACTAGTGTAGCTCATACTGGGGGCTGTGGTTAACACAGTATTTAGGCCATAAAATGTCTTTTGACAGTCCTCTGTCCACTGAGATTTCTTGCCCTCGACAATTCGGTGACTGGAGCAGCCGCACTGCTTAAAGTTTGGCACAAACTTTCAGTAAAATCCAGTCAATCCCAAGAACCGTAGCACTGCATATTTCTTTTTGTTGACGGTGTGAACAACTACTTTCGTTTTCGTTTTTCCATGTCCAATAACATGACCCAGGAACGAGATTTGGGCTTTCTCAAATTCACTTTTAGCTAGGTTTACCACCAAGCATACCTTCTGAAGTCAATGTACCAAGTCAGATAAATGCTGTAAATGTTCCTTTCATGAGTAACTAAAAACCACCAGGTCATCAATGTACACCACATAGTTGGGTAATCCGACAATGACCTTATTATCAGTCTCTGGAATGTGGCTAGATCGTTTTTCATAACAAATGCCGCAACTTTGAAGTGATATAGTCCATTTGTCGTTATGAAAACCGAAATTGCCTTCGCTCTCTCTGGCAGAGGTTCTTGCCAGTAGCCTCTGCGCTAATCCAAATTAGAAATGTAAATAGCTTCCTCCACTTTTTCGAGACAATTCTCCAAACATGGAATTGGATATGCATCAGTCTTTGTAAGGGCATTGATTTTGTAATAGTTCACACATGACCGTTGGGGCCCATCTGACTTTGGCACCATGACGATACGTGAGCTCGAGTCAATGTAACTCACATTAATTATGCCATCTTGGAGCATGTGCTCTTCTCCTTCTGAACCTGTGCCAATTTGGAGGGTCATGCCTAGAAGGATGTTGCTTAATCAGTACAGCATCTTCTGTATCTATATCATACACAATTATGTTCATACTTCCCAGTTTATTTCCCCATATGTATCCACGAGATAGTAATAACTCTTTCAGGTCGCTTTGCTTTTCTTGTGTAAGGTAACTCAATAATTTATCCCAATTTTTGACAACTTTCGCATTATTGAATTTGATTTGAGGAATGTCCAAATCAGAATTCTCTGAACTTGGTTCTTCCTTCTGTGCTGTAATCATTAATACCTTATTGTCTTACTTTCTTTCACTATCAAAATACCTTTAGAGCATATTCACATGACACACTTTGTGAGATCTCTGCCTGTCTGGAGTCCATATCAAGTAGTTACCCTCACTCAATTTCTTCCCAATTTGATAAGGTACACTAAAACTTGCTTTTCAAGACTCAACTGTTACTGGAAGTAACACCAATACCTTATTCCCAATTGCAAAATTGCGAATTTGTGATTTCTGATCCACTTCCTGTTTCATTGTATGCTGTGATACTTTTTAGTACTGTCTACCCAACTCTCCAGCTCTATTCAATCGTTCCCTAAAAGTTGACACATTGTCCAAATGGGTGGTCTCTGAATTCTGACTTATTATTTCTCCTTAACCAATATTAATGGTCCGTTTACTTCATGCCTACAAATTAATTCAAATAGACTGAATTTGGTCGATTCATTTTGTGTGTCTCTGATCACAAATAGTTCAAAAAGAATTTCCTTTTCCGATCATCTGGATAATCCTGCCCAAAACCTCAACATGGTCTTCAGTGTTTTATGCCATCTCTCTCATGCTCTCTGTGATTCTGAATGGTACGCAGGAGATTTGAATTGCTTTATTCTCAAATTATCCATCACCTCCTTGAATAGTTCGGATGTGACTTTTGATCTGTCTAGATCTCTATTGGTAGTCCGTACCTAGTAAAAAAACAAACATTTTCTCTACAACTCTTTTAGCTGTGATGCTGTTTAATGGGTCTGCCTCTGGAAACCTAGTCGACGCATTCTTTATTGTTAAAAAATACTTATTCCCACTTTTTGTTTGAGGTCGGGGACCTACACAACCTATCAAGATTCTTGTGAAAGGTTCCTCAAATGCTGGAATAGGTATTAAAGTTGCAGGTTTTATTACTGCCTGTGTGACATGTTTGAGACGTCTGGCAAAATTCAACTACATCTTTATGTAGTCCAGGCCAGTGAAAATATATTCCAGCCTGTAATGTCCTAACCCCGAAATGATCTCCAAGTCGTAGCTCATGTGCCACTCGCAGCGCCTCCTTTCTATACCCAACAGGAAAAACAGTTTGATGAATTTCTGTCCACGTCTGATCTGCTTCAATGTGTGCTGATCTCCATATTAGCATTAAGGCATCATTTATTAAGTAGTAACACACAGGAATGCATTCATTCTCTTTGTTGTTAAATGTCTTTTGATATAACGTTTGTAACACCTTATCTTTCTACTGTAATTCAATCAGCTTAGCAGAGCTCATAATATTTTCATGTTTTCCTACTTGCTCCTTCTCCGTTCCACTTATCTGGTCAAAAAGAAACTTTCGGATAACTCTACGTCAGCTTCCTTATCTCTGTCTTTATCCCGCTTCAACCTGTGCATCTGTGATCTTCTGATCACACAATCAGGCAAAATTCCTGGATAAACATTCTCCAGCTCTTCAGTTGCCTGCATCTCCACTGGATTTTCAACTAGAGTAGGCAGCATAGCTACCAGTGAATCAGCTATATTATTTGCAAGGACAAATTTTATTCCTGGAGCTGAGAGTTAGGGGTCCAGTACTCCTACCACACATTCTACACTCTTGCCTGGACTCTCTAGCCTCACTTTACATAACTGAGAATTTTTTGCCTCACTATGAATTCCTGTTCCCAGCACATTTTCTGGCAATAGTCTCTCAAGATTGCATAAAGCCTCACCCCTCAGCATTACAGACTGAAAATATCCTGCGTCACTTAATATTGGAACCTCCTTACCAATTACTCATGACCTACTTAAATAAACTTTACACTTTCATGTAGTTTTTTTGTGCAGATTTGGCATGTCCACTAATCATCTTGTACACTCTGAGGTAGTTGCCTAACTTCCCTTATGCTTTTTGTTACTCGTCCAACAAAACGTCCAGGCTTGTCTGGATATCCGACATCTGGTTTTCTCCCAGGCCACCAAGACTGTGATTTTGTGTGGCCCATTTTATTACAATATAAACACCAGAGTATTTTAACTTCTTTGTCCACCTCAAGGTTTTCTTTATTACGGTGGTAAATTATCCTTATGATCTACACTGTGATCTACCTTTCTCTTTGCACGTGAGGATATCTCTTTGCTCCAATTTCTGTCCCTCAAAGACTAGAACTGGTTCTGGAAAGCAAATCAAGTTTATGGACCAGTTCATAATCATCAGTCATTTCAGCAGCTAACCTTGCTGCTTACACTCTCTGCTCTTCCACCTGAGTTTGCACTACGTCAGGCAGTGAATTTCTGAAATCCTCCAAATACTAACCTCTCTAAGGGCATTATAGCTTTGCTTGAAATTTAAAGCTCTTAACCAACTATCAAGATTAGTCTATTTGATCCTTACAAACTCAGTATAGGTTTGACCAGGATCCCCCATTAGATTCCTGAAAGGTTGCCTATGCAGACAAAATGATTTTTTTAACCTTCTCATACTCCCCAGATTCCTCCTCTGATAGGGATGTGAATACCTCACCAGTCCTACCGACAAGTTTCGTTTGGATCAACAAAACCCACATTGCCTCTGGCCACTGCATTTGTTTAGCCAACTTTTCAAATGAATTGAAAAGGGCATCACATTCTTCTCATCGAATTGAAGCCATGCTCGAACATACTCAAACAAATTCTCACTAGGCTTCTGACTACTAGGGGTTTGCTCATCCTCACTCTTTTCCTTACAAAGCCCACCCTCAGCCGTTATCGCCAGCCTTTTACACTGACTTTCCTTTTCAAGTGTCAGTTTTTGCTATTCAAGAGCTCTCTCTTTCTCTCTCCCCTGCTGCTATCTCTTTTGCCATTCTTTCTTTTTACTCCCTGGTCTGCTGCTGTCTCTTTTCCCCCGTCTTCTGCATTTTATTGAAAGTCAATTGTTTCATTTTGGCTGCCCTTTGCTAACCTCTCGCCGTTAACTCAAGATGTTTCATTTGCAACTGAATTCTTGCCATCTCTGATTTTGATGGTTTCGCCAGCAAGTTTAATTGACGAGCTACTGATTTAATTATCTCTCCTTTCCTCACAGAAGCAGTCAGTTCCAATTCCAGCTTCGCTGCTATTTTTTGCAACTTGGTCTTATTCACTTTTCGTAAAAATTTCCAAAGTCACTGCATGCACATCCAGGAAACGTTTGGCAAATGAAATAGCCATTACTATTCTAAGCTTTGTCAACCCAATCAAACGAATACCCAAAACAAAGACACTAGCACCTCCCACTCGCTGTTAAAAATCCAGCAATGAGCCCCCAGTCTGTTATGGACGAGGCTAGACTACTCAAACATTCTTAAGCAAGCAGCCCAGAGCACAACTCTGCAGTTTGTTTTGGTAATTATCCAATGAAAATTACCCGGAGTAATTTAGGTAGCGTGACTACTGGATTTTAAATCAGACAAAAACGTTATTCACAAAATTACACAATGAAACACAAAGAACAGAACAAAGAACCCGTACAGAATTCAACTGATCCAGCTAGACTTAATTATGCTATTCCAAATACACACAATAGTCCCAATAATTAAACTTCCTTGAAAAAAATGTTATAATGGAATGCATGCTTCCAGGTTGAAGCTGAACGGCAGAAAAGAGAAAGAGTTTCCACACAGCTCCCAGTTTAACTTCCCAGTTCAAGACATAACTGAAAACTGTTCAGTTCAGCTCAGCTCAGCTTGCTCAGCTAAAAGAGCTGACAACTCCCCGTTCATTATAAATGTCACTTCTAAAGCACGATCACTTTGGTCTGTAGTTTCATCTGTTTACATATAAATAAAAGACCTCTGAAAATACCTTTCGTGTCTGTACCATACCAGACTGATCGTAGCCTGGTACCGTTTTATTGACCCTCTGAAAAACATCTTGAGAGAATGAACAGCTTTTAGCAAAAAAGAAGGACTGGTTTGTGACAGAGAAGACAGGCTAGTGTTCTGTATGGAGGTCAGAAGCTGGTGGGAATGGCAAATACTGTCAGAGTGTGGCTGATGACAGATTTGTGAACAACATGACGTTCAATGCAGGGTCACACACCAACTGTACATCCAGACGGTGAGAGTTCATTCAGAACCTGGAGCTCTCGCTCAACCAACATGGGGGCTCCATAGAGCTCTGTAAATTATCATAGAGTCATAGAATCCTATAGTATAGAGACAGGCCCATTTGCACAAACTGGTTCATGCTGATCAAAATGTCCATCCATGCTAACCCCATTTCTCTGTGCTTGGTCCATATCCTTCTAAACCTTTCGTATCTATATATTTGTCCAAATGTGAAGACACATATCATGGAAAACATGGTATATCTAATGCTATACGTATTTTGATTTGAAAATAATGAGTGTTGATTCATAACACTCCAGTGTTAATGCAATGATGTTTCATTCATTTTGTTATGTTATAGATTAAACACTTATTTCCTTCACATTCTCCTCATGGTACCATCACCGCAGGGATTAGTCTGGTGAATCTCCATTACACCGTCTCTGTGTAGCAAGGAGATCATTGATTATAAATGAAAAAAAATACTGTCTCAAGTACACTCCACAACTGCAGGACGGTGTCTTCATTCTTATACTTTAAACGTTTTGTAATGAACGATACTACTCATTATTGTGCTGATTACTTGCTGAGTCATAGAGTCATAGAGATGCACAACATGGAAACAGATCCTTCAGACAGACCCGTCCATGCCGAGCAGATATCCCAACCCAATCTAGTCCCACCTGCCAGTACCCGACAACTCTGTATGAATTCTGTTAGTGCCCCATGATCAAGGACATCCAGCTCCTTTTCACCAAGAGCACTTCCCATCATCTCGCCTTCTCATAAATACAAAATGAGAAGGATTGCATTTTTTGCCAATCATTTATTTGCCTTATGAAGCAAAGTCACACCAACAACAACATCACTGTTGCCATTGGAGTTGATTGGAGATACTGAGGAGGCGATGATCTAGCTGTATTATCTCTGAGTATGAAACCAGGGATCATATAATGACCCAGACACCGGATCCAAATCCCACAACGGCAAATGTTGGAAATTGAATTCAATAAAATATCAGGAATTAAGAATCAAATGAAACAATGAAACCATTGTCGATTGTCCTACCGAGCACCCTCATGCCCTTCAGGAAAGGAAATCTACCTTCTTCAGCTGGTCGGGCTTACATGTAACTCCAGACCCACAGCAATGTGGTTAACTCTCAGTTGCTGTTTGAAATAGCCAAGCCAGCCACTTAGTTCTATCACTCACTTCAAAGCCTCAAAGAAATGAAACCGCATGGACCTCAGCACTGACTACTTACAGCCCACAGACTGCAGTGGGTCAGGAAGGCAGCTCACCAACACCTTCTCAAGTACAATGAGGGAAGGGAATTAAATACAGGCCCAGCATCCCATTAATACATAAAAGATGATGATCACACTCAGGGAAGAGAGAAAACAGACATAAATAACGTTAAACAGGGACATATACCTTACATGGTCATGATTATCAGTAATATGGGAACAGGAGAAACGTAAGTAAGATTTAATTTCATGTTTTATTTACATCCCAGCTGAGCATCAGCAATCTGTTTGCTTCGTTCTCTCTGTCTCTCTCTTTTCCATCTATTCAACTCAGTCCTTCTCCCTTTCTTAAAGATGTCGGTGTCACCAACATCAAACACGTTATTTCCCAACTGTGTTCAGTTCTGATGTATGGTCATTAGAATCGAATTGCCAATTCTATTTTTCTTTCGAACCGAGGGGGCTGCCAAATCTGCTCAGTTTGTCTGGCACTTTCTCGTTCTTTATTGTTTCTGATCTGTTGTACGATTCTTTGCTTTATCTAACCTTTAATTTTGTTATTACTTGGAATGTCTGCATCACTGACAGGGGCAGCATTTTGTGCCCTAACCAAATGTCATTTACTGTGAGGTCATTCTTTCAGGCAGTACAGAACCAAGCACATTGCTTTGGGTCTCAGATCAATCTTAAGCCAGACCAGATAATAACGCAAGATCTATTCACCAAAGGACATCAGTGAAATCGATAAATGTATAGTCAAAATGCTGGCGATGTTATGATTGTTATTCGTAAAACTTGCTTTTATTTCCAATTCCTGTCTTTTGTATTTACTTTCTGACATCGCCTGTGGTAGGATGTGGAACAGTATCTTTCTGTGTAATAGCCTGTGCATCTGAATTACATTTCTTCCGACATTACTACACTGAGAGAGTGTTCCTGACATTAAGTTATTTTAGAGACAAGAACAAAGTTGTGATCGAAATATTTGCAACTGAAAGAGTGCTTAAAGGAGAGGTGTAACCATAATGTCTGAAGTTTACCAAAGTATAGATCATGATTTATTAAGCATCAGCATTGAAGCCAAGATGGTGACTGGGCATATAATCGAGCTGGTAGTGGAAAGGTTTTGTGATGGACATAATACTGAGACATAAATGAATTTTATTTATTTAAATTCGGTATTGTGAACAGTCTCGTTCTCAGATTTTTGTGAGGGCGGGTGTGTGTGCGGTTCTGAAATTTGTGGGTAATCAATCGAATTTGCATTTGAAACTAAAGACAATAGATTCTGTCTTTGTCAAATATAGATAACAGAAATAGTAACGAAGTTCACCATGGTTGAAGAGATTAATAAATGGATAGAGATGAAGAAACTTACCAGAAACACCAACAATAGCGAGGATAGGATAGTAACCCGCCTGGATAATCAGCAGTGCACCATGTATCCGATATGCTAATGGAAGCCAAGACGAGGAAAAATAGTCAAGACCCAAGGATAAACCCCTGTCCATTGTTGCAGCATTCCAGTCTAATGTTCTCAGATTCTGATCCATTAATGGATCATTCCAGACTATTCTCAGATGTTGAAATCTCCTTTTTCTGTCTCTGCAGTTGCTGATCCCTTTGAGCGCTGGAGTTAATGCATCTGCTGCTACAATGGCATAAACCATTGAAAGAGGCCCCTTACTAATAGGAGCCGGAAAACATCCAGTGACACAACCAGGATCCATGGAGACTGGCATCAATCACAGTCACTGAACAAACAGCTCTATTTAACCCCTTTCAGTATGGTTCCTTCAGTTCACAAAACCTACTGGACTGGATTGAATGTTGGCACTGCCGGCTATTGACCACATTTCCCATCACCCATTGCTCTCGTGAAGTTAGGAGTGAGGGAGAATGATGCATGTTTCCTTATTGCAGGCCAGATGATTCTGCTGCGTTGTCCATTTGCAATACTGTAACCGGCTGAACCTCGCACCACCACCACCCTCAAAATCCACAATCGGCATGCTGTTACCGTGCAGATCTCTCCTCGACTGGAACACGCACCAGACAATATGTTTTCAGTGGATATATGTGCACTCCAATACGTAGGAAATGTGAATTTGCCTGGGCATTCCTTTAATTAAACTAATAAGGCAATTTTGTATCTTCAACTCTCAATGTGCTTCAGCATTTTTTAAAATATAAACTCATAACCACCTTAACACACTTTATTAAGCACAAGTTTCTGAATTTCTCCTCATGGTAGCATCATGCCAGGATTTAGTCTGGTGATACCCCTTTGGACTGAATCGCTGATAAGATCATTATTTTTTAAAGCTGTACACAATACACCTCACAGTATCTCAACAAAACACTATCATTGGGAAAGGTACATTTACTCCAATACTTTAATAATTTTGCATGAAGAGTCACATAGCATTTATTTCCTGCTACGTAAACATTCTGTTTATGACTTATGACCAAGCACATCCAGGTCTGTTTCAACAACAACACTTCCCAACCTCTCACTATTTAATGACCATGAATGTGAATTATGATATTTGTTGTTCATATCTGAAATATTTTATTTCTTGTGAAGAGCTATTGCCCAAACACTGATCCTTCTGATACTGCAAAGCCTTCACTCCAGATAATTATACTACTCTCTTCATTCTCTCGATTATCCAACTTTTACTACATTCGGTGTATTCCACACCTACCTCCCCATGGACTCTAACATTCCCCACTCACCCCTATTCAAACATGTCAAACGTCTGCTGAAAATTCAAATACTTCATCCCCACTGGTTCACAAATGTTGATATCACAACGGACAACCTCCACAAAATCCAGCAGGTTCATCAAAGATCAAGATAATTTCCCCTTCTAGATTGACTCCACCAAAGCATGTCATTATTTTCCAAGTATCTTGTTGTCACATTCCTCACAAAAGGTTCCAATGTTTTTCTCACAGCTTACATCAAGCTAGCACTGCTTAGTTTGCTGCTTGGTCTCTCTGTCCTGTTTTAAATATTTTGGTTTACAATGATTTGGAGATATCGGTGTTGGACTGGGATGTATAAAGTTAAAAATCATACAACACCAAGTTATAGTCCAACAGGTTTAATTGGAAGCACACTCGCCTTCGGAGCGACACTCCTTCATCAGGTGATAGTGGAGGGCTCGATTGTAACACAGAATTTATAGCAAAAATTTACAGTGTGATGTAACTGAAATTATACATTGGAAAATTGATTCTCTGTTAAGCCTTTTACCAATATAATACAGTGATAGTTTCACTTTTTTCATGCGTAAATCACAAAACCTTTTTTTAAAGTTGCATTCTCAGGTTAGCTGTAAACAATGGTGATAGCGAGACAATATGTTGAAGGTGTTGTAGGGTTACATTTTACATTGCTCAAACACTGCATGCATTCATGTAGAACTCTGAGCTTAACAACTGCACGAATTTATATAAAACTCCACTATCACACGTTTTAGATGAGAATGTAAAGGCATAGACAGAGAACACAGGGGGCCAACATGTGTTGCTTCAACATATTGTCGAGCTATCACCATCGTTAGCAGCTAATCCGGGAGTACAACTTTTAAAAAAAGGTGTTGTGATGTACAGATGAATGAATTGAAACTATCACTGTATACTAACAGATGAAAGGTTAAACAGACAATCAGTTTTTCAATGTATAATTTCAGTAACATCATACTGTAAATTTTTGCTGTTCATTCTGTGTTACGATCGAGCCCTCCACTGTCACCTGATGAAGGAGCGACGCTCCGAAAGCTAGTGTGCTTCCAATTAAACCTGTTGGACTATAACCTGGTGTTGTGTGATCTTTAACTAGGTTTACAATAGTTGCTTTCCAGTGTGGAGGATCCTTTCCAGAATCTAACCAACTTCGAAGAATGATCAGTAATTCTTTCACTAGCTCTACTGCCACCTCTTCAATACTCAGGGATGTAGCTCATCAGATACAGCATAATGCCAACCTAAAATTCAATGAGATTTTGAAAGACATACCTCAATATTCATTCTAAATTCTTGCTGTTCCTCATTTTCACCAGTCACTCTGTACCCTTGTATTTCTGGAAGTTTCTTTCTGTATCTTCCTAGGGAGATGGACACAAGAGATGGATTCTGTCAGCCAGTGAATATATCGGAGGACTGCACACCGGTGGTGATGGATATGTTATTCACTCCTGCCTGGAAAGTTCCAGAATTAATCCAGTTGAATTCGTGGTGAGCATCAGCACAGTCCTGTCACTGGTGTGAGGCTACACAGTATTCTGAAGGAGCAGACTGGTTTCATACCTGACACCTATTCCAGCTTAGACAAATGTCCCGGGAAATCCCAGGAAAGATAGTGCACTGTCCTGCACCACCCTATTGATAGAGCTTCCCTTCTGTGGAGCCCCATCTCCATTTGATTACCACGGACCCAGACACTTTGTAAATGCAGCGTATAGAGTGGGGTCACCAGACCCAGCAGCTGACAATGCAAACCCGAGATAAGCATCCCCAGAAACTCCACTGATTTTCCAATGACAGGAACAAGTCAATTCCACACACGGAATGTGCATGCGCTCAGTATTGAAAACTATTTTTACTCCTGAGTTTCTCTTCCTTGCTGAGAAAGCCGTTGCGTCTCTGCACACTTCCACACTAACAGTTTCTTTCTCCAAAGAAGCAGTTGACAATGTAACGTTACCTTTCTTTATATCTCAGCAACTACAAGGGCAGCACCAGTATTGCTAATGGATTTGATCATCACACTCAGAGAAGAGAGATAGAGGAAAACAAACTCAGTTTAAACAGGGACAAATCTAAATGGACACGGTTTTCAGGAATATGGGAAAACGGGGAAATGTGAGAATAACTTGCCATTTTGTTTTACTTTCAGTTCATCATCAGCAATCCTTTTACTCACTTTTTATTTCTTTTCCTCTCTTTTTCTGGCCATTTCTCCATCCATTCAATTTAAACCTGGCCTCCACATCTTTCTCCAACCCAACCATCCATGATACCGGATAAATAATATTATTGCCCAGTTTGCTTTCAGTTGTGGACTCAAACCGTTATCTGCATTTCTCCTGATAGAGGCTGCCAGACCTGATAGATTCTCTAATACTTTCAAACGCTGGAGAATTTTATCTTCGATCTCGAACACTCACCGTTCCTTGCTTTGTTTCACCTTTAATGCTGTTGTTTCTTGGGATGCCAGCATCACGGGCAAGGGCAGCATTTGTTGTCCATCACTAATTGTCCTTGACTATGTGGCCATTTGTCAAGAAAAAATGGAGACAACAATGTTGTTGTGGGTCTGAAGTCACCCTGAGTTCAGTCTGCGTAATAATGTTAAGTTTCTTCAGCAAAGACTATCAGTGAAATAATGAAAATAAATCTTAACGGTTTCTGGTTTACATGAGTGAAATTAAGTTTCATTTCAATTTTTGTCATTCGAATTTTAGCTCTGTCTTCGGCTGTGGTAGGATTTTAAACACTGTCTTGGAGTCACAGCCCGTGCCTCTGAATTACCCGTCTAGTGACATGATCACTCTGATACAGCGTCCTTATTGCCTAGTCCATATTCCTTAGTTCCTGCCAGAAAGAGGTGGCGGGGAAATCAGTTTAACTACCAACAATCAAACGGATTTTGGGGAAAAAAGCGAAAGAGAGATTTAGAGAAAATTTCATGTAAGATCACAGGTTTCAGAACGCTGAAATGAAGACATTTCGACAGCATCCTGCAACATGAGCCAGTATTCCTAGGAATGATAGGTGAAGGGGATATTAGCGTCAATAAAGATGAGGGAGAGTTTTAGATGAACATTTGTTCTGCAACTTTGTAACTGGGTGTGGGTTTATCAGAGTCTTCGACTCATTGGGCTAAATCTAACAATAGTTTGTCTCAGTGACATGTTTATTGAGTGTGACAGAGGGATTGTCTGTACCAGACCGAACTAGTTTCATGGTGCTATCTTATCGAACTCACCACATTAACTACCCACTCAATCTCATAGTGTTCCTCGCATTCAATGCCACCCCAATTCTCCAACCCAACGTGGCTGGAGGGAACTCACCACCGATACCTCTGGCTATTCTATGATCACTGACACTTGTGCCATCTTTCAAAGGCCAATGGGCACAGTGTTGTACTTCCTCAGTTTGGAGCCACCCTGCACAGGTGACCCCGAGCATGGTAGATTAGGGGAACTAACACCATGATTTTTCAACAGGGGCACAGAAGTCCTAGTGGATGGGCTAGTATGGGGGTCCATTCTCTTCCCAGAGGAGGCCTGAGCATGGTCTGAGCTCACCACCCAGCTCAGTGCAGTACCTGCGGTCTCCCTCTCTCCCTCACACATACGCACACACTTTAATATGCATTCCAGGTAGTGTTCCAAAGAATTCCCATTTTCAGGTACAGGAAATTTGAGCCATTCAATCTCCTGGGTTCCTGCAAAAATATGCACTTATTTTATATCCAATCACAATTAGTATTTCTGGTTATTTCCCTTTGTCTCACTTTATTGTATTCAGCCACACACTGCTTCTAAACACTTGTCATGTTATGAAATACAATTTTGAGCAGAGAACGTTTTATCCTCAGCTGTTATCTTGACCGTTATCTGAATTGTACCATTTTCCTTGTTATGAAAGTTTCTCTTGCCCTTTGCCTGTACCTGTTTCTGTCTGTAACAGTTACACTGTCTCCCACTCAGTTGGCTGGATGGCTGGTTTGTGATACAGAGGGAGATCAGCAGCGCAGGTTCAATTCCCCGACACTGACAGAGTTTACCATGAAGGGGACGATCTCTCAACAAACGGCAATCTAGCATGGCCAAACCACTCTAAGCTGCACATCTGTGTACTCTGGGAGCAAACTGGAGCATTAGGAGGAATCCACACAAATATATGGAGAATGTTCAAACTCATCTGAGGTTGGAATTGAACCCGTCTCCTTGGTAATGTGCGGCCGCAGTGCTAACCACATATCCACCATACTCCTCAGTTGGTTCTGTTAATTACTTGTAGCTGACTGAAGAAATTCAACTGGCTTGTTCTTATATCTGAACCTGATCCAGTCTTAGACCTTTATCATTGGTCATATTGCCAACCTGGTTACATTCAAAATTTGTGGTGAGCAGTGGAGGAATGGGACTAGAAATGAAAACAGTGACACCCTCCAACCTCAGTCAGAACCGGAACGAGGCGAAATTCACGAAGTGGGAATTCATTCAAGTGGGAATTCTCTCACCCAGATGATTGGGAGGGCTGAATCTTCATATTATATCGATGCTGACTTTGATTTCCCATAGACTGGCGAATCAGGGAACATTGTGAGATCAGAGAAAAGTGCAGCTGGGAACACAATGAGATGAACCATGACCTTATTGACTGGTGGAATAGTGTCAAAGTGCCGAATGGCCCAGACGTGTCCATCAGCCCTATGTTCTGATGTTCCATTCAGCCCTTCGGTCCTGCTGTGCAGGAGCAGATTGAGGCCACTTCGATGGTTTGATGTAGTTTGGCAAATGTATTGGAAAATCCAGGCTGGGTCAGGCAGTGACCGCCTTCCCCCAATCCCTCTTTTCAGGCTTCTCCTCTCAGTCACTTCTACTCCTGATGTAGGTCATGTTACAGGCCCAGATTCGCATTGAATACAGTCCCCATGCCCCACCCAAGGTCAGCTCAGACAAATCCTCTGCTGTCTGTGAATGCAACAATTTACATCATGACTTCCAGGAAAATAGTCAATTATTTTCCAAAAACATAAATAAGAACGTAAGAAATAGGAACCTGCGCTGTCATTCAAGAAGAACATAGTAGACATTGTACACTTTGCGTTTTTGTTCACTTCCCAATGTACGGCGCTCTGGGCTAGACAGGGCTTTTGAGCAGATTTAACACACATCTTTGGATAATGTTGAAAAACACAAATTGCTGAAGAACCTAAGCAGGTCCAGTGGACACTTCTTCAGAACTGAAAAGATTTGGAAACTGGGCATTTTAGTTCCTTGCCAGAGGTGGGGGGTAGGTCACAGGGAACTAAGGGTGTGACAATAGATGAACAGGCTTTTAACTGTGGTGAACGAGAACATGATATAAAATGAGTTTAAATTAAGATGAGAATGAGGATAGGGGTTCTCTCTATTGAGTGCAAGATAAAGAAAACACAAACACATAAAGTCATATGGAGGCCAGGAGGGAGAATGTTGAAGATGTAGAATTACATAGAACTGGCCTGAGATACATTTTCACTGGAGAAATCATCACAGGAATCAGTCAAAGGAATTCAGGTGCTTGCCGGCTTATTGGCACTAGGAAGATTTTCATGCTGCCTTAGTATTGTAAGATAAAGAAGAAAACAAATGACAGTACGAAGTTTGGGCCGAGGGATGTTTACTCGTCACTTTTAACATGGTTTCAAATTTACAGTGCTTAACTTGCAATGCTTGTTCTTGAAGTTAGTATCAGATGGAGAGTAGGAGGTTGAGGGGTGACCTTATAGAAAATTACAAAATCAGGGGAGGCATGGTCAGGGTGAAAAGCCAAGATCGTTTCCACAGGATAGGAAAATTAAATCATTGAGCCATTGGTTTATGCTGGAAGAGGGAAGATTTAAAAGGGAGGAAGAGGGAACTTCTTTTTTTGACACAAAGGGTGATGTGTTTATGGAATTAGCTGCCAGAGGAAGACTGGCAGATGCAGGTACAGCTCCACTATACTCCCAACACTAATAACACTGTATGAATACAGCAATGTGGACTGACTCCCTCCGGACACCTCACCACTGCCCTCCCCCTCCATCTACACCAGCACTAACAGCAGGGCCACACACTACCACCATCATTCCCTCCGCCCCCCCCCCCCACTTCTCCCATTCCAGGAGAAACGGACTGTAATAGGAGAGAAAGGGCCAAGCCAGATGGTGGACCACCCGATATCTGATCCCTCCTACACCCCCCCCAACCATGCGGGGAGGACCCTGGTACGAGCCGGAGTGGACCGGGACGTGTTGTATGGAGATTCCGTGACATCCATGTCCCTCCAACTGAGTAAAAATACAATGTTCAGTGAAGGGCAATTCACACTTTTACCACTCTGTCTGTTCTCACAATTTTCTCCCTCCCAAAACAACAAATATCTCATTGCAGAGAGATACAGACACAAAAATATTCAGAGACATATGTAAACATGCTAACATACTGACACTCACAGTACATACACAGAGATAGAACCGCACACAAGTAGTGGCATTCGGAGACATACACAGTCGCACACAAATAGACTCAAGCACAAGATAACATGCAGGATAATACACAGATAAACCAATGTCAGCACGTAAATACACAAACACACAGACAAATGAACACACACAAATGCACATGCCGACGCACAGAGACACAGACACTAGTGCTTATAAGACAGAGACAGACAGGTTTTTCATGAATAAGTCTGTCATGAATTACAGAGAGTAGTCAGGAGGATGATGTTGAGAAATCTCTAAGCCAGTATTAAATGGCATTCAGAGTCGATGGGCCGAATGCCCTAATTCTGCATTTTTAATGCTCGTCTGGTGTCATGCTATCAGTTATTCTCTTCCTGGGACAGGAGCAGAGAATGAGTTTAATACATATTTGATTGAAAAGGGTCAGTGGTCCTATTGGACAGGTTTAGAGGGCTGAATGGTTTATGTCTATGCCTAATTATTCTGGCCTTGTGTTTCAAAAGACGTGGCGATTTCATGTTAGGTGAACACAGTTTAAAATAACAGGTTCCACACTGAAATAAGGTCGCCCCTTTCACTTTAGTATTGTACTATCTGTGGTGTCCTCATCCTCAGGGAGCAGTGAAGACTCGGTTTTTGAAGATATTCAAGGTGAGCGCGACTGATCTTTTCTGGACAGGAGAGTCAATATTCATTGGGAACAGACAGGAGACGGATGGTCAAACACAATCGGATCAGTCATGAAGATTCTGACTGGTGGTGCCGAATGGCCAACTGCTGTCTCTACCCCATGTGTTGTTCCCTCAATCCGCCCTCGAAGCTGTCACAATGATATAGTGATGCCCCTAGCCCATGTGTCGTTCGATGCTGTTATAAAAATATACTGCTGGCCCTACCCAATGTGTTGTTCCCTCAATCCACTCTCGATGCTGTTACAGGGATATACTGCTGCCATTACCCCACGTATTGTGCCCTCCATCCACCCCTCGAAGCTGTGATAGAGATTGGGGGCCTTCTCATTCAGCCAGTCATTATCGTTACCATGAGACCATTCTGCCTGTTTAACGAGTTACAGAGGAAAATAGAACTAATCATTTTAGCTCATTAAGTACATTATACGGCACAGGACGCCATGTAAACATCTGAGCTGCTCCACAGGAAGCTGTTGCTAACAGGAAATAGAGAGTAGAGGTAAATGCTTGTTTTCGCATTACAAAGCTCTAACTGGTGGAGTGCCTCAGAGATCACTGTGGGATAATCAACGATCAATATCTGGAGGAAGGGACTGAATATATCAAAGCCCAATTAGCTTAAAGACCAAGCTTGTCATCCAGTATGTCATCAAATGGAGGTCGTGTGTCATCAATGTGATATAGGCAAAGGGAGGTTCGTGAGCAAACCGTCACCAGATATAGCATAATGTGAGTTGTTTATTTTGGATGGAAGGATAAAACAATGTTAAACAATTTAAGTGGAGAGAGATTGCAGAACTCTGTGATACAGATGGTATTCATGATCCTGGTACACGAATCATATGTCGTTAGTCTGCACTTGCTGTAAGTGATATGGAAGATAAGAGGAATAATTGTGTTTCTGGCAAAGGGTACCAGGTTTAATCAGGAATGTTTTACTGCATCTGTACCGGTAAAAGTGAGGAGTGCAGATGCTGGAGATCAGAATCGAACAGTGGAAAAAGCACAGCCAATCAGGCATCATCCGAGGAGCAGGAGAATTGGCGTCACGGGTATAAGTCCTTCATCAGGAATATGCCCAAAACATCGAGTCTCCTGTTCATTGGGTGCTGCCTGACCTGTCGTGGTTTTCCAGCATCACATTTTTCAAGTCTGCATCTGTATAGGAAGTTGCTCAGACCACATCTGGCACATTATGTGCAGTTTTGATCCCTGAACCTAAAAATAAGTTTTAGAAGCTTTTCAACAATATTTTGTTCACGCTTTCCTGGAATGAAAGCCTTTTGTTCTGAAATGTTATCAGTTTTGGTCTTAGATAAGAAATCTTTTTGAATCATACACAATTTTGAGAACAATCAGCTGGATACATATTTTCTCTTCTCAGGGACACAAAAACTATGGAATACGTTTTAAGAATAAAATGTATTGATTTTAGCACAGATATTATGAAGACATCAAACGATTTATAAAAATTAAGCATATGCATACCAACATATCAACAAATTATAAAGCAAGAATTTTCTCTTTTGCAAAAGAAAGGCACTGTGTATAACAACAGCAATGATGCTCTTGCATATTGTCCATGATGATCCATTCCAGAGAATGTTCACAACGAGCGCACATGGTCCAGTTTGGTGTTCAGTTGACATGATTGCATGTTTCAACACAGAGAGGGAGAACAATGTTCCCTGCCTGAGAAGCAGCAGCTGATTGATCCCTCTATCTTCTTTTTTTACACCTGACAACAGTAAATCTCTGAGTCACCTCTATCTGATGAGTCGTGGAGTATCCCTGATGAGACATTCATTGGAATCTCTCGACTGTCTGAAGCAAAGGGAATTCAGTTAAATCCAACTATTCTGGGGAGAAGTCACATCACACGTAGCTTGTCTGAGCAGAATGGGCGGCATGGCGGCTCAGTGGTTAGCACCGCTGCCCCCCAGTACCAGGGTCCTAGGTTTGATTCCAGCCTCGGGCGACTGTCTGTGTGGAGTTTGCATATTCTTCCCGTGTCTGTGTGGGTTTCCTCTAGGTACTCCGGTTTTCTCTCGCAGGTCAGGTGAATTAACCATGCTAAATTAATTCAGAAGAAGTGAACACAGCAGCTCATGTAAGACTGACAGACCCTGATATCAAGGCAAGAGTTGACTCAGGATGGTAAACAGAAACGTTGACTAAATTAAATTTAATAGGACTCAGCCACAATCTCTCCACTGGGGGTCAGCCATCGCACAGACCCGGGACATCCCCACAGGAGATCCTCAGGGTGGCTTCCTTGATACAATCATCTTCAGCTGCGTCATCAATGTCCTTCCCCATCATTACATCAGAAATGGGGATGGTCACGGAAGATCATACAATGTTCAGAACACTTTCTCCCCTCAGCTCATTTGTCCATGTGCACCAAGACCCAGACAGCATTTCAATTTGTGCTGTTAAAGTGTCGGTAACGTTCATGTAAGAGCACAGCCAGACATTGCACATTTCTACAGTTAAAAGGGGAGCTCATTAAGCATTTCAAGCTTGTCACACACGAATATGAGCTAGCATTCAGCCCATCAAAACTACTGAAGAGGAGGAGTGGCAGTACATTCAATACTCCTGTCTGTTACATAGAAAGACGAGGGATCTGGTCAGCACAACGAATTGTTAAACAGGGACAGGTGCAGCCAAAACAGTCTCTCAAAACTGTTCCATTGGACCAGGAAGAGGCTATTCAACCTCGCAAAGAATTATACAGGAACAGGAGGATGTCACTGATGCTCCAACATGACAAATCACAGGAGTAGATCATGATGTTCATCGTGGCTCCATTGTCTATGCAACATTTACTTCTTTAACGTGGTTTGCTGGCAGTGAGGAGGGAAATGAGATATTTTCTGTCAAGTCTCAAGGAGACATCTTGCATCTCCGAAACGGCAGACACATATTCTCCGTGGGGGTCAGAAACTGGTGGGAATGGTTAACTTTTTTAGATTGAAGGTATTGTGGCTGATGCTGGAACTGGGGATAACATTGTGTTCAGTGCAGGATCACACACCAAATGCATTGGATTAATATGTAGAACTTTTATTCAAAGTCTGGATTTCATGCTCTCTCATTGATATTGGGTGTGGGGGTGGTAGGCGGGAATGTTCTCAGAGGTACTAAAAGTACCTAGAATTTCATAAACTTAGTGAAAAAAAGGAAGCCGTGGGATTTATCACCATATCAGTGTCTGTTTGGAACATCATATGTTCCCTGAAGGTCCAACGCAATCCCATTTTATTCTCTCACAGTGCGACAGATTAATCTTCACTCACTCTTCATGGGACCATCATCCCAGGGATTAGTTTGGTGAACTCTTTTGATCTCTCTCTGTGGTAAGGAGATCATTCCTTATATAGGAGAGAAAATCTGTGGACAATACCCCAAATACTGCCTCAACAAAACTCTCAGGGATGATCACATTAATTACTTTCCCTCACTTCACCGTCTCCACTTCTTTCTAATGGCGCAAAAAGCATCATTCTCTATATATTGCCACTGATGCGAAATTTACAACTTCGTTACATCTGTATGTCAGTGTTAATAAAATCAATAAAACCACAGGAGCCTATCGAGATGGACATCAGTCTCGGGGACAAACTCAATGAGATGGAAGAATCGCCTACCTGATGGAAATGAGCAGTAGCAGTATGGGAAACAGGGAGCAGAAGGGAGTTATCTTTACTTTTGTTTTTTTCATGAGGCATATGAAGCCCTGGTCAGACCAGCATGTTATCCCTATCTTGAACTGAGTGGCTGGTCCAGGTGTTCCAGTGGACAGTAAAGATATCAACCACGTTGCTGTGCGTTTGCAGTTACACGGAGACCTGACCAAGGAAGGATAACCCATTGTCTTCTCTAAAGGACATGACACAAGCAGACGGGCTTCTGTTTATTACAAATAAAGATGGTTTCTTTTAAATTATATCAACTTGCTTCATGAGACATCAACAGATTATTATTCTGTGTCTCTACATGAAGAGTCAATGACTTGAGCACAATGCACTATCTTCCTGCCTGACAGATTCTGTGGAGAGAACAACTTAAACATCTCAAGTACATTTATCTTGTCATGAACATGTGGTTAGAAGGGACTTGAACCAGATGAATCCAGATTTCATAGTGGCACAAATAAAGAAGTTTATTCAGAAGTTGCACTGAGGCTGACGATTAGATTGGGACCTCACAATGGTGGTACTGGGCAGGATTAGTGAGTGAGGCAGATATGGAAATGTAGATCTGTGCAGGGCTAGAAGGGCTATGGAGTTTGAGAACAGTCTGGTTCCTTCTCGCATATCTGTGAGCAATTTAAAAATAGTAATTTTCTGCATAGAATTTATCAGGAAATGAATCAGGAAATGAAGACACTGATTTCCCCTTTTCCAAAATTTACCTAAAATGAGCAGGAACACAGTTCAGACCAGTTTAATAGACAACGAGAATGACGTACTAGGAACACCAACTATAGCGAGGATGGGGTAGTAACCACCTTGAGTGATCCAAAGGATATTTTTGATCCGTGATGCTAATGATATCGAAGGCTAAGAAAGGCAGTAAAGACCCTCGGATAAACTCTTGTTTATTGTTGGAATATTCCAATCTATTATTCTCAGATTCTGATCTCTTCTTTCCCTCTCTCTGGAGCTGCTGTTCCCTGTTATTGCTGTCGGTTTTGCTCCTGCTCATAACTATGGATATCACATCGAACCCAGTCCTTATTTGAAGAAGAGGCTAATCCTCCACTGACACATTTAGGATCCACAGCAACTAACATTAATCACAGTCGCTGAACAAATAGCTTCAGTTAACCCGTTTCAATTCAACACAGTTGTTATTAAATTTCGAAATAACGTATAAATGTTACACATTCGGAATGGGACATGTGAGGGTGACTGAGGAAAAGAATGTTGGAGATGTTAGATTGATTGTGTGTTATCATTCAATCTGATTTGGATATGGAAGTAATAACAGAGGATTTTCAGAACATGAATGATTTCTCTGTTTATAATTGGAAATATACAGTCTGCAACTAGTGATCAGTCGCTACAATATGAATTAAACATTGAGACAACTGTTATAGTCGATAATCTGACAGGAAAATGTGCCTAAGACAACATGGGGTTATAATAGACAAACGGCATGGACATGTTAACAGTGAATTGTCCCTGACATATGCAATTCAGATTGTTACTCCAAGATTAGAGAGGGCAGGTGAGGGTCATGATGTTGATCTATTAATGCCAATCAACTGTGATGAAGTGCCACTTACAGGACTTCAATTACAATGTGATTATGGCATTGGGGAGGTGACAGAAAACATTCAGAATTGGGAGACATGGCAGCTGAGACAAGAATGAGGGAACATATTGCCCATTCATCAGTATTAGAACGTTTCTCTTTATAAATCATTTGAAGATCAGGTGCAAGTGTAAATCTACAAAGAGGACTGAGGAGACCAAATATTACTAAAGAACGTACGACCAGAAGACATAGGAGTAGAAACTTGACCATTCAGCCCACCCAGTCTGCTTAAACATCAGTCATAACGATAAATTTCCCTTCATTGTATTTGCCTTCCTAACTACTGACTCAACTTCCAAGTTTACCTTAAGAGTCGCCTGTACTAGGATTCCCAAGTCTCTTTGCATTTCAGACTTCTGAATTTTATCCCCATTTAGAAAATAGTCCATGCCTCTATCTTCGTACCAAAGTGCATGATCTCATACTAGCCCATGATTTACTCCATCTGCCACTGCTTTGCCCGTCTCCTAACCTGTACAAATCCTTCTGCAGCTTGTCTGCCTCCTCAATGCTACCTGTCCCTCTACATATCTTTGTAATGTCTGCAAACTTAGCCAGAATGCCCTCCGTTCCATCATCTAGGTCATTAATGTACAATGTAAAAGGTTGTGCCAACACTGAGTCTTGCAGAACACATTCTGTCACCAGCTGCCATCCTAAGAAGGATCATTTTATCCCCACTACCTGCTTTTTGCCAAACAGCCAAACTTGTATCCATGCTAGCACTTTGCCTCTGTCACCATGGGCCCTTTTAATAATCAATAGCCTTCTGTGTGGCACTCGTCAAAAGCCTTCGTGAGGCCCGGGTGATAACATCCACTGGCGCTCCTGGGTCTAAGATCCTCGCTACTTTCTCAAAAAGTTCGAGCAGATGCGTCAGGCATGACCTCCCCTTGATGATACCAAACTGACTTTATCCTATAATACTATACACATCCAAATATTCAGAAATCTTATTCTTCCCAATCAGTTCCAGGATCTTACCCACGACTGAGGTTAGGCTATTTGATCTGTGATTTTCCGTCTTCGGCCTTATTCTGTTTTTAAACAGGGATTTAATATGAGCGTTATTCCAGTTCTCTGGGACATTCCCTGATTCTAATGATTCCGGAAAGGTCACCACTAATTCCTCCACTACCACTGCGCTTTCTCCCTTAGAGCTCTGTGGTGTAGTTCTTCTGGTCCAGGTGATTTATCCATCTTCAGCCCATTTAGCTTTTCTACCCTGTTTGCCTTGGCGATGGGTGACATACTGAGCTTTGCCTCTTCACATGCTTGAACTATTGGGAATTTATTCGTGTCCTCGGCCATTTCTTTGTTCCCCACTACTGTCTGTCCTGTGCCATTTTACAGCAGCCCAATGTCCACTTTTGTCTCTCCTTTACCCTTTTTATATCTAAAGAAAATTTCACAATTTTCCTTGAATTAACTGGAAAGCTCACCCTCATATTTAATCTTCTCCCTCCATATTTGTTATTTTGTTGTCCACTGTTGGTCTTTGTGAGCTTCCAAATCGTTTGGTTTTCCTCTGCCCTTCGTCATATTATACGCTTGCTCTTTAAATTTTATACTGTTCCAGATTTCCTACACAAACACCTGTTGAAGGCGCCGCACTCTGAAAGCTAGTGTGCTTCCAATTAAACCTGTTGGACTATAATCTGGTGTTGTCTGATTTTTAACCTAGTCAGCTATGATTGCTTCATCCTCCCCTTTAACATTCTTCTTTTTTCTCGGGAAGAACCTCCGTTGTGTCTCCTGAATTAACTCCCAGATACTCCTGCCATTGTTGTTCTACTGTTTCTCATGCTAAACCCCATTCCAGTCAATTCTAGCCAGTTCCTCCCTCATGCCTCTGTAATTGATTTTATACAGCTGAAATACCATTACATCTGATTGTATCTTCTCCCTCCCAAATTGCAGATTAAATTCAATCATATTATGATTACTGCTTCCTTCGTGTTCCTTCACTTTAAGTTCTCTTAAATAGTCTGCCTCATTGCACAACACTAAACCCAGAATTGCCTGTTCCTGAGTGGGCTCCACCACAAGCTGTTCGAAAAAGCCCGATCGAAGATACTCCACAAATTATTTTTCTTGCGAACCACTACCAACATAATTTTCCCAGTCCCCCCGTGTATTGAAATCTCCCATGACTACTGTACTTTGCCTTTTCTATGCATCTTTTCGATCTCCTGGTGTATTTTGTGCCGCAACTCCTGACTACGTTTTTGGAATCCTGAACATAACGCCATCTATGTGTCTTTATTAAACCTTTGGTGATACTCAATTCTACTCACACTGATTTTGTACCATCTGACCCTGCTTTATGTCTTACAGTCATAATGTTATACAGTCAGAGAGACGAACAGCATGGAAACAGATCCTCTGGCCCACCTCATCCATGCCAACCAGATTACCCAACCTAATCTCGTCCCATTTGCCAGCACTTGGCCTATATCCGTTGTACCCCTCCTATTTACATACCCATCCAGATTCCTTTTAAATATTGGAATGGGACCAGTGTCCACCACTTCCTCCCACAGTTGTTTCCATACACACACCACCCTGTGCATTAAAAAACTTGCTCCTTTGGCGCCTTTTAAATCTTTCCCTTCTCAACCTAAACCCATACCCTCTAGTTCTCCCCCACCCCAGGAAAACGACTTTGTCTATTTATCCCATGCATGCCCCTTGTGATTTTCAAAACCTGTATAAGGTCACCTCTCAGCCTCTGACGCTCCAGGGCAAACGGCCCCAGCCTTTTCAACTTCTCCCTGTAACTCAAATAGTCCAATCCTTGTAAATCTTCAAGTTTCACAACCTTCTTCCAATAGCAAGGAGACCAGGATTCTTACGATTGATTTATTTTCATTCTTACTTCCCCCAACAACCTATCTTTTCGATAGGATGCATACCCTTGAATATTATCAATCCTGATCCCCTTTCACCACGTCTGTGCCAATTTCAATCTGCGCTACAAGCTCAATTACCTTATTTCTTATAGGGCATGCATTCAGATATAGCACCCTCAGTCCTGTATTAACCGTGCCTCCTCTCAATTTCATTTGTCTGCCCAGTGTGCTTGAAGTTTGATTGTTTACAATTTCAATCCACTCTGTCCTGTTTGTGTCTGTGCTGGAAATTTCATTACACTCTCCTGCGTTTTTCACTCTTATCTCCTCTTTGAATTTGAGTTTTCTAATTTCCCCTATAACTGAAATCCCACGCAAACCTATAAAATTTGTTGGAAGAACTGACCACATCCCTAGTTAAATGATTTGTTAGGACCATCGTCCCAGCACTGTTCAGATGAAGACCATCCCATCAGAACGAGTCCCTTCTTCCCCAGTAATACAGGAAAAAAATGGCTTGTTGTACATTCCAAAGTATGGAAAATACAAACAGATAAGATTGTTAAAATACACTCATGACTGTGACCTATACAAGCTGAAATGTGAATTACAAAACCATGGACGTGTTGAGCAACTTTATCAATCATTATTCGGCCCACAGCTGAGATGTTGACTTCTCCTCTGTCAGTGATCTCCCTCACTGAGATTCTCTGGTCCAGTCCCACACACAGTATTTTGGGGGCTGATCAGTTCCTGCTGCAGTTCGCCCAGTCTATTTAAGTTAATCCACCCTCTCCCTGGAACCAATCAATTGGTCTATTGGATTCTGTTTTAACTGTCAGCAACCCAGCTCTGTGATGTTTTTGGAGATAAATGATCTGGGATGACAGCCAGTATCAGCACAGTGCTCACAGGGTATAGCACAAGACAAAGGCCTTCAGTCCAGGGGAATATCTAAATAAAATTTCCATCTTCTGTCTATTTTCCTCATGGTGTCTCCTACCTATCAACTTCACTCTCTTCTAAAATCCCTTTCTCCCACTCAGTCAGTCGCTCCACTTTCTATCCACTCTGTTGATCTCCCATCACATTCTTTCTTTCTGTTTCATTTTCTGTCTGTCTGTCTGTCTGTCTCTCTCTCTCTCTCTCTCTCTCTCTTTCTGTGTCTATCTCCAATAATTCTCTCTGCTTTCGGATAGTGCAGTTGGAGAGCTTGTGGATGTAGGATAGGCTAAATTGCCTCCGTCTGTCCCATATTAATTCTGAAAGTCTCTAACCAACAATAAAGACTTTCAGTGCCTGGAGAAACAAGATGGTCCTGCGAAGGACACAGTACACAATCATCCATTATCTCTTCCTGTTTTCTGACATGCAATATCCTCTAAATATCTGTTCAAACAAAATAGATTAAAATTCGAGCAGTTGGGAGGACATTCACCAGACGATAGTGAAATCAAGATTCAATAAATACCACGCAAATGTGGATTTGCCTGATAGCAGCTCCTCCCAATTAACAGCCCCTCGCTTCTGCCTGATGCGGATTTGCCTTGCACCAATTTATTAACTTCCACAAGGTCCTCACTTATTCCATGATCGTAACTATCTCAAACCTGAGGGCATTGTGATCACTGTTTCCAAAATGATCTTCTACTGAATGGAAAGTCACCTGGACAGACTCATTTTCTAATACGAGGGCCAGTATGGCTCCTCCTGTAGTTGGACAAGCCACATACAGCTGCAAGTAACTTTCTTGGATGCACTTAAAAAATTCTACCCCGTCTAAGCCTCTTGCTCTAAGAGATTCCCAGTGAATATTGGGGTTGTTAAAGTCATTCACTATGGCAACTCTGTTTTTAATACGTCTCCATAATCGGCTGACATATTTGTTCCTCAATCTCTCGGTGGCTGTTGGAAAGACTGCAGTACAATCCTAACACATGCATCTTTCATATCTTGAGTTCTTTTCATGTTGCCTCAGTAGATGATCCCTCCAATACATCCCAAGTGCAGATGCAACAACCTCCATGATTAGTAATTCAACTCCTCCACCTCTTTAGCTTCACCTCTATCTCATCTAAAACAACAAAACCATGGAAAGTTGAGCAGCCAGTCCTGTCTCTTTCTCAACCAAGTCCCTATAATGTTTGCAACATCGTAGTCCCATGTAGGGATTCAGTCTCTAAATTCAACTGTTTACCCATAATAATACTTGCATTGAAATAAATACACTTCAGCCAAACACATCAGACACTGACCTGATATTTGGTTTGAGGTTCCCTGAAGTATTTTCTGGTGACTGGAGATTACAAAAGACTATCAGTTAAGCAGAAAATATTTTGAAAGACAATCCCAGTTTCCTCCTGTGTTACTTCAATCTGTACATTGTATTACACATGGTTCGATTTCAATAGAGTGCTGGATAATTATTTCACTTTAAAGGACTGTCTCCAGCCACTCACTGCATATTCAGCAAGTATTTCTGGACCCACTGGATTGATTGCTCTATTGCAGCTCTCTCACGAAATCTCTGTACTATTTACATTGGAGTTATATGCACTCATCCAATCTCCAAGTTTAACCTGCTAGAATCCTCACATTAAACTAATAACACCTCAGGTTGCGAGTCCCATTATGTTCAGTGCCCTCTCCGTCTTTGTTGTTGGTCTTAGATGCTCTGGTTTTAGTCTCCAATTCTTCCTCAGTCACCGTATTGTGGACCTACTGCTCTGGTTCCAACTCCCTAGTGCCACACTGGTTAAAACCATCCTGAGTGACAATAGCAAACCTGCCTGCCATGAGATTGCCGCTAGTGCAGGTCCATTCCGTCCTTCTTGTGTAGGTCCTACCGACCCGGGAATCCCAATGATCCACATATCAGGGATTGCTGCCAGTTCAGGTCCATCCCGTCCTCCTTGGGTATATCTTATCGAGTCGGGAATCCCGATGATCCACATATCAGAAGTGCTACCAGCTCTTTAGCCGTGTATTTAACTGTTCTATCTTCCTATTCCTAATCTCACTCGCAAGTGACATATTCTAACGACTCCAAAATTCAAATATCCATTTAGCACAACACCAGCAAGGCCTTTTCTTTAAAGTGGATAGACGTGATAATAAAAACGTAAGTGTGCTGCTTTTACAAAAAGCTGTCACATTTGCAGCATTTCTCCATCAAATAAAAGAAAAAATAATGTAGATTGTAGAAATCCGAAGCAAACAAAGAAACATACTGTGGAGAGAGAAAAGAGCTAATGCTCACAATGTAGACATGGGAAGAATGTACAAAATCCACACAGACAGTTTACAGAGATTGGAATTGAACACGAATCCCTCTTATTGTGAGGCAGCATTGCTGTGTCACTATGATGCCCAATTATGGATAATTGCGGGTAGTATAGTTCGAGGCACAGATAATATTCACTGTGACCAGGGTTGAGAGTCCTGAAGGTTGTGCTGCCTACCTGGTGCTTGGGGTTAGGATATGTCATTTGGGGTGCAGATGAACTTGGAGTGGGAGGGGAATGAGTCAGTGGCCAGGGTTCGTGTAGGTACCAACGGCTGGAGAAGCAAATAACAATGAGAAGAGGGACGGTAAATAGAGAACTGAACTGTTATATCGGAATGCAAGCAGCAGAAGGAATAATGTAAATAAGCTTGTGACACATACACAAATTGGCAGGTATGACGTGGAGGGCATCACAGTGAGACCACTGCAAGAGGATCAGGATTTCGGAGCTGAATATTCATCCCTTCGAAATGATAGACAGGTGGGCAGAGAGACAGATTTGTCTCATTAGGAAGAAATGGAATTGAATCAATTAGAAGAAATGAAGTAAATCAGATGGTGTAGAATCTGTGTAGAATTGGGGAATGAAAAAGGTGAAAAAATGCAGTTGGAGTTATGTACAGGCTGCCAAACAGTCGTCAGAAGCTGGGGTGCAAGATACACTAGGAGATAGAAAGAACTGTGGGAAAGACAACGTTACAGAGATCACGTGGGATTTCATTATGCAGGTGGACTGGGAATTCAGTTTGATAGTGGTTTTCAGAAAAAGGAATTTGTGGAATGTCTATGAGTTGGCTTTTTGTAGCAAGTTGTGCAGGCAGACTAGGTGAGGGGAGCTTTAGATGAAGGTAATCATAGGAGGCAGTGATCATAATATGATTGAACTTACTCTGCAATTTCAGATGGAGAAGTTAGAACCAGAGGTAATGGTATTACAGCTGAATAAAGGCAATTACAGAGACATAAGAGAGGAGCTAGGTAGAATTAACTGGGAGACAGGCCCAGAAGGAAAGACAGTGGAACAGCAGTGACAGGAGATTTTTGGAGTAATTCCGGATGCTCCATAGATTTATCCTGAGGAAAAATAGGCATTATAGATGGAGGATGAGGCAACCATAGCTGACTAGGGAAATCAGGGACAGCATAGAAGTAACTGAGAACGCATATAATGTGGCGAGGGGCAGTGGGAAACCAAAGGATTGGGAAGCTTACAAAGACAACACAGAGAGCAAACAAAATAAACTAAGGAGGGAGATTATTAAATATGGGGGTAAGCTAGCCAGTAATATAAAGGAAGTCTGTAAGAGCTTCTTTCAATATATAAACTACAAAAGAGAGGCAAAAGTGGACATTGGACTGCTGGAAAATGATACTGGAGACATAGCAGTGGGGAACGAGAAAAGGACGAGGAACTGAAAAGTTAGTTCACGGTGGAATATATGAGTAATACCTTAATATTCAAGATAGTGAGGGGCCAGAGCTGAGTATGCTGGCTACCACCATGCAGAGCGTGCTACAAAAAAACGAATGGTGGTTAACTATCATAGACCTGATGGACTACGTCCCAGAGATATAAGGAAGATAGCTGAAGAGGGTGTCGGGGTGTAGTGGTGAGCTTTCAGGAACCACTAGAGTAAGGAAAGATCCCAGAGCACTGGAGACCCACTATCGGGACACCCCATTGTAACAAGGGAGTGAGGAAAAAGACAAAAAATATCCACAATTAATGGCTTAAATTCAATCGTGGTTATGATCCTGGAATCTATTGTGAAGGAAGAGTACTGAATTACCTGGATAGAGTTGATGTTGGTCAGATGTTTCCATTGGACGAGAGCTTAAGGGCAGAGACTTAGATGAAAGGGAGATAAGGAGAAATGTATTTAACCAGAGAATGTCGAATCTTTAAAAAATATTGCCACAGAAGGCAGTGGGGGCCAGGTCATTAAGTCTGTTTGAGACGGATTTAGGTAGGTTCTTGATTATCCAGGGGATGAAGAATTACGAGGATAAGGCTGGAGAATGGATTTGAGAAACCTATCAACGATTTTTGAATGATGGGCAGACTTGACAGGCTAACTAGTCTAATTTCTGGTCCTGTGTCTTATAGACTTCTCTGAGAAGATGGAATCATGCTTTTCATGAATGTCAGAAGCTGGTCGGAATATTTAACTGTTTTAGAATGAAGGTATTGTGGCTGCTGTCAGGATGGTGGATAATATGAGATTCAGTGCAGGATCACACACCAACTGCACTATATTAATATGGTGATAGTTTATTGAAATCGTCGACCTCTCTGTCTCTCTTAATCACGTGGGAAGTAGAGGTTGGGGTGAGTGGGCGTAACGTCCTCAGAGGCACTTCAACTATCCAGAGTCATGCATCCTGAGTGAAACAGCAGACATGGAATTTATCACCTTCACATTGTTTAGAATATAATTAGTGATTTCCCATCCCATTCAGTGTTCAATGCAATCACCTCTTATTCTCTGAAAGCATTCCAGATCAAACTTTACTCACTCCTCATGATGCCTTTATCCCAGGGCTTAATCTGGTAGACTCTCTCTGTGGGAAGGAGATCACTCCTTATAAAGGATAGAAAATCTGTCCACAATGCCCCAAATACTGCCACAAAAACACTCTCACGTTTGATCGCAATAAATCCTTTCCCTCACTTAGCTGGCTCCATTTCTTTCATGTGACACAGGAAACCATTCATTTACAATCCATTGCCACTGATGTGGAATGTAAAATATCCTTATATCTGTAGGTCAGCATCAATAAAGCCAGCACCAGAGGTGCCTATCGGGGAGAGACTCAATGACAATGAATGCACCTAAAACAGTGAATGGTCACCTACTTGAATGGAAATCGGCTGTCGGATTATGGGAAATAGGCAAAGGAAGAAAGCTGCCTTCACTTGTGTTCTGCCCTCACGGGATGTGTGCAGCCATGGTCAGGCCAGCATGTTATGCCAATCTTGAACTGAGTGGCTGGTTCAGCTGTTCCACAGGACAGTACAGAGTAAAACAAACTGCTGTAAATTTTCAGTTAAACAGAGATCTGACCAGGGAAGTATGACCCACTGCCTTCTCTAATGGGCATCAGGTAACCCGATATCAACAGATTATTATTCTGTGCATCTAGATTACGAGCCAATGACGTGACCACCATACACTATCTTATCATCTTTCAGATTCTGTCCAGAGAATGAGTTAAACATCTCAAGTTCAATTATTTTGCAATGGATACGTGGTTAGAAGGGACTTGAAACATGTATCTTGAATTAACAAAGGCGCAAACAATGGTTTCTTCAGGAGTTGCGCTGAGGCTGAGGAGGGGATTGGGGCGTCTTAATGTTTGTTCTGACCAGGATTGGCATGTAGGGAGGATATGGAGATGTAAACTTTGCAGGAGAAAATGAATCAAATTGGTTGAGAACAGTGTGTTTCATCCTCGCATATTAGGGACTAATTTGTAAATAATAATTTGCTAGTTATTATTTCTAAGGAATGGAATCTTTGATTGGAACTGAAAAAAATGACTTGCACCTTTCCAAAATTTATATATCATCAGCATCAATTCAGTTCAATCCGCAGACTGAGTGACTTGCCAGGAACACCAACTATAGCAAGAATAGGATAGTAACCAGCTTGAATAACCAGCAGTACTTCTTCAATCCGATATGCTAATGATATCCAAGACTGGGAAAGCCAGTAAAGACCATAGGATAAACTCCTATCCATTATTGGAACATTCCAGTCTAATGTTCTCACAGACTGATCTCTCCTCCACCTCTCTGGAGCTGCTGATCCCTGTTACTGGTGTGGATGATGCTCCCGCTCATACTATGGGATAAAACACTGAAAGCATTCCCTTATTGATAGAAGAGAGAAACTCTCTCAGGATGCTTAGGATCCATGGAGACTGACATCATCACAATCGCTGAACAAATAGCTCCAGTTAACCAATTAGTCTTCAATATTGTTTTATTAAAGTTCAAAATAAGTTTGAACGTTTATGCATTGGGTGTGATATTTGAAAGTGATTCAAGGAAGGAATGTCGAAGATGGCAGATTGATTGTGTGCAATCTTTTAGTCTGCTTTGGATATGGAAGTAATGCCAGAGGTTTAACGAACATAAACATGCTTCTCTGCTAATAATTAGAGAAGTAAATCTTGTAACTATAGATCAGTCATTGCAATATCTGTAAAACATTGAGAGAACATCTTTCGCCCATGATCTGTTGGCAAAATGTGCATAAGAAAACGTCGGTTATAACAAACAGCTGGCATGGATATGTTAACAGAGAATTGTACGTGACAAACGCAATGCAGATTGTTATTCCAGAATGAGACAAGGTAGGTGTGGGTCATGTTGTTGATGGTATCCATGTTAACGAATTGTGATGAAGTGTCATTTAATGGACTTCAATTACGTTGTGATTATGACACTGGGGAAAGACAGAATATGGAGAGGACTGGGTGACATGATTGTTTAGAGTGGGTAGAGGGACAGTGATGTTCGCCATTCACCAGTATTGGAACGTTACTCTTCATAACTCATATGAAGAACAGATTCCAGGATACATTTACTATGTGGAATTAGCAGAGACAATATTAATGGAATGCATTCATGCAATATAAAATCCAGGAAAAAAATGATTTTCTGCACATACCAATATACGCAAAGTACAAAGAGATAAGGTTGTTAAAATGCATTCCTGATACTGTGCTATATAAATTGAAATGTGGATTACAAAACTAGGTAAGTGGTGTGCAAACTTTATCAATCATCATTTCACCCACAGCTGAGGTGCTGATTCCCCTCTGTCAGTGATCCCCCTCACTTTGATCCTCTGGCCCAGTCTCTCACACAGTCTGGGGGTGGGGTGGTCATCATTTCCTGCTGCTCTTGGCACAGTCTATTTAAAAACTCTGCTTTCTGCATGGAACCAATTTGTTGACATAATGGGTTCTGTTTAGCTGTCAGTAAATTCTGTGATATTATTGGAAATAAATACTCTGGGCTAACAGCCAGTATCAGCACAATGGTCCCAGGGTATGGCGCCCAGACAAAGGGCTTACAGTCCAGGGGAATGTCTAAATAAATCTTCTAACTTTTGTCTGTCTATATTTATCTACCCTAATGCGGTCTCCTGATCTATCTAACTTCACCCTCATCTATCACCTTTCCCACTCAGTCAGTCAGTTCCCTTTCTTTCCTCTTTCAGTGTATCCCCCTTCAATTTCTTTCTCTCTGTTTATTTCTCTCACACACCATCTATCTCCACACACTCTCTCTATCTCCGTTTGTGCTGTTGAGAGCTTGTGACACCTCGATGGGCTGAATGGCCTCCATCTGTGCTCTAATAAATCAGAGGTTCTCTGACCCACAAAAAATCCTTTGAGTGCCTTGACAGACATGCTGGTCTCGTGACACGCACAGTGCACAGTCAGCTATTCTTACTTCCTGTTCTTTTCTGATGTGCAGCTGCCTTGAAATGTCTGTTCAAACGAAACAGATTGAATGAAATTCAAGCAGTCGAGAGGACGTTCATTAGTGTGTATTTCAATCAGGATTCAATGATTAATGAGATTCCAGAATAACATAAGCAATGAATGAAAAACAGGCAACATAAGAAATGGCAGTTGAGTACAACATATGGTTCCAAGTAGGCCTCATGGTATTACCGACAGATTATCAATACAGAAGATCCTGTTATTTGGACCCAGGTTCAAATCCCGCCACTGCAGATGGTGGAAATTCAATTCAACAATTTTACAATATCCCTGGAATTAAGAATCTACCCATGCAAATAAAGTCATTGCCGATTTTCGGAAAAATCCATCCGGATAACTAATATCCTTTAATGAAGGAATCTTCCATCCGCACCTGGTCTGGCTGACATGCAACTCCAGACCCAAAGCAATGTCATTGACTTGCAATCACCCCCTGAAATGGTCTAGTGAGTCCTTTAGTTGTACCAATCGTTACAAAGTTTCAAAGAAATGAAACTGGCCGGACCACCTGGCATCAAACTGCACTGGAAAAGTCAACATTAGAAACATCACTGTAGAACCTGCAAAGTTTTCCTTACTATCATCTAAGGGGTAGTGGCAACATTGGGACAATTGCCTTACAGACTAGTCAAGCAACAGCCCGGCATAGTCATACTCATGGAATCATACCTTACCTAAATAACCCAGCCACCACCATCACCATCCCTGGATATGTCCTGCCCCAAATGCAGGACCAATCCAGCAGTGGGGGCAGCTCAGTGCGATAGAGTCAGTAGGTAGTTGCTCTGGGAGGCCCCAAAATTGACTCCAGACCTAATGAAGTCCCATTGCTTCAGATTAAACATGGACAAAGAATTCACTTACTGTTTACCACGTAAGGTCGTTCCTCATTGAATCAGTAATCCTCTATGTAAAACAACACTTGGAGAAAGCACTGACTGTGGAAAAGGCAAAAAAGTGTATTCTGGCTGGGAGATTTCAAAGTCGACCACCAAGAATGGTTTGGCAGCAATACTACTGTTCACGCTGGTCGGGTCCTAAAGGACATAGCTACTAGATTGGGTCTGCAGCAGGTGGTGAGGGAAAGAACAAGAGGGGAAAAAAATCATACATTACCTCATCCTTACCAATCTACCAACTGCAGATGTATCTGTCCATGGCAGTATCAGTAAAAGTCTCACGGTCACATTCAGGATGAACTCTATTGTGTTGTGTGGCACTATCACCATGCTTAATGGCACAGACTTCGAAGAGATCCAACAACTTAAAAATGAGCGTCCATTAGGCACTGTAGACAATCCATAGCAGCAGAACTGTACATAATTACAAACTGTAATGACACGGCCCATCATATCCTCCACTCAACCATTACCATCAAGACAGAGGATTAACCCTGGTACAATGGAGAATGCAGGAGGGCATGCCAGGTGCAGAACCAGGAATATACAAAGATAAAATGTTAATCTGCTGAAGCTTCCAAACAGAAATACTTGCGTGCCAGATAGCATAAACAGGAAAGGACAGACAGAGCTTAGAGATCACAGAACCAATGTATCAGATTTAAGCTCTGCAGTTCTCCTAATCCGATCATGGATGGTGGTGGACGATCAAACAACTCACCGGAGTAGGAGTCTCCACAAATATCCCCATCCTCAGTGATGGAAGAGCCCAGCACATCAGTGCAAAATATAAGGCTGAAGCTTTCGCAGAAGTATTCCATCAGAAGTTTCAAGGGAATGGTCCATTTCGGCCTCCTCTGGTGGTCCCCATCATTAGAAATAGCAGTCTTCAGCAAATTCAATTGACTGATGTCAAGAAACGTTTGAAGGTACAGGATACTGCAAAGGCTACAACCCCTGATAACATGCTGGCAATAGTCCTGAAGACTTGTACTCCAGAACTTCTAGCTTCCCTCGACAAGCTGTTCCAATGCAGTTACAAACCGACAATGGAAAATAAACTGTGCAAGTATGTTCTGTCAATAAAACGCAGGACAAATTCACCCCTGCCAAATACCGCCTCATCAGTGTACTCTAAATCATGAGTAAAGTGGTGGAAGTTGCCATCAATAGTGTTATCATGCAGCACCTGCTCAGCAATAACCTGCTCGGTGACGCCCCATTTGGGTTTTGCCAGAGACACTCAGCTCCTGACCTAATCACAGCCTTTGTTCAAACATAGAAAAAGGAACTGAAATCCAGCCCGTGGCATCAAGTCTGCATTCTTACAAATGTGGCATCAAGGAACCCCAGCAAAAAGGGCATCATGGGCCAACACTTCATTGTTGGAGTCATACCTGAAGTTGGAGTCATAGGAAAACGGTCATTGTTGTTGGAGGTCAGTCATCTCAGTTCCAGAACATCTCTGCAGTAGTCCCTCAGGATAATGTGGATGTAGGTTTGCTCCATGAACTGGAATGTTCATCACCATACTACGTAACATCTTCAGTGGCCCTCAGTATGAATCCTAGGTCCAAACATCTTCAGTGGCTTCATCAATTACCTTCTCTCCATCCTAAGGTCAGAATGTGGATATTTGATGATGACTGCACAATGTTCAGCACCATTCGCAAATGCTCAGATACTGAAGCAGTCCATGCCTAAAGGCAACAAGATCTGGACAATCTACAGACTTGGGCTGACAAGTGGTAAGTAACATTCACATCACACAAATGCCAGACAATGACCATCACCAGTAAGAATCAATATAAACACTTGGCATTCAGCAACATATTTGTCACTAAATTCCCCATCCCACTCCCCATCAATACACATGGGGTTACCATTGACCGGAAATTCAACTGGACTCGCCACACAAATATAGGAGCTGATCAAAGGCTAGGAATACTCCATGAGTAACTCACCTCCTGTCTTCCCAAAGCATGTCACCCATCTAAAAGGCACAACTCAGGACTGAGATGGAATACTCCCCAGTTGCCTGAATGAGTGCAGCCACAACAACAGTAAAGAAATACTGTTGACACCATCCAGGACAAAGCAGCCCATTTGATTGGCACCACATCCACAAGCATTCACTCCCTTCACCTCCAACGCTCAGTGCAGCAGTGTGTGTACTATCTACAAGATGCACTGCAGAAATTATCCAAAGATTCTCAGACAACATCTACCAATCCTACGAGCACTTCCATCTAGAATGATAAGGGCAGCAGGCTTTTGCGAACACCACCACCTTCAAATTCCTCTCCAAACCAGTCCACATCCTGATTTGGAAATATGTTACCATTCTTTCACTGTTGCTTGGTCAAAACCCTGGAATTCCCTTCCTCAAAGCATTGTGGGTCAACGCACAGCAGGTGGACCACAGCAGTACAAGAACGCAGCTCAGCGCCACCTTCGCAAGGGGGCAACGAGGGACGGATAAGAAATGATGGGCCCTTCCAGCGATTCCCGTATCCAAAACAAAAGTTTAAGAAGTTCCAAGTTGAGCACCTGGATGGGTCAGGTTATCTGATTTGAACATGAACAGGAAAGCAGTGTTTCTGATGATGAACATTTTAGACCTTTCTGTTATGAGACAAGTGTTCAGTGTTCCATGATGTATTGTTGCTGAACGCTGTGATAAATTGCACCTGTTTGGTTACATTCAACAATGTTAGCGTAGCAGGATCGATCCTTCAAAAATACCAGACTGAAAATGACAAACATCGTAGAGACAATGTACTCCCGCCAGATGAGACTCACAGATAGCAGCTTATATTCAACATATTACTGCGCTACTGTCTGACACTGAATCCTGCTCCATATTACAGGGGTTACCATTGAGCAGAAGGTGAAGTCAAATCAGCGTACAGATACAAGGGTTACAAGAGCAGGTCTGAGACTTTCAATTCTGCACTGAATAATAGATTGTGTGACCATAAGGGCATGAGATATAACAATAAACAGGCCATTCAGCCTATCTCTTCACTTTGAAACTATGCCATTTTGTCATAGTCTCTAAGACTAGTGGAAATATCTTCTATACTCTAACTGTATCAATCGATGCAGTAATCGGTCAGTTTCAATCAGATGCACCCCCCAATTCTTTTAAATTCCATTGAGTACAAACATAGAGCTCTCAACTGCCGCTCGTATGACAAGCCACAATTCCCAGGATAGATCATGTCCAACACCCGTAGATCCTTCCCCAAAACAGCTCACAATAATCCAAATGCTTTCTCACCATAGCCCATTACATTCGCAGCAGTACGGCTCCGTTTTTGTATTGTCATTCTCTTGAAATGAATGTTAGCATTGCATTTGCTTTCCTAACTGCCAACTGCACCTGCACATCAACCATAAGAGAGGACGGGTAGTCCAAACTCCTTTTGTGCTTCACATTGCATGAACATAGTGTCTGCCTGTATTCCGCCTACTGAAGTGCATAATCTCGCATGTTCCCATATTGTGTTCCATCAGCCATGTGTTTTTCCAGTGTACTAAACTGTCCAAGTCTTTCTGCAGCCTCTCCACTTCCTCAATATCACCTGCCCATCCAATCATCATTGTATCATCTGCAAACCTAGTAAAACTGCCGTCAGGTCAGATGGTTTGAATAAATGGCACTTCCTGACCACCCGAGGATTGTCCACCATTGAAAAGGCAAAATGCACAAGATGCTTGACTCCATTCAGGTTTAAGCAGTGACTCGATTGGAATTACAACTGCAAAGTCTTCACTCCTTGCACCACTGGCACCTTGCACACCATTTTATTATGAACTTACCCCATTACGATGACACAGAACTTGATGGTGCACGATCCCAGTCTATTAATGTCAATCTGTCTCAATGTTGACTGTGTGGTGCTCACACCGACCAATGTCATTGTGTGTTGAAGAAAACAGAGGGAGGTGTAGGGAGGGGATGTGGATCATAAATGACTTTGTGACTGTCACTGAGGGCTGAGGGTGAAAGCCCCAGATGTACCTGCGTCTATTGTCACCTCTGCAGGCATGGTAAGTCTTTCAGTGAGCCAAATCAAAGAATGTGAAGGGCCTGGAGCGCTTTCCAGGCTGAGCACTCAGATCTTATTTGTACCAACTAGCAGAGGTATTCACACACAACTTCAGGCTCCCCCTCCTGATTCAAGAAGGCCATCATCATCCTCGTAAGTGAGAAAGCACGTGGAACGTGCCCTTATAGACTACCAGGAGAAAGTAAGTACTGCAGATGCTGGAGATCAGAGCTGAAAATGTGTTGCTGGAAAAGCGCAGCAGATCAGGCAGCATCCAAGGAGCAGGAGAATCGACGTTTCGGGCATTAGCCCTTCTTCAGCAATGCTGAAGAATGGCTCATGCCCGAAACGCCGGTTGTCCTGCTACTTGGGTGTTGCCTGACCTGCTGCGCATTTCCAGCAACAGATTTTCAGCTCTTATAGACTACCACCCAGTGGCTCTGACCTCAATAATCATGAAGTGCTGTGAGAGGCTGGTTATGGCCAATACCAACTCCAGTCTCCCAGCCTGCCCTATAATATTGGCTGACTGATATAACAGGTTCACAACAGAAGCTATATCCGAGCCCTGCACGCATCCCTGGAACATCTGGACAACAAGGACACCTAGACCAGACTCCTGTTCATTGACTAAAGCTCCACATTCAAAATCATTATCCCTTACATACTAATCACAAAACTCCGCGACCTTGGTCTCGGTTCAACGCTCTGCAACGCGATCCTCTGGTTTCTGACACACAGACCGCAACCGTGAAGATCGGTAAAACTACCTCCTCCATAATTACACTCAACACTCAAGCTGCTGAAGGATGTATTCTCAACACCCGACAATACTCCCTGTACACCCACGGCTGTACCTGCAGCACCTTACTGTACTCCCTGTACATCCACTGATGTGCCCTCAGCCCTCCACTGTCCTTCATTCACACCCACGGCTGTGCCCTTAGCCCTCCACTGTCCTCCCTGTACACCCACGGCTGTGTCCTCAGCCCATTAGTGTACTTCCTGTACACCCACGGCTGTGCCCTCAGTCCCTACTGTACTCTCTGTACACCCACCATTGTTTCCATAGCCCCCTACTGTTTGCCCTACTCCCACGGCGGTGTCCTCAGCCCCCTCACTGTCCTCCATGTACACCCACGGCGACGTTCTCAGCCCCCTACTATACTCCATGTACACCCACGGCGACGTTCTCAGCCCCCTACTGTACTCCATGTACACCCACGGCGACGTTCTCAGCCCCCACACTATACTCCATGTACACCCACGGCTATGTCCTCAGCCTCCTACCTACTCCAGCTGAGTTTCCAAATTCCAAACAACAACAGCTACAAGTTCGCTGATGACATCACTATAGCAGTACAGATATGAAACAAAAACGTGTCAGAATGTAGAAAGGCGATAGAGAGTTTGGTGGCACTGTGTATTGATAATGACATCTCTCTCTAATCCGGCAAACGTAAAGGACTGATCATTGACTTTAGAAGAAAGGAGGGGAAGACACCACATCTCGATCGACCATTCGAGGGAGTGCACAGCATCAAGTCCCTTGGAATGATGATAACTGACAAGCTGTCCTGAACTTCTCACATAGAACCAACGGTCGGGAAGGTTCAACAATGCCTCTCCTTCCTCGGGTGGTTCAGGAAATTCAGCATGTGCTACATATACAAATGCACCATTGAGAGCGTACTGTCCCGGTGCGTAGCAGCCTGGTATGGCAACTGCTCTACTCAGGACAATGAGAAACTACAGAAGGTTGGGTGCACAGCTCTGACCACAAGGACTCTAACATCCCAACCAATGATTCCATTTACGTGGCTCGTTGCCGCAGGAAGGCTGCCAACATCTACCCCAGATTACTGAGGGAAGGGAGACAGGAAATAGCTGGAGCATTAACACATATCTTTGTAGCATCCTTGAACACGGCTAAGGTCCCGGAATACTGGAGAATTGTTAATCCCCTTGTTTAAGAAAGGTAGTAGGGATAATCCAGTCTATTATAGACCGGTGAGACTGATGTCATGGATAGGGAACCTGCTAAAGAAGATACTTAGGGTGAGGATCTATTCTCATTTGAATGAAAATAGTCTTATCAGTGATAGGCAACATGTTAGCAGAGAAGGTCATGTCTTACCAACTCTATAGAATTTTTTGAGGAGGTGACAAAGTTGATTGATGGGGGAGAGACTGTAGATGTCATGTACATGGACTTCAGGAAGGCGTTTGGTATATTTCACCATGGCGGGTTATGGCAAAAGTGAAGTCACATGGTGCGTTAGCTACGTGGAGAAAGAACAGGCTGGACAACAGAAGGCAGAGAATATCGGGGAATGGAGTTTCTCAAAATGGAGAACTGTGACCAGTGGTTCCATTAAAGATGTTTCCGGAAAGATACATGAATGGGCAGGGAACATTTGGATACACGATCCTTAGAAAATAGGCGACAGGTTTAGATGGAGTGTTTGGATTGGCGCAGGCATGGAAAACCGAATGGCCTGGAATGTTGTTTGTTCTAACATCATCAAAGACCCATCAAACCCCAGTAATGGTCTCCTCCAACCTCTTCTATCAGGCTAAAATGTACAGAAGCTTGAAAACATAGAGCAGCTGTTTCCGGAACAGCTTCTTCCTGGCTGTTATTAGACAGATGATAATGCTGATCTTGTTCATGTTGATCTCGCCTTGCGCACACCCTGTGCAGCATAACCTACATGCCTCTCAGACATGTTTTACAGCCATTGTTCTCTATATCCTTGCTTACTATGATATGCCTGTACATCTTGGTACAGGTCAAATTACATCCTCACCACCCTCCCCTAGCTCCCTCCATTGCTCACTCCGAGCTCTCTCCTGTCCTCACCCCCGGCACCTCCCATTCCCCATCCCCAGCTCACTGTTACCCCATTCCCAGCTCCTTGTGTGCTTTGCATCTCACTATTTCTCTCACAGTCTGTTTCCCTGTGTTTTCGTTTTCTCTGTCTTCTGTTTCTTTCCATGAACTTACTATCTCCGCTTTTCCCTGTCCATGTGACTGTTAGTTTCTTGTTTTGTTTCCTTTCTCTGTTTTAGTTACTGTCCTTCTGTTTCCATCACTGTGTTTTCTCTCTCTCCTTATATGTGTCTTTCTCTTTCTCCCTTGTTGTGATGGTGATGGCTTCTCTATTCTTTTGAAGCATGTGATGGCTCTTTGGTTGGATGTTGGCAATACAATAAACTCAATTGTGTTTTGGTATCTTGGACATAATTTAAATTTATTGGTTATATTTCATTTGTTGTCAAAACAGCAACCAGAACTTGGATATCCATTTAACGGCCAATTGGTACATCTAAATATTTTGGAACTGCCTTCTCTCAGTGCTCTGCGTACTGGCAACTTAAAGATTTCCATTCACGTGCATAATAGTGTGACGGTAACTGCTCTTCCCAGGGCCACAAGAAACTACAGACGGTTGTGAGCACAGCCCAGACTATCCGTCCGTCCATTTATACTTCTCATTGTCAGCGAAAGTCTGGCAACATCAAATATCTCTCCAAAAACTGTAAAGGTGTCCCTACAACCTCTTCCAAAAGGGAGGAGATACAGAGGTTTGAAAACTTGAAAACATGCTCAGGAACACCCTATCGTAATTTGATGGCAGATTGTCATCTCTAACTTTTCAAATCATCAATGTGCTTTAAACATGATTTTAGATATATATACAGGTTTTCCTCATATCTGGAAGTAAAGTATTCCTACAAGTCCTTTCATAAGCTGATATGGTGTAAAGCGAAGCAGCATTTATTTATGTGGGAAAAATTCACCTTTCGTGGTAAAATTGAAAATCCTCTTCGGATTTCTTTTGATTAGCGAAAACAGGTCCTAATGGAGGTTTTTCGCAAAGTGAAGTGGCCAAAAGCGAATTTTTGAAAAGTGGGGAATGCCTGTACCAACATGGGGATGATATTAAGGAAAATGGGAAAGGTAAAAAATATATGAGGTGATTCTCACATTTTATTTCCGTCCCAGCTGATCATCATTCCCATTGTTTGCTCTTTTCCTTCTATCTCTCTCTTTATCTATCGAGTCAATTCACTCCTCCTCACCTTCAAAGCAGACTTCCCTGTCACCAGCATTATTCACAATATTTACCAGCTGCTTTCAGTTCAGAAAAGATCCCCAGCACTTCCTGTTCTTTTATCTGCATTTTTTATGCAATTTCAGATCTCCAACATCTTTCTTTATTTAGTTTAACCTTCAAATTTGTTATTCGATGGGAAGTCGGCATCTCTGCCCAGGGCAGCATTAGTTAATCATCACTAATTGTCCTGACTGTGAGGCCATTCCACAAACTTATATAAAATCAAGCAAATTGGTGTGGGTCTGAAGTCACACTTAACCCAGACCGGGTAGTAACATTAGATTTCTTTACCGAAGGTCATTATGAAACAGGAAAATTTTCAGACAAAATGTGGGCTTTATCGTTGTTTTTCGTGAAAATCACTTTTATTCCAATTCTTATCATTTTTATTTAAGTTCTGTCATCAGCTGTGGTAGGACTTGAAACAAATCACTTGAAACAATGTCTTTTGTTTAATAAGCTTTGCTCCTGAATTACATTCCTATTCTGATACATTCCCCTAATCATGAAGTAACGTCCGAGACAAGAACAATTTTGTGATTGCAATACTTGTAACTTGAAAAGTGGCCATAAGAGAGCTTGAAACATAAAGTCTGAATTTTACCAACGTGCAGACAATGGTTTGTTCAGCCACAGCATTGATGCAGAGATGGAGATTGGGATATTGTGAGCTGATAGTGGATAGGGTTGGTGACAGAGAGAACATGAGACATAAATCAGCTCAGGGCAAATAGGAATCCCGAGGTTGTGCATAGTTTTGTTCTCAGATGTTTGTAAGGGAGTGATCTGCAATTCGTGGGTAATGAATGGAGACTGTAATTGAAACTGAACAACAATTTCTTTCTTTGACAAATATAGCTCGCAGAAATTGAAATGAAGTTCACAATTGTTTATGGGATTAATGAATGGACAGAGATAGAGAACACCAGCAATAATGAGAATAGGTTAGTAACACACTCTCCACCCCGCCCAAAATAATAATCAGCACTGCTAATATCCGATATGGTAGAAATTCCCAATAGAGGGAAATGTTGAAAAGACCCAAGGAAAACCTCCTCTCCATTGGTGTAATTAACCAGTCCATTATTCTCAGATTCAGATCTGTCCTCTCCACGTCTGTGCAGCTGCTGATCTCTGTTACTGCTGGAGCTGATGCATCTGCTCCTACACTGGGATAGCGCACTGAGTGAAGCCCCTCACCAATAGGAGAGGGAAACCCTCCAGTGACACAGTTACAAATGCATGGACACTGACATCAATCACAGTCACTGAGCAAACAGTTCGATCTTTCAATACAGCACATTCAGTTCACAACATAACTAAACTGGCCTGGATGCTGACATCGCTGGTTATTGGTCACATCTCCCATTAACAATTCCTCTAGTGAAGTCAGTTCTGAGGGAGAATGATGGATGTTTTCTTTTTGCAGGCTACATGACTCTGCTCTGTTGTACGTTTGCAATGCTGTAACCATCTTTCCCCGAAACTCTGCCTCTCCAAAAAAAAGAAAAACAATCAGGATGTTGTGACTGTGCTGATCTCTCTTCCCCGGGAACAAACGCCAGCCAACAGACTGTCACTGGGCACAGTTGCCCTGAACATAGACAGGAAGTGTGGGCTTCTCTGAATGTTCTTCTCGCTGCTGTAATACGGAAACGTTGGAACTTCCAGACAGAATATGGTTCCGTAACTTATTTATACAAATTGACAAACAGCCTAATGCAGTTTTATTTGATTAGATTAGATTAATTACAGTGTGGAAACAGGCCCTTCGGCCCAACAAGTCCACACCGACCCGCCGAAGCGCAACCCACCCATACTCCTACTTTTCCCCTTACCTAACACTATGGGCAATTTAGCATGGCCAATTCACCTGACCCGCACATCTTTGGACTGTGGGAGGAAACCGGAGCACCCGGAGGAAACCCACGCAGACACGGGGAGAACGTGCAAACTCCACACAGTCAGTCGCCTGAGGCGGGAAATGAACCCGGGTCTCTGGCGTTGTGAGGCAGCAGTGCTAACCACTGTGCCACCGTGCCGCCCACTATTGCTGTGAAGCAATAATTTTCACACTTTTTCCCCTCAGTCCAAAACCAAAAGTGATAACTACAATGAACTTATTCATTCAGATTATGAATTAATGAGTCATGTTCGAATGAACGTGATATTGGCTGGGAGATAGGGCGGATTGGTAGCAGTGGCTGTGGAGACTGCATGGGGAGTACAATGACATTCCCCAGTCATCATCCCTCTTTCTGACAGAGAGAATCAAATATAATGCACAAGGAACCAGCCAACGTTTGGGAGATGCAATACTGAATGACAATGTGAGCTGAGAAGGATAATTTTAATTGTGATAAAGTGAAATATATTTTATATGCACACAATTTAATCATTTGGAATACAGATTGAGTAGGGTCACCACATCTAAAACATTAACTTTGATGTCTCTTCACAGATTCTACCAGACCTGCTGAGCTTTCCCTCCAATGTCTGTTTTTGTTTGAGATTGATCATATCTGGCAGGAAACTTACAATTAAAAACAGATACTAATAACAAAATGTGAATGGTTATGGGCACAATACAGGAGAATAATATTAGAGATGTTGCTCATTCCAAGTTGGAAGACACAATATGCTGAGTTTTCACCACCTTTGCTGTAATAATTCTATGTTACATATTGAAAGCTTTTGGAGAGTGGGGAGATAAGCTTGTTCAAAGGAGGACACAGAGTGTTCCATCATCAATAATCTATGTCTATTATTTCATGAAGTTCAGCTGCCTCTAAAATGTATTTTTAAAAAAATAGATTTCCTGAGATTTACAGGATGTTCAGAATTTTTTAAACTTTGTATTTTCAAGAAGAATTCAGGTGTCACAGACAAACCAACTGTAATAGGAACAAGAAAGGAACACATTGTCCAAATATTCCAAGTTCAACATGTAGACCTGTCAAGAAGTATGAAATATAGAGGTAATGGAAACATGAAATGCAAACAGAAAATGCTGTATAAACGAAAAAGATGAGAAAGTATCTGCAGAAAGCAACAGAACTAACGTATGTAATATGATGCGTCACTGTTCTGAAAAGTCAAATTAGAATCAAAGCTTAATTTTTTGCATCTCTGGTCAGATGTTGCCAGATCTACTGAGTTTCGCTCAAGCTCTTTTGATTTCTTTTTCCTTTCTGAAATGTGACAAAGTGTCTGATTTGGGGAGTTCAGACAGTAAAATTATTGAACTTGATTTTGAGTCTGCAGGACTGCAGGGACCGCATGGCAAAATGAAAAGTTTGTCTTCCAGTTTCCGCTGAACTTTCCCGGAACATTGCAGCAAGCCTGACACAGAGATATTGGCCAGGGAACAGGATGGGGTTTTAAACAGGCACACAGCAGGAAGCTCAGAGTCTTTTGCAGAGGTACAACAAGGATGTTTTGTGAAGTGGCCATCAAATCTACCCTTCGTTTCCACAATGTAGAGGCGACCACATTGTGAGCAGCAAATACACAAGACGAGATTGAGGGAAGTGCCGATAAGGTGCTGCTTCACCTGGAAGGTATGGTTGAACCTTTGGATACTGAGGAAGCGGGAGTTAAATAGGCAAGTGTTACACCTCGGGCAGGGGAAAGTGAAGTGGAACTTGGGTGGGAGTGAATAAAGAGCAGGCCAATGTGTTTTGGAGGGAATGATCCCTCAGAAGGTGGACAAGGGAGAGGAGGTGAATATGTGCAGGTGGGGAGCATCTCGCTGGAGGGTGGCTGGACAAGGAAATGTTGGATGATAATTCTCTACATGTGAATGCTGGTAGGATGGTAGGTAAGGACAAGGGAAACTCTGTTGTGAGAGGGAAGTGGAAGGGCGAAGCTAGAAGTGCAGGAGATGGGTCAGACCCTGTTGAGTATCCTGTTGAAAACAGTGCTGCGGAGTTCTGGTTTGAGGAATGAGATGGACATTTCAGAGGCTTCGTTGTTGAATTTGTTATCATCAGAAGCAATGCAGTGGAGATGGATGAACTGGGAGAATGGAATGGAGTCTTTTCAGGAAACAGGGTGTGAGGATGTATACTCCAGGTAGCTGTGAGACTGGTCTCTCCTCAAAAGTGGAAGCAGAGATGTCGAGGAAAGGAAGGGAGGAGTCAGAGATAGGCCAGGTGAAAGTGAGAGAGGGGTGCAAATTCAAAGCGAAATCAATGAACTTTTCCAATACTGGAAGAGAGAGAAGCAGCAGCGATGATAACATATATGTATCGGTTATGGAAAAGAAAAAAAATGCTGGTTCACAAATTCGTTTTCTAAATTGGGGCAAGGTGAACATTCATGGAATTAGAAATGAGCTTACACGAGTTGATTGGAGTAGTCTGCTTGCAGGTGAAGGGACCTCCGACAAGCCTTTAAAACTGTGATAGCTGGAGTTTAAGGTTTATATGTTCCTGAAACTGTCAAAGGAAACTTGACAGGAATGGAGAACCCTGGATGACAAGAGGTATCGAGGCTTTGACCTGGAAAAAAAGGAGGAGGCGTCGCTCAGGACCAGGCAACTGGGATCAAGGGAATCCCTAGAGGTGTACAAGGGATGCAGGAGTTTAATAAAAATGAAATCAGGAAGGCAAAAAGGGGCGATGAGACAGCGTTGGTTGAGAAGATCAGAGTGAAGCCAAAGAAGTTCTTTAAGTATATTAAAGGAAAAACATTAACTAGAGAGAGAATAGGATCCCTCAAAGACCAAAGTGGACTTGTATGTGTGGAACCATCAGAGATGAGCGAAGTCCTCTACAAATATTTCTCTTCTGTGTTGACGGTGGAGAAAGACATGAATACTTGTGAATTTGGGGAAGTTAGTGGTGATATCTTAGGGACAATCCATATCACAATAGAGGAGGTATTGGATGTAATAGAACGTATGAAGGTGGATACATCTCACGTTCCTTACCAGATATATCTAAGAACACTGCAAGAGGCCAGAGAAGAATTTGTGGGGGACCTAGCTGATAATTTTGATTATTATTAATCACAAGTGAGATTCTGGAAGACTGGAGGATAGCAATTGTTGTGCCCATATTCAATAAGGACTGAAAAACAAACTCCTGTAAACTATAGACCAGGAAGCTTAACATCTGTGGTAGGTACGTTATGTGAGAAGATGCTTAGGGGCAAAATGGGCGGCACGGTGGCACAGTGGTTAGCACTGTTGCCTCACAGCACCAGAGACCCGGGTTTACATCCCGTCTCAGGCGACTGTCTGTGTGGAGTTTGCACATTCTCCCCGTGTCTGTGTGGGTTTCTGGGTGCTCTGGTTTCCTTCCACAGTCCAAAAATGTGCAGGTTTGGCGAATTGGCCATGCTCAATTATCCATAGTATTAGGTGAAGGGGTAAAAGTAAGGGAATGGGTCTGGGTGGGTTGCGCTTTGGCAGGTCAGTGTGGACTTGTTGGGCTGAAGAGCTTGTTTCCACACTGTAAGTAATCTAATCTAAAATGTATATGCATTTCGAAAACAGGGTTTGAGGAGAAATAGTAAGCATGGCTTTCTGAGTGGAAGTTCACCCCTGATGAATTGGTTAAAGTTCTTTGCTGATGTGACCAGCAAGGTTGACTAGTGTGAGCCGGTAGACATTGAAACGTGTGGTGCTGGAAAAGCATAGCAGGTCAAGCAGCATTGGAGGGGCAAGAGAATCGACGTTTCGGGCATAATTCCATCATAAGGAATGTACAAAACGTCGATATTCCTGCTTCTCGGATGCTGCCTGACCTGCTGGGCTTTTCCAGTGTCACACCTTTCGACTCTGATCTTCAGCATCTGCCGTGCTCATTCTCTCCTCGGGCAGGATATTTAGCGATATGGATTCCAGTTCCAACAGAACGGGATGAGGCCTTTCAGCCCCTCGATCATGATATACAGTTTCACGAGGAAGCCAATCATCCCCTCCAGTCGACAAAGCTAGACCCAGTTTAGATCATGCAGCAACAGTATCAGTCTATCCAGTGACAAAGGAAATGGAAGAGGCCACAAAGTGATTAGACTATGGAGAAGACTGGAATAAAAAGAGACTCTTTAGCTTCTCAAGCCTGCCCTTCCCTTCAGTAAGGACAGGGCTGATCTGTTCTTGGGCGCAATTTCTCTTTCATGCCCATATCTTTGTAGCCCACAATGCTCAAAATCCATTAACATCACTCGTGCCCCAAAAATATTTCAGCGATTTACTGTCTGGGATAGAGAGGCCCCAACGTCGCTACCTTCTGAGGGAAGGAAACACTCCCCATACATGTCCTTTGGTCTAATGACATGAACAAAAGATATAAGCACAGCGTCAGAGTGAATGGCCCTGACATTATAGCAGGATTTCCCTGAGCAAGGTGTCACGGAGATTGAACAAGCTTGAACCTAATGGGAATGAGGTGTGAACTCCACCTAAGACATTAGTTTTTTTTTAAGGAAGGAAACCTTCCATCTTCACTTGATCGGGCTTACATTTAACTTTAACAATGTGTTTGACCCTCAACTGCCCTTTGAAATGGCCAGGCAAGCCGCTAAGTTATATCGCTCAGTCAAAAGCATAAAAACAAATGAAACCGGACAGACCTCTACACTGACGACTTATAGACCAAGGACTGCATTGGTCAGGAAGACAGCTCATCAACACTTTCTCAAGGACAATGAAGAAAGGGAATTAAATACCTGCCTAGCTTCCATTAATGAGTAAAAGAAGGTGATCACACTCAAGGAAGACAGATAAAGGTTCATAACTCACTTTAAACTGCGACTTTGATGTATACCCTAAATAGGCAGGATTTTCAGTATATGGGGACAGGAGAAAAATAAATAAGGTTAATCTCGTTTATATTTCCATCCCACTGATCATCAACAATCCCTTTGTTAATTCATTTTTTTTCTATCTCTCCCTTTCTGTATCTATTCAACTCATTTCCTCTCCCCTTCATAAGAGACACCCTGTCACCAACATCAATCACACTATTTCCCAGCTGTATTCAGTTCTGATGCCTAGTCAGTGGACTCGAAGTGCCAATTCTATGTTTTTCTCGACCAGAGGCGACCAAATCTGCTCAGTTTACCTGCCACTTTCACGTGTTTTGCTTTCCGAGCTGTAGCATAATTCTTTGTTTTATTTAACGTTTACTGTTGTTCTTGCATAGAATCTCTGTATCGCTGACAGGGGCAGCATTAGTTGACCTCACTAAATACCTTTTACTGTGAGGTCATTCCTTAAGTAAGAAAAGATCCACTTACATTGCTGTGCGCCTGATGGTAGTCTAAAGCCAGACCAGGTAATAATGCTAGATATCTTTACCAAGGACATCAGTGAAATAGATAAACATATTTTCAAAGTGCTGGTGGTGCAATGGTTGACATTAGTAAATTTCGCTTTTATGTCCAATTACTGTCATTTAGATTTAAGTTCTGATGTCATTTGTGGGAGGATGCGAAACGGTGTCTTTAGTTTAATAACATTCGCCTCTGTATCACCTGCCCAACTACATTACTACACAGTGTCCCTATCAAGAATTTAGTTCAGAGACGCAAACAAGGCTGTGATGCAAATACTTGCAACTGAAAGAGTGCTTAGAAGAGAGCTGGAACCATGAAATCTGAATTTAGCAAGGCATAGAAAATGGTTTATTTAGCAATAGCACTAACGCCAAGATGAGAACAGGGGATATTATGGAGTGGGTCGTGGATAGATTTGGTGATCGAGAGAATACCGAGATATAAAACATTTCAGGTCAAAATGGGAAATCGTGATTGTCCACAGTCTTATTCGCAGATGTTTGTGAGGGCATAAATGCACGTGGGGTGGGGTGTGGGGTGTGGGTGAAGTTCTGAAATTTGTGATAATGAATATACTTTGCAATTGAAAGTGGCGACTATAGTTTCCATGTTTGCAAACGATAGAGAACACAAATAACAATGAAGTTCAACATAGTTTATGGGATTAATATTTGGATAGAGATATGGAGACTTACCAGGAATGCCAACAATAGCGAGGATGGGAGAGTACCCCACCACCCCCCCTCCAACCCACCCCACCACCACCACCACCACCACCACCACCACCACCCCCTGAAAAATCAGCAATACACCGTATATCCGATCTGGTAATGTCGACCAAAACGGAGAGAGCAAATGAAGGCCCCAAGATAACCTCCTGTCCATTATTTACTGTTCTCAGATTCTGAGTCATTATTGGGACATTCGAGTCTAACGTTCTCAGATTCTGATCGCTCCTCTCCCTGTTTCTGTAGCTGCTAATCCGTGTTAGTTTCAGATGTGATGCATCTGTTTCTACAATGGGACAAAACATTGAAAGAATACCCTTACTAATAGGAGAAGGAAATCCTGCAGTGAAACGATTAGAATCCATGGAAACTGACATCAATTACAGTCCCTGAATAAACAGTTCTACTTAACTCATTTCAGTATGGTACGTTCAGTTCGCAAGAGGAACTGGACTGGATTGAGTGCTGGCATCGCTAGCGATTGGTAACATCTCCCATCACCAATTGTTGCAGTGAAGTTAGATGTGAGGGAGAATGATGGAATTTTTTTATCGCAGGTTAGAAGATTGTGCTGCGTCGTCCATTTGCAATGCTGAAACTACCTGAATCCCCCACCCCACAAAACACAATCAAGATGTTATTATTTTCCTGACCTCTCCTCCACTAGAACAGTACCAACCACTATATTTACCGTGGGAATATTTGCCCTGACAATACACAGAAAGTGTGGATCTGTCTGGGCATTCCTCTTGTTGCTGTAATAAGGCAATTTTGTACCTCCAACACGCAATGCACTTCAGCAAACTCACAGACACCGTAAAACATTTTATTGGCTTTAAAGCAGTAAGACTTACATTTATTGAATTCAGTTCAAAACCAAATGTGGCATGTTGTCAAAAACCTTTTAGAAGCTTATATTGTTCTTGATTTTTTTCAGGGAGGGTCTAAACGACCCAAGATTCCAACATGCCTGTATTTTGAATGGTTCATTGAAGTCCTTATGTTTACGTTTAACAGATAATGCCTCAGGCAGATGGGTTTTTTTACTCTTTGTGCTAAGGGGTTTGTTTATTGGGATTGTTGCAAGTAGTTTGGAAGAGCATCACTAAGTCAGGATTGCCAGTCAGGTCTGGATAGGTTACGTTATTGGGGTATTCTATTTTCGATTTATTGTCTTTCATTCTGTAATTTTCTCAATAAGTTCTGCTTGTTCAAAACTCGGTCAGCTAATTCATTCATCGAGTATGCACTTTACACGTATCTTCAAATACCACAGTTACGGTCTGGGGTACCTGCTTAAAAATGTTTTGACAGGGTCTAGCCTGGTCCGTAATAATGCTGTTCATTAAAAATCGAGGATTAATGAGTCAGGGATGGAACGAATATGATATTGACTGGGTGACAGAAAGGACTGGAGCCAGTAGCTGAGCAGACGTGAGGGGAGTACTGTATCATCTCCCAGTTACAATTATTCAATCTTCACTCTTTCTCACAAATGGAATGAACTACAATGCAGAGTGAGAGAACAGATGACATTTGGGAGATGGAATTCTGAATGACAATGTGAATAGAAGAGGCAATTTTAAATGTGATGGATGGAAATATATTTTACAGATAGACTGTTTAATCACAGAATATACATGCTGCTAAGATTGTTTATGTCTGAACAGGATAAACAGGATTACAAACAGACACATTACAAAATGAATAGAGTTGCAGGGAGTTACAGCAGAATAAGAATGGTTATGCTGCTCATTCTGAGCTGGTACAGAGATAATGGACTGAGTGACCACCATCTTTGCTGTAATTATTCTGAGAAATGTATTGAAAGCTTTCGGAGCCCGAGAGGGAGAGCTTATTAATAAAGGACATAGACGATGTCATCATCAATAATATATTCTTGCTGTATCTTAAAGTGTAGCTATCTCCAAAATGTCTTCAAATCAAAATAAATGTGTTGAGATTCGCACATTTTAGTGGATATTGGCAAAAAGTTATTTTTGGATCTTAAAGAGAAAACAGAGTCTAGTTTAATATGGGTGTCACCGGCAAAAGTCACGGGAACAGGAATGGAGCAAATTGTACAAATATAACATCTAGACCCATCCAGAAAAGCAACACATTATAGATAATGGAAATCAGAAATACAAGCACAAAATGGTGGAGAAGTGCAACAGATGAGGCAAGATCCGGAGAGAGAAACAATGTTAACATATCGAGGCTGATATGAACCTGTTCTGAACAAGTCATATTGGACTCAGAATAGTTAATTTTGTTTCTCTCTGTTCCAATGCTGCCAGAACTGCTGAGTTTATCTCCAACATTTTCAATTGGCATAATAACAGGCCTCAGAGAGTAATGGTGGGTGGTTGCTTTTCAGACTGAGGCATGTGACCAGCATTGTTCCACAGATTCAGAATTCCACAAATTCTGTGTTTTCATTGTTCGCTCATTTATGTAAATGATTTGGATGAGAAAATAAGAAGCATGGTGCGTAAGTTTGTGGATGACACAAAACTGGTGGCACAGTGGACAGTGAAGAGTGCTTTCTAAGATTGCAAAAGGATCTTGATGAAATGCGTCAATAGGCTGACAAATAGCAGAGAAAGTTCAATCTGGCTGATTGCGAGGTGAAGACAATAGTATGTGTTTGCCGCTGTGTGATGCACTGGGAAGGAAATTATTTTATTCCCCATCTGCTGTGATACAACACAAAGATGTCTTCCTTAACCTTTAATAGGCCTTTCCCTCTCCCTGGTTACCCTCTTGCACTTAATGTATTTGTACAATATCTTTAGAGTATCCTTAACCTTATCTGTCCATGCTATCTCATGGCCCCTTTTTGCTTTCCTGATTTCTCTCTAAGTAATGACCAACACTCTTTATATTGTTTAAGAGATTCGATTGATTGAAGTTGTCTACATCTAAATTAAGATTCTCTTTTATTCTTGAGTAGACTATAAAATAACTTTAGTCATCCGTTATTCCTTAATCTTACCAGACTTACTCTTCACTCTAACAAGAACATAATGCCTGTCGGTTCTCATCATCATTCTTTTGAATGCCTTCCATTAATCACACGTTCTCTTCACATGCTAACAATCTCCTTCAATCACACTTGGAAGGTCCTTGTCTCATGCCATTAAAGTTTATGTTACTCCAATTAAAAAGATTAATATTACCGGAAGGCTTATCGTTTTCCATAACCATTTTGAAACAAATTGACTTATGATTGCAACAGCCATCTTATTCCCCCACTTTTATTTCAGTCACTTGCCCTGCTATTGCATAAAATAAGGTCTAGTTTTGTTCCTTCTCTAGTAGCAGCAACCACATATTGATAAAGAAAGTTTTCTTGAACACATTTGACAAATTCTTCATCGTCCAAACCTTTAACACGAAGGTAGTTACAGTCAAGGTTTGGAAATTTAAAATCCCTCATTATTACAATCTTATTAAGTTTACATATATCTGATATATCCATACATATTTGTTCTTAATTTCTTCCTTACTATTGGGGAGCATACAGTACAATTCCATCAGCGTGTTCTTTTCTTTCTGACTTTTAATTTCTACCAATATATTTGCACCAGACGATTTGTCACAAACGACCATGTAGCACAATCTCTTTGAAGTGTCATTTACTTTCTTATCTCTAATTTCTACCCAAATATTGTAACTGGACGAGTTATTAGAAATGCCTTCCCTAGTTAGAACAATACTTTATTCCTTAATCAAAATTGCTAGCCCTGCCCAACCATTGCTCCGCTATCCAATGTCTCCTTTTCTATCCTTTCTATAGCATCTGACACCTGGAAGACTGAATTACCACTCTTAGAACAAAGAAGATAGAACATAGAACAATACAGCACAGAACCGGCCATTCGGCCGTCTACATTGTGCCGACCTTTGAAGTATTTTCAGCTCGACCCCTACACTATCCCAAAATCACCCATGTGCTTGTCTAAAGATGGTTTAAATCTCGTAATGTGGCTGAGTTGACTACATTAGCAGGTAGAACATTCCAAGCCCTTGCATCTCTCTGTGAAACGAACCTGCCTTTGACATCTGTCTTTATTCTATCACCCCTCAATTTGTAGCTACGCCTCCTCGTATTTGCTGACGTCAACATCTATGCCTGCGTCTAAATCATTTATAAAAATGACAAAGAGCAGTGGTCCCAAAACAGATCCTTGTGGGACACCACTAGTAATCGGACTCCAGGCAGAATATGTTCCATCAACCACCATTCGCTGCCTTCTTTCAGAAAGCTAGTTTCGAATCCAAACTGCTAAATCACCCTTAAATCCATGCCTCTGCATTTTTTCCAACAGCCTACCATGTGGAACCTTATCAAAGGCTTAACTGAAGTCCATTTATACCCCGTCAACTGCCCTACTCTCATCTACATGCGTAGTTACCTTCTCATAAAACTCAATGGGATTTGGAGACACGACCTGCCTTTGATGAAACCATATTGACTATCTGAAATCAAAGCGTTGCTTACTAGATGATTATAAATCTTATCACTAATAATCCCTTCCCAAAACTTTCCTACAACAGAAGTCGGGCTCACTGGTCTATAATTACTTGGGTCATCTCTACTGCTCTTCTTGAACAAGGGCACAACATTTGTAACCTTCATTCCTCGGGTACTAAACCTGTAGACAATGACGACTCAAATATCAAAGCCAAAGGCTCTGATATTTCCTCCCTAGCTTCCCAGAGAATCCTTGGATAAATCCCGCCTAGTCCAGGGGACTTCTCTACTTTCACTCCTTCTAGAATTGATAACACCTGTTCATATCTAACCTCAATTCTGCCTCGGCTCATATCTTGTACCTCATTCTTGCCCTCTACAATATTCACCTTTTCCTGAATGAAAATCCATGAGAAATGTTCTTTTAGCAACTCTCCGATTTCCACAAGGTCCAGAGTCAACTTCCCACTTCTGTCTTTGGCGAGCCCGATTCGTGCCCTAATCATCCGTTTATTCCTCACATATCTCTAGAAACTTTTACGGTTCTCCTTTCTTCTATTTGCTAAAGAATGCTCGTGTCCTCTCTATTCTCTTGTTAACTCTCTCTTTAGATCCTTCCTAGCTGATCTATAAATCTCCATCGCCTCATCTGAACCAGGTTGCTTCATCAACACATAAGCTTCCTTCTTCTCCTTAACAAAAGATGCAATTTCTGTAGGAAACCACGGTTCCCTATACTTATCACTTCTTCCTTGTATGATAGGGACATACCCATCAAGGACACACAATAACTGTTCCTGAAACTAGTTCCACATTTCCACTGTCTGCATCCCCTGCATTTTGCTTCCCCATTCTGTGCATCATAATTCTTGCCTAATCGGATTATAATTGCCCTTAATCCATCGATATCTCTTGACCTGTGGCATGTACCTGGCCCTTTCATTTGCTAAACTGCACATAACTGAATTATGGTAACTCTCTCCAAGGTGTTCAGCTACAAGTAAGTCAAACACTTGGCCTGGTTCAGATCCATTGTGACCTCTCCTCTTGTCGGCCCTTCAACATACTGTGTCAGGAAACCCTCCTGTACACATTGGATAGAAACTGATCCATCCAACGTACTAGAGTTATAGCATTTCTAGTTAATGTTAAGGAAGTTAAAGTCCCCCATAATGACCACCCTGTCCCTTTCACTCCTACCCAGAATATTTTTGCTAATCCTCTCTTCCCTGGAACTCTGTGGAAGCTGTAAAAATCTCCAGCAGTGTGACCTCTCCTCTCCTGTTTCTAACCTCAGCCCATACTACCTCAGTAGACGAGTCCTCAGCAAAAGTTCTCAGAGCCAGTGTTATACACTCCTTGCCTAACAAGGCCTCACCTCCTCCTCTTTTCCCACCTATAATAAATATGATGTCCCAATCCCATGTTCTGAAACATGCGCTGAGTAGATCAGCCTTCCCTGTAAAACCCATGGCACTGAAATAAATGTATTTTAGTTCTTCAGAATTACGATATACTCTGATTCTCTCATCTTAATTTTCTAACTGGCATGTTCTCATCATATTCAGAGCCTTCTCCATCCATCCTACAATTTACACTGCTACTTAGAGTACCTCCACTTACCTTGTCTGTCAATATAAAGCCTGCCTTTATGGGGTGAGCAAAGTTCCCTGCTAAGGTATCGGGGGCTTTCCCGTTTAGATTAAACCAATCGTTTTGGAACAGGCCTTTTCTATTCCAATCTCCCAAAATCTCAATCCGTCAACAACACAGCAGCTCTTTATGCCATTGGTTTTTCTCCTTTAACCTTTATTTCCCTTCCTCACCTGACTTTGTCATTGGGAACAAACCAGAAATTACTATTTTAAAGTTTTTTTTAATCCTCTACATCATCTCTTTAATTCACTCCGGACTGTATTAATCTTTTCTCTAAAAATATCTTTCATAACAACATATACAATAATTTATGACTTTTAAATCACACCTTTAACAATATGCTTAAGACTTGCAGAGACGTTCTTAATCATAGCACCGGGAAACCAATAAACCATCCTAAATTTTCGCTCACTGCCACAGAATCTGCTGTTTATGCTGCTAACAGGAGAGACCCATGTCGCAATAATTATAAAACATCTTCTCAAACGCTGCCTAACATAAGAATTTTCCAACAGTCCAATAACCGATGGCTCCTCCATTTTCCTCAGAGAGACTACCTCCTTCAACAGTTCCAAAAGCTGGACATTTGTTTGATAGTGGAATAGCCACCGGAGATTTTTGAACTACTTTCTTACCTGCCTACAAACAGAATTTATCATGACATTAAAATAGAAAATATATCCATATACGTATCAAACATTTCCAATATTAATTAAATCAACCATTTGGAAAATGGATTCAATAAATAGATTCCTCTTCAATAAATTTCTCAAAGAAAAATGTCTACTCCAGAGCTGAATACATGTAGGACTCTCCAAAATAAAGGCACATCTTCCTATCTAAAAATAGTTTTTGAAACAAAAAAATACTTTTGCATTTAAAACAAAGAAGCCTTTTGAAACATATATAGACTTTTCTAATTTGTTTTTGCATCCCCCCTCCCCCCACACTTAAAAACTCATAAAAACAATGTTCGTTTGAAAGAAAAGTTTTGCTTTTTGGGTTTGTTTTTGAATGTTAATAAAACAAAATTGAAATAATCTTATATTCATAAACTATATGAACTATATCAAATGCAAAAAAAATCTTTAACTATGCTTGCAATCCCAGGAACAACTGTAAGACCCATACTGCTTTAAGATCATGTATTACAACTTATTTTTTTACAATTTAATGAAGAGTGGTCATATGTTCTAACAATATGTTCAAATGCAAGGTAGACTTGGCGATATGATTTGATCTTCTACCGTGCGTATATGTGCAGCATTTAATTAAATCTTTATCCTCATCTCTTCAGCTCTTTCAAGCAATCATATGAGACTGTCTCCATCCTGCAGATGAAAAATTCCTTCAGCTGTGAATATTCCAGGTCGACATAAAATATAAATGTTGCAGAAGAAGTAGTCCAATATTAAACACATTCAAGCCTTATGAATAAAACATACAGAGAAGAATAGTATAAAAAGAGAATTCAGCTCTATGTTAAAAAAAAATCTGTGGCTCTCTTATAAAAAGACCTCAACTGCATCATGCTGTAAATTCACCAAAACAGGAATAACAAGAGACGGGAATTCTTAATTCTTCTTCGAACATCATCTGAAGAACAGGAGAAATACAACATGTTTTATCTGTGAGCTTATAAATGAGGATGATGAAAATGTGAGGGATGGATTTTGGGGGGAATGATAAATAATGTTATAGCTGACACAAAGATTAGGTGGGTGGTTTATGGTGAGGAGAAATATGTTAGTTTACAGGACGGTATAAATGGTTTGTTCAGGTGGCTAGATCAATGGCTGATGAGATTTGACTGATAAATGTGAGGTGATACACTGCAGAAGTAACAAGACGAGAGAGTACTCACTATGGTGAAAGATTGGATTTTTTTTAAAGCAGTGGACGTTGAGAGGGGTTCCTGATTGACGTGTTTAAGAGCATGAGGTTTATGGACAGTTTGAACAGAGAGCGGCTCTTCCACTTACTCGAATGATCAATAAGAAGGAGACACAATTTTGAAGTGAAAGTGATCTCACCATTAATCTGTAAAGCTTAATTGCAGATTTATGTTGAATTTAGATTCCAGCATCATCCGTGGCGGTATTTGAACCCGAGTTCCCAGAACCTTATCTGGATCGTTGGATCAGCAGTTGGCAATAATACCACCAGGACATGACTTTTATCTTATCATAGACTTCTTTGTTAAGGTAGGCATGGCATTTTATTTTTTCATAATTACTCTTCCGCTCAGGAATTAACTTTAATTGATGTGTTTTTACTATCTTCCTAAGTATTTGCTACTGTTCTTCCAATGTTCTGCCCTTCAATGTCTTTTTTTTCTGAATCCACTTAGGACAATCCTTCCTCAAGCCTGTAAAATTATCACTGTCCGACACTAAAACTCTATTATATGATTCTGTCTTCAACCTTTGAATCTGGATGTGAAACTCCAGCATATTACGGTCACTCTTTTCAAGAGGATACTCTACTACAAGATGAATTATCACTCCTCCCTCATTATTTACACCAAATCTAAAATACAGTTCTCTGTGTGGTTTCCGTGACTTGTTGTTCTAAGAAACAATCCCTCATACATTCAGCGCATCGTTATTTGAGGCTACCCTTGCCAAGTTGATTAATTAAGCCAATATGCATACACGTATTGCTCACTCTTGTGCCCTCACAAGCCATTGTTATTCCCTGGTTTTTGAAAGTATTTTTGGAGAATGGGGGTATTGTGGCATGAAATTACTCTGAGAAGCAGGTTTCTTTCCATGTGCTGTATTTGGACCCAAACTGATTTGTCATCTTGGTCCCTTGTGCTAAAATAATTTCTTAATGCAGCCTTGATATCATTCTTCATCAATGCAGCAACTCAACCTGCTGTGCCTTCTTGTCTGAGTAATGAGTACTCTTGGATATTTCACTTCCCAGCACTTACCTTCCTGTAACCACCTTCCTGTAATCCCCACCAGACCGTATCTTTTTAATTCTGTTTGTTCTGTCAGTTCATTCATTTTTTCCAAATATTCCATGCATTTAGGTACAAGGTGTTTATATAAGTTCTCTTAGATTTGTTTATCTCCATGAATACTTTTGGCGCACTACACTTTCCACGCACTCCATTCATATTTTTTGATCTCCAAAAATAAGGAACCTATCATTTCCACTCACATTTTTAAAATTACTATGATTATTTTCCTCAGCATGGTCATTAGACTGGCCCTGCCAGCCTATTCAATAAACGCTGCTTTCTGCTCACATGCTGTCATGCTGCGCTGGTTATCAGTCGCCTGCTTTATTCAATTAAATCCACCCGAGATGCATCAAACTTCCCTGCCAGGATGTTGGTGTTCCACCAGATAAAATGAACCCTGTCCTTTTTTACAGATCTCACCTGCCCTGAACGAAATCCCACTGATCCATAAATCTGAACCCACTTTCCTGAAACAGGTCTACATCCACATATTAATGTTTTCTATCTTCACCTTCGTTATATCACTTCCACCTAGCACGAGGAGTAATCCCAAGATTACAACCCTGGATATCCTGCTTTTCCACTCAGGCGAATCTCTCTGCACTCTCCTTGCAGGATCTTGTCACGTTTCCTGACAATGTCATTGGAAGCATGTGTACCACGGCCTCTGGCTGTTCACCCTTCCCTTCAGTATGCCCTGAGCATGCTCGGAGACATCTCTGATCCTCGCACCAAAGACACTTCTTATGAAGAACGCAGAGAATCCTCGAATCGCTACATTGTGGAAAAAGTCATTTGCCCAACATGCCCACACTGATCCTCCAAAGAGTAACCCATCCAGACCGATTTGTCTAATCTCATACTGTACATTTACCTCTGACTAATGCACCTAACCTACACATCCCTGAAAACTATGAGCGTCGTAATCTGGCTAGAGCCAGTCCCAGACCATATGTTGATTCTGCTTTTGCACCACAGATACTGCCACTAATTCTGAGTATTCCCAGCAACTTCTGGTTGTGTCACCAATGATGATCACACACTGATCAAAACTTATCCAACTCAAATTTGAAAAAAAAGCTGAATTTATTTTCTCAGTAGAAAACCAAATATTTGGTCGTTCAAGAATCACAGCAAATATCCATTGAATTATTTTTTGTTTGGTCCATGATTATTACTTATTCACTTTGCCAATCCATGAATAAAATAGATTTTTGCATGTTTTGGGCATTATCTTTTGGGAGGTGTTAGAGAGGGGGAGTGGGAACAGGGGGATTGCCAGAAAGGTTAATTTCCCACTAAAAATGGACTCACCTCGAGCAACAGGCCTCCATTGGCAGCAGCGGTGAGAGCGAAGTGGGAGGGGACGAAATGTGCGCCTGGATTGAACGACAGAACTACACGTGTAATGTCTCCCACCCCGAACTCCTCTCACCAAAACAAAAGAATTCTGTACTGTGTTGATTAGGTGCTTCTCTTTTTTTTAATCCTGTGATTGGTGAAAGAAAAACCTTTCCTTTTCCGTTTATTTTCCTGACTGATTTGCAACAACTGAAGTTCACACTCTCCCTCCCTTTCTCTTTCTATTTCATCTCTCTCTCTCTCTCTCTCTCTCTCTGCTCAGCTTAGAAACTTCTCTCCTTTTATCACTCTTTTCAGTCTTTTGCTCCCTCTCTTCTCAGTCTCCTTTTCTCTCTATCTGGCTCTCTTCTTTCTTCTCTCTATCTTTTTGCTCAGCGAATGTCCTTCTCTCCCTTTCTTTTTCTTCTCATTCCGTTTGGCTCATACACAGTTTACGTTTTTTCTAACTCTACTGCACTTTTGTTTCTCTGATATACCTCAGTGTTTGACCAAGTCCATTTCAATTTCCTTATGTCCCTGGGTAAAACCAATTCTAATCTGTTTGCTAATTCCAAAAGAATATCCTTCCTCTGTCTTTCTAACCTTCCTTGGCAAAGTTGGAAAGTATTTTCAAACCTCAGAACCTCTTCACCAAAGTTAAGAGCCATTTCCATCTCTTTTAATTTAACCGACGACATGTAATCAAAAGGAAACAAATTATTTCATCTACGTTTTATTTAACGATTTACGACACTAATCACCAAATGTTTAAATCTGTTGGGATCTTTGGTACCCCAATTCTGATCAAACCTGTCCACATCCCAGACAAGCCTTCAATCTGTTAAAATGCAGAGGTCGAATCAGTACGAAATAAAATTTTACACACAGAAACGCTGGCCTCACCTTCTCATCTGTTCGAAGTGTGAGGGACTAAAAGGGAACATCTAATTGCCACCGTTTAAAGAAAAGTAACAATTTTTCCGAACAAAACTATTAAGAAACTGAACATTGCTTCCCTTAATTGAGCACAACCCTATTGACATGCTGTTCCAATAACAAACAATAAATATTACATTAACTTAATCACATGTCTACACAGTCTCTGCCGTCTCTGCTGCAATCAATCTTCTAAACACTGAATTCACTGGGTCGTCTTATTTCTTTTTACTAAGGGCAAGTGAGAACTGCAGTTACTGGAGAGTAGAGTCATGAGTGTTGTGCTGATGAAGGGCTTTTGCCCGAAATGTTGATTCTCTTGCTCCTCATCTGATCTGCTGTGCTTTTCCAGCACCACACTCCCGACTTATTTCTTTTTACTCCGAATATCTCTAACAGCAAAAGGTATCTTTTTGATAGAATGCTTTCTGATTTCTTTGAGAGCAAGATTTTAGATAGGCACTTAGCTCTTCGACTCTACAGCAGTTGCTCTGTTATTCGGTGGCAGCAGCTCATACCAATTTTCAAAATACCCACTCTTTTTTATAACCCATCATCGTTCCCTGTCAGTGGTCTGATGTCATCAAAGCAATAAATTCAAACTCGATTGGGTCTTAGCATCCTGGGCATAGCTTAAACAATTTTATTAAATTTGGATTGTTGTCAAAGCAGCAACCAAAACTCAGGTATCCATTTAACAGCCAATTGTTGCATGTATCCATTTTGTAACAGCTCATCTCCTAGCCCTTCCATTTCGGCAGCTACACCTGCAATTTGAGTTTACTTCAATATTCACAAAACAATGTTCATTTTAAATTGGATATACGTGCTTTGGCTTCGTAACAAATACCATTTAATAACACAACTCATTAACGAAGATTAATATTCGAAGTGCATATTGAATTAGTGTCATTCTTAAATTATTTGCAATTAGTTAAAGCACATACATTTCAGTGAGAAATTAAATTATTTTAATTCATAAGAACGCTAAATCTATTTGATTGTTGAATTGTTTTCTCACTGTGAATATGTAATGGTTTAGAGGCAAACAACTTTTGAAATGTTAGAGTGAGAATGTATTTGTTTGAATACTGACATTGAATATTTAATTGCGATTGTACAAAAATGAGACAAAAATTCTCTGTGCAATATAAAATAACATGCAGTTTTCTTTTATTTTTGTATCGTAAAGTGTTGTAATGAGTTCATATTTTAGTTTCAAACAAATAGTAACAATGTAGTTGCTCTCAGAGATAATGCGCGCATTGTTATGGGAAATAGTTGGAGTTCACATGGAATTATTGTCCCCAATTTACAAAACACAGGAGATATTTTATTATTGTTCATACCGGGAATCTCATCACTTGCAGTCGCGACCTACATAATTAATAGATTCCAAAGGATCTGAATTTAGGCATAATGCTACTGGAGCTCACAACTGCCTGTAATACTGAGTGACACACTGGCCTATTCCTCAACCTGTCCAGAGACAACCTGGGTGAGGGCAGTTATTCAAACATACTTGCACAAAAAAAGTCATTTGCAGTCCATCCTGGGCAGATAAAAACTAACCTACTGCCTATCGCTGGTCTTATTGTAGACACACATGCTGTTCAAATTAGGTGCTAATGACTGACCAACAAACAGGTCTTACAAATTCACCTTCAGTCTCAGCCTGTTCCAGGGAGCATATATATGCGCATGTCTTGCCAGAACACACCGCACAAGCAACTTGACAGCATCTGGCTTGCCTCCTAGATTCCAGATATTTGCACCCTGCACCAGAACCAGGATGAAGAAATTCACAATTTGACTGTCTCCCGTCGCACACTGCATCTCACAGTAAACATTCTAAAGCCATAAGCAGTACATGTCACCTTCACACTCATCAGTGTCAAAATAAAATTGAAGTTTTGTTTGGATGGCCAGAGATTAATGCAAGGATCAGCCAATCTGCTTTTGAGTGGGTTTCGATCGAGATCAGTCCTGCAGAGAGCATCTAGGGAACCAACAGCGAATGCCAAGCTGAGAACCACTTTAATAACTGAACTGTGTGGATTTTGTCTGATGTATGTCACCACACACACATTGTACTGACACTCAGTTGAATATAACAATGGGCACCAGAAGTGCAAGTCTCGACCTAACGCCACTCCACAGCTTCCTCCCCTCACTCCCTCCCCCATTCACCAATTGATGAGAATCCACTACCTGGGAGAAACAGTCCGTGCTTCCTCTCAGGTTTTCTACTCCACAGTGGCCTGTTCAACCCACTGACTGACTTTACATTTCAGGGCGATATGTGGTGCTGACTTCCTGAGCCAATATGATTCCCAATATCCTGGGGATCATGGAATGCAAAACATAGGAAGGCACTCACCATTTTCTGTGAGATACTCCACATGATGAGAGGCAGGTTTGATCTACCAGAGGGAGAGTGATTATTGTTCACAAAGGGTCAGCACAAGCTGGTACCCTGCACACTCCAGCAGCATCGATGGTAACACATGCACTTGTGGCGGGACTTAATCAACGCTGCCCAAAAAAACTCAGTATGTGGAGGTGATCGCTCAGTTCGGGAAAGTGGCATTTGATGCATCAATTTAAAAAAAATGATTCAACAAATATTGCTTCTTACAGTCTTAGGTTTACAGTTTTGTTTTGTAGATTGGAAACCTGATAACAAACACTGAATGGTTATAGAACTCCAAAGTACAGCCGAGGTACAGACTGTTCCTGGTGTTATACTCCTGGCTGGATGTCCTTTACCTTGGTGCTAGGATTATTAGATGTCAGACAGATGTGATAAGGGAATACATTGACACGTGAAGTTGTGACTTTTTTTGAAATCCGAGCTGTGGTTGAAGGAGGTCAGGATTGGCAACTCTCTATCCTGTGGCATAGGAACTATAGGCAGGAGATGCTGTTGTTTTATTAATTAAGGAATCAACTACTGCTGTAAAGAGGGACAATATCTTGGATGGACCTTTAACTGAGGCTTCGAGTACTGCGATTAGAATAAAAAAAAGACACGTAATTGCTAGGGTCCTATTAAAGATCGCCAGTTAGAAGAAATTACATGAGCCAATGTGTAACCAATCGCTGTAGTGTATAAAAAAATAAGAGGGTAATTATATTTATGTTTTTCAATATGAAACATTTATTCGGGCAGTCACATGCTTTTAAGAGGGGACAAATATTTTGAAATTTATTGCTGAGAGCTTCTTGTATCAGCACGTGGAAGATACAAGAGATGGTTTAGTTCTGGACCCAATCTAATCTAGTCCCACTCGCCAGCACCCGGCCCATATCCGTCCAAACCCTTCCTAATCATATATACATCCAGATGCCTTTTAAGTGTTGGAGTTCTAATTCTGGGTAAAGCTGTAGTCGAACAGCGTGGATTGGGAGTGGTGTTCATGCTCAAAATGAATTTGATGAGAGTATGGGTCCAATATTTTACAATCTAAGATCGAAGGAATGAAAACGAGCCAACAGAGCATTGAACATCTGCAAATATTCAGAGCTGAATAACAAAGTAAAGAGAAGCTTAAAGCAGCTATGAAGTGAGCAGATCAATGAAATCCCTACAAAAATGTGGAAAGTGTAACACTGAAGTTAAGGAAATACATCTCTACTCCATGGGTTTCACTTGATGAAAACCCTGGTTTTCTTTCCCTCACATTACTGTGAGTGTCCCTGCATCAAATTGACTGCAAATGCTCAAACAGGCAGCGTACCGCCTCCTTGTTCAGGACAACAGTATATGGGTAATAAATGATGGCACAGCCAGCAATGGCTGAAACCTTTCACTGAATAATACACTAATGTTTAACAGCTTGCAATCTGGGTTTCACTTCCAGAATAAATTTGGTCTATATTCTTGAGTGTCAGGAAATGGATACGGGATTTGATTGAAATAAAAATAGATTTTGAATTGCAAGGGCTTGATTGGTCAGATGCTGAAAAATTATTTCTGTGGGTCAGGGAGTCCAAAATACGATAACAGAGTCTTGGAACTACGAGCAATTTATTTCGGTCTGAGAAGGATGCGAAATCATTTCAATCAAAGGGTATAAGAGTGTTTTGTATTCGCCATCTTAAGAATTGTGGATGCACTGTGAATGAAAACAGTGAAAAGTTCACAGAGATATGGAGGAGCTCAGGGTTAGAGGAGGTTACAGAAATAGGGAGGTATAGGTGCAGGAGAATGTTACAGATATAGAAAAGCTGTAACAGAAAAGAGGGATTGCCTGGATAGTGATGGGTTTATGGGCTGGATGTTAGAGAAGGCTGTAGTTGCTGGAAGAGTTTACAACAATAGGGAGGACTGGAGGAGCTTAAACTGTTTATAACGATAGGGAGCCCAGTTAGAAGAAAGGCATGAGCTATTGTGTAACCAATCATTGTAATTTCGAGGGTGGGTTCCTGTCCTGTGGAGCAACGTACGAGCTGGAGGAATCCTCAGTGACAGGAAGAGGTGAAGATGCTGCAGATCAGTTGGGGTGGAGGAGAGGAAATGTTACAGAGATAGGGAGGTGTGTAATGACTGCAGGAGATTACAGACAGAGGGTGCGTTATTGGGGCTGGACGAGATTCCAGAGATCGGGAGAGTTGGACGGAGCTGGAGGATGTGACAGAGATTGGGAAATGTGTGGGGTCTAGCGTAGGTTACAGAGATTGGGAGGTCCGTAGGATTGGTAGCAGCGTACAGAGATAGGCAGGTGTGTTTTGGATGGAGTGACATTTAAGCCTTCAGAGATGTGGTTGATGGAAATCAGAATTGACAACTTAATATTCTGCAGTACAGGAACTATAGACCGAACATGATATCGTTTTCTTAATTAAGGAGTCAATTACGGCAGTAATGAGGGACGATATTGTGGAAGGGCTTTCAATTGAGGCTTCTTGGATCAAGACTAGAATAAAAAGATGACAGATACATTGCAAGGGTCATATTAAGACGCCCAGTTAGAAGAAAGTACAGGAGCTACTGTGTAACTAGTCACTATCGTGTATAAAACAATAAGAGGGTAATTCTATTTATGCTTTTCAATATCCATTTTATTGGGGTAGTCATGTGCTTTTAAGAGGGGACAAATATGTTGAATTTTATTGCTGAGAGCTTCTCATATCAACATGTAGAAGATACAACAAGGGATAGTGCATTGCTGGGCCTTATTGTGGAGAATGAAGCCAATCATATGTTCGAGCAGGATTGGAAGAGAAAGTGAGGACCAATGACCATAACATCATTTATTTTAAGTTCCTTAAGGAAAAGGCAAAAAAGTCTTCTGAGTATAATGTTTTTGGATTGGGGAGACAGAGTTTATTAGAAAACAGGATCTGGCCAAAGTAGTCTGGGGACATTTACTTCTGGGTAACGCTGTCGTCGAATAGCGTGGAGTAGGGAGGAGTGTCTGCGCTCAAAATGGAATTGATGAGAGTATGAGCCCAATATGTTACATTCTAAGATCAAGCTTAGGAAAACAAGCCCAGAGAACTCCGACGTCTACAAATAATCAAAGCTGAATAACAAAATAAAGAGTAGTTTAAGGCAGCTATAAAGTGAGCTGATCAATGGAATCCCTATAAGAATGTAGAAAGTGCAGTGCTGAAGTTAAGGAAGACACTAGAAGAGAATAAAGGAGGAATGATAAAACATTAGCGGGTAAGATTAGTAAGAAGCCCAAGATATTCTATCCAAATATCGGGGGAAGAGGATAACAAGGGAATGAATGGGGAATATGAGGGATCAAGGAGGCAGCCTGTGCACACAGCCAGAAAATACGTGAAACATGCATTTCATATCCATCTTCACTTGGGCGAAGGAGTTCCTGGATTCATGGAGGGTGACTGTGTGACCCTTTAACACATTAATAGCGACCGGAAAGAAGAACTGGAAGTTTTGACAGAGTAAAGAGTGGACAAATCCCCAGATCTGTATCTTAAGCGGATATGAAAGAAGATGGAGATAATAACAGGCTCTGAGCTTTATTTATTGTTGTGCTTTTGAACAGAATGGAGGTGCGATGGAAATGTCAGCATCTAATGTCGGTTCAACAAAGTGCGCTAGAAATAAACAACAGAAGTAAAGACTCGTATCAGTGAGGGACACAATTCCAAAAGAGTTTGAAAATACCTTAAAGGCTGGGAGACATATTTTTACTCAGTCAGTGAATCATAGCTGACGGAGAAATTGCAAGAAAGTGGAGTTGAGGACTATCAGAACAAACATCATTGAACTCAAAGGCAGAACATACTCGGCGAGCTGCTGGGCATACTTTGTTCCTATGCCTTATGGTATCCAGTCTGCTACTATTCCTGTGTTTGTTTGAGTGAGACACAGTTCGGAATACGTCTGAATTTATAAATGGTACATGAATAGCCAGAAATTAGTTAGAAGCAGGAATCTAATCAGTATTCTGTAACTTCCAAAGAAATTAATTTTCATTCCTTTAAACTCCGGGGAACACAGGCCAAGTTTCTCATGGACCTCTTTGATAACCTATTGAACCTTCCCTTTACTTTTTTCTATGGCAATAAAATATTCTCTGAGAGAAAGAACCACAATTGAACAGAGTCCTCCAGGTGCAGTCTGACCAAGCTCCAATCCAACTGAAGCAAGACGTCTTTCCTCTTATGCTTACATCCTCTGACAATAAAGGTTCTCATTCCACAGTCTTTCCAAATAGCTTTCTGCACTGTAAGTTGGACATCAGCAGTTCGTAGACAAGAACACTTTGGTCTTTATTTACATCAGTACTTTTCAATGTTTTAAAATTTATGAATTATAATGTCCATCAATTTCTCCAATCACGTATCTGCATCATATATAATTTGCAATGACCCTGTCCATGTGGCGACCCGTTCAATTTTCTTAAGAATTTGCATCTCCTCAGAGCACACATTCCCACACAAGAATTATCTGTTAAATTCGTCACTCTGTTTCCTGTCTTTTCGTGAATAATGAATCCATATGCGTACATCCATAATTATAGTAATGTTAGTGTGAAGGAGGCCCATAGTGTTTTCACTGGCCCTTGAAGTGAACATTATTACCTCAACCCAAACCAATTTCCCACTTTTACTATGCAAACGCCTTGACACATGCCAAACACAATCTACATCTTTTATTTCTTACTTTGAAAAGCTGAATTACAGTCTTTTTTGAACAAAATGTTCTCAACAGAAGCAAAGACACTGCGTGAAAGACAATATACTATCATTAAAATTGTCCCTCAATGGCCTTCTGGAGGCAACACTAAGTTGATATGTTTCGGATTATTCACTCAACATCCATCTTGTTCTCTGTTTTGGTTGGTATTGTTTCTTTCTTTGTTTACTCGTGAATACCTGGAATAGAAACCTTTTTAGTGAAGGAAAGTTCGTGACAGATTTGGCCAAAGGAAGGAAAACGGAGTTATGTAACAAATCAGTTAGAATCTCCTTAAATTGTGTATCAGGCGCAAGGGGTTCAATAACTTCATCCTGCCCTGATCGTATTGTGTTCCACATTGCAATGGCATCCAATTACAATGATGGCGATCATGCATCCAATTACAAACTCATCTCAGCAGATAATTGTTCAATTAATTTACATGGAGTCATTGATTGTAAAAATTGAAGTCGTGTTGTTAAAAAAAATGCGTAGATCATGTCTAGAACAGCTATACTGTCATGTATAAGGAAGGATACATTTGTAGTCCAGATTAATTGCCACGACATCTACAACATTCACTACCTCCACTATCAACCCTCAAAGGAAGTAATGTGTTCCATTTATCAAAGTCCACTCGACAGCACCTTCCAAAGCCTTGATTATCTGAAGCAGCAAAGGCAACACAAATCAATGACCATTCTGACTGGGAAATATATCTCAGTCTCACGGGTGTCACTTGATGAATATCCTGCCTTTCATTCCCTAACATTATTGTGGGTGACCCTGCACCAAAGTGACTGCAACAATTCAAATGGGCAGTGCACAACCACCATGTCCAGAATAAATGATGGCCCAGCCAGCAATGCCTGATACTTATCAATGAATAATACAATAATGTTTCACTGTTTGGCATCTGAGTTTCCCTTGCTGCGTTTCTGAATAACTTTAGTAGATATTCTTGAATCTCAGGAAATGGAGAAGTGATTTGTTTGAGGTGCAAAAGTTTCTGAGTGGAAAGAACGTGATAAGGCAGATGCTGAGAAATTGTTTCTGTGGATCTGGGAATCCAAAACATGATGACAGGATCTCAGGATAAGGGGCAACTTAGCCGGGACTAAGATGATTTGAAAACATCCCTCAAAGGGTTGTCACTATTCGCTATTCCAAAGTTTGTGGATGCACTGTCAATGAATTCAGTGAAAACTTCTCAGTTTTGGAGGAGCTTCAGGTGAGATGATGTTACAATGATATGGAGGCATAGGTTCAGGAGGGTGTTACAGATGCGGGGAAGCTGCAATAGAACAGGGAGATTACCGAGAAACGCGCGGGTGCATGTGCTGGAAGACTTTACAAACTTCGAGAAGGCTGTAGGAGCTGACAGGCAGGAAGGAGTGGAGGAGCTTATGGAGTTTATAGCGAGAGGGTAGTATGGAATTGCTCGAGTCGGTTCCAGAGATATGGAAGGATATTCGTGATGAAGGAAAGCACAGTGATAAGGATGACTGAAGAATCTGCAGTGGATTACAGGGATCAGTAGGGATGGATGTGTTGGTGGAGGTTATGCAGATAAGAATACAGTTAAGTGTTGGAGGATATAAGCAATATAGAGAGGTGTGGAGAGGCTGGAGGAGATGATAGAAGTCAGGAAGACCATGGATAATGGATGAAGTTCACAGAGGTGGGGAGGGGTAGTGCAGTTGGAAGAGTTTACGTAGATAGAGAAGGATGAAGTGGGTGGAGGAGGTACAGAGATGAAGAGGGCTGTAGTGACTGGGTGTGGTTACTGAAATGGGGAAGATGTAAGTGTTCATATGACATAGTACAATACAGCGCAGAAAATGCCCTTTTGCCCTCAATGTTGCACTGACCTGTGAACTAATCTAAGGCAAACTACCTACGCTGTCCCATCATCATCCATGTGCTTATCCAAGGATTGTTCAAATCCCCCTAACGTGGCTGAGTTAATTACTGTGGCAGACAAGGCATTCCATGCTCTTACCACTCCGAGTAAAGAACCTGCCTCTGACATCAGTCTTAAACCTGTCACGCCTCAATTTGTAGCTATGGCCCTTTGTACAAGCTGATGTCATCATCTGAGGAAAAAGGGTTTAACTGTCAACCCAGCTCATCTTTTGATCATCTTATATGTCTCTATCAAATCCCCTCTTTGACTTCTGCTCTACAATGGGAACAGACCCACGTTTCTCAGCATTTCCTCATAAGACCTTCCCTCCAGACCAGGCAACATCCTGGTAAATCTCCACTGCACCTTTTCCAATGCTTCCACATCCTTCCAGTAATGGAGCGACCAAGACTGCACACAATATTCCAAGTGTAGCCGCACTAGCATTTTGCATAGTTGCAGCATGACATTATGGCTCTAGAACTCAATACCTCTACCAATAAAACCTAGCGCACCGTATGACTTCTTAACAGCTTTTCAAACTGGGTAGCAACATTCAGGGATCTATTTACATGGAAACCAAGATCCATCTGCACATTCACATTACCAAGAATATTTCCATTGACCAAATATTTCGCCTTCCTGGTATTCTTCCCAAAATGAATCACCTCATATTTAGCTGCTTTGAATCTCCATTTGCCACCCCTCATCCCAATTCTGCGGTTTGTCCAAGTGGCCCTTCAACCCGCAAAGTATATCCACACTGTTCACTACTCCTCTGACTTTAGTGTCATCTGTAGAGTTACTAAAACATCCAGCTATGCTTGCATCTGAGTCCTTTATAACAATGACAAACAGTCGTGGTCCCAAAACAGATCCTTGTGGCGCACCATAGTAACCAGACACCGTGCTGAATATTTTCATCCACCATTCGCTGCCATTTACAGAAAGCCAGATTCTAATCCAAACTATTAAATCACCCCCAAACCCACGCCTCTGCATTTTCTCCAACAACGTACCACGTGGAATTTTATCAAATGCTTTACTGAAGTCCATGTACACCATGTTAACGGCCTTACTCTCTTACACATGCTCGGCCACCTTCTCAAAAACTTCAAAAAGTTTTGAGAGACATGACCATGTTGACTATTTGTAATAAAATTGTTGCTTGCTGGATGATTATAAATCCTATCTCTTATAATCCTTTCCAAGCTATTTCCTACACACATAAGGCTCACTGGACTGTAATTGCCTGGATCATTTGTAGTGCCCTTCTTGAACAAGGGCAAACATTTGCAATCCTCCTGTCCTCTGGTACTAAACCTGTAGACAATGAAGACTCAAATATCAAAGCCAATGGCTCCAACAACTCCTTCCTAGGGCCCCGGAGAATGCTTGAATAAATCCCATCCGGCTCAGGGGACGTTTTCACTTTCACTCCTTCTCGAATTGATAACACGTCTTCTTTAACAATCTCAATCCTTTCTAGTCAACTATCGCGTATCTCATCCTTCTCTATAATATTCTCATTTCCCCTCCCCCCACCTTGTCTCAGTCGGTTCCCTCAACTCAGCACCGCCCTCCTAACCTGCAATCTCCTTCCTGAACTCTCCGCCCCCACCCCACTCCGGCCTATCACCCTCACCTTGACCTCCTTCCACCTATCCCACCTCCATCGCCCCTCCCCCAAGTCCCTCCTCCCTACCTTTTATCTTAGACTGCTTGGCTACTCTCTCTCATTCCTGATGAAGGGCTTATGCTCGAAACGTCGAATTCCCTATTCCTGAGATGCTGCCTGGCCTGCTGTGCTTTTCTAAATTGATCAACTTACTCACCACATGGTATAAATAGCAAATAATACATAGATCTTACCAATGAATCAGACCTAACCTCTGCAATCCTCTCGCACTCTGGGTGAGTTGTGGTGGACAGACAAACAAACAACTCACTGGAGGAGGAGGATCCACAAATACCACCTTCCTCAAAGATTGAAGAGCCCAGCACAATAATAGAAAAACTAAGGCTGCTACTTTCACAAAAGTGTTCAGACAGAAATATCAATGGGATGATCTACTTTAGTTGAAAAATGCATTGCACGAAAAGTGCAGCAGGTCTGAAGAAGGGCTCATGCCCGAAACGACGATTCTCCTGCTCCTTGGATGCTGCCTGACCTGCTGCACTTTTCGTGCAACGCATTTTTCAGCTCTGATCTCCAGCATCTGCAGTCCTCACTTTCTCCTAGTTGATCTATTTAAGTCTCCTCCAGATGGCATTCTTCAGCTAATCCTATTCATTGTGTGTGGTATTAACAAACAGCAGGACGGATTGGAGAACGCAAAGGCTGTGCGCTCTGATAACATTCCATTCAGGTTGTTCCTGCTGGGATACCGCCCTGGCATCGACCTGACAATGTGGGAAACTATCCAGGCGTGTCCTGTATATACACAGACAAAACATCAGACAATAAATGACTGCCCCATTGCACTCATCTCTATCATTTATAAAGGGATGGTAGATGTCACCCACAGTGGGATCAAGCAGCACTTCCTCAGCACCAACCTGCTCACTGAAGCTCAGTTTGGGTCTCATCCCTTGGGCTTATTGAAGCCTTGGTTTAACAATGTACAACAAGAAAACACATAGCTGAATTCGAGAGGGAAGGTGATAGTGACAGTTAACATGATCATAACTGCATATGACCAAATGCCGTATCCAGGATTGACGGCAAACCTGGAGCAAATAGGAATCGTCTGCACTGGCAGAAGTTTCACCTGGTACAAAGGAAGGTGGCTAGGGTTGGTGAAGAGCAGTCATCTCAGCTCTGTTGCAGTTCCCCAGGGGAGGGGTTTCTGGGTAAACCTGTAGATCAGAAATGGAAAGGTAGGGCACCATACCCCGACAGGATGATAGGGCTTCTCTCTCGTTAGACAGAGACGACAAGTGGTAGTTTAATGGACAGTTATCATGACTCAAGTGAGGGACAGCTTGAGTAGGGCAGCCCATTTTGACACCTCAGTCAGTGCAGGAATTGAACCCACACTGTTAGTATTAATATGCATTACCGACCAGTTGTCCAACTGATTGATCTAACCAAGTCCATATTCAACTCCTTGGGGAAGATTATTCCATTCAGATATATTGTTAAACACCTCTGGAGCAGGTGCAACGAGAAGCAAGCTTCCTAGCTCAGAGAAAGGGACATCACTGAGCTGTAAGTGTGCTCTCTGCCCTCGACCCATAAATCTTCAGCTGCTTCATAAATGACCATCCCTACTCAAGTAAAGTCACAACTGGGGATGTTTGTCAATGATTGGACAGTATTCAACACTATTTGGGATTTACTCAGATGCTGAAGCAATCTTTATTCAGCAACAAGGACTTGGGAAAATGCAGGGGTGTGCTTAACAGTAATAAGTACAATTTCCGTTGCACACATGTCAGACAACAATTATTTCTAAAAATTGAAAATAGCACAATGTCCTCTCACGTTCAATGCCACCGCCATCACTGAACTCTTAAAGATCAATATCCCGGGGATTACCGTTAACCAGAACTAGCATGACCATATAATTTCATTACCCATTCTTGTAAAGGGCTTATGCTAAAACGTCGACTCTCCTGTACCTCAGATGCTGCCGGACATATTGTGTCTTTCCAGCGTCACACTTTGACAATATAAATTTATTGGCTACAAGAATATCTCAAGGACTAGAAATCCTGCAGAGATAACATGCCTCATGATTTCCAAAAACGTGTACACCAACTATAAGACACACATTGAATGCGTGTGTGTTTGAAATACCTGCACCCTCCACAGTTGCTGTGAATGCAGCTTCACCCCTCATCCACTGACACTGAGGACCAGCAATACCTGCCATCTACACGGTGCCCTGCAGAAATTCAACAAGGCTTCTTAAACGTACCTCTGAAATCATGACCGTGAAGAAGGACAAGGGAAACAGATCCATGGGAACATCACCACGTTCGCTTTCCATTCCAAACCACTCACCATCCTGATTGGGAAGTATATTGCCTTTTCTTCAGTGCCACTGTTTCAAGTTCCCTCCCTAATGGTATCGTAAGCTAATTACAGCACATCGACTGCATTGGTCCAATGTGGCAGCTCACCATCACCTTCTCAATGGCAACAAGAGCTGGGCAATAAATACTGGCCCAATCATATTCCATGAATAAATGAAAATGAAAATATTGTCCAGACCTGCCCAATGTTGGACACTATGCTTTGGGTTTTGTGAGCTCAGGCTGTTTAGGTCCAGGCAGTAACCTATTCGTTATGAACAGCTGAAGGGATGCGCTTTTAAACAATCTGTCAATCTCTCAGAGGCATGGCCAACATACCGAGCATGACACAGACACTGACATTCACATCCCACAATACTGAGCACTGAGATAGACGGAAACAATTCAAAATGTACTCACATCTGACTATAACATGTTTAAACACATAGTGATATCGTTACCATGAAAGTGATTATGAGTTGATATTAGCAGGGAGAAAGTGAGCACTGCAGATGCTGGAGATCAGAGTCAAAAAGTGTGGTTCTGATAAAAAGAAAACACATAGCCGTTCAGGCAGCATCTGAGGAGCAGGAGAGTCGACTATGAGTTCACAATATTAATTATAGGGAAAATGAATGTTTTCAAAGTCCTTGTATTTAATAATAATGTGGTATTGGGTGTGGGAATGAGATTCATCAATTCAATGCTCCTTTTTGTGAGTTGGCCATTGTTTTCATCATATTGTTGTTATAAAAGCGAACGGAATAAATGGGTGGATTTTGTGCTTACTGGACAATCTAAAAGTTGGTATTATGAAAGGATGTCAGACCTTCAGTAAAGAGACTTTGCTGTTAATGGTTAGAACAACGCTGCAAATATTTACACAGAGATTTCCAGCTCAAGTCACACACAAGGTCTTTGGGCTGGGATCACGCCGGCCATCAATGGAGCTGTACAATTCTGTTTGGATATAGACATCGTGGGGCTAACATACACTGGATATGGTTTATGAGGGATTCAGTGTAAGATGCCATGTGCTGCAAGAGCCCATCACCTTTATAACACCTTTATTCAGGATCAGATCCAAGGTGCAGAATTACAGAGTTTAGGTGGCATCCAAGAAGGGATATACTTGGAAGATATGGTTGTTTACAGGTCATTGTTACAAATGTTGAACTGTGCCATGTGCTAGACCATTGACCAGTCTGCGCCACACATCTCCCTGTTGATCAGGTATGTCTCTAACCAGTCTATTGTGAGGGATTGTGTGAGTAACTACCCAGATCCAGTTTGGAAGCTCTCTGTACAGATTCTGGAGATGGCCAGTGTTTTGGAGGTCATTGTGAGGCCCAATAACACTGTGTCTGAATTCAGGCTTTTCCACAAAGTCATTTCCAACAGCTTTGCTGCCTGCAAGATGTTGTGTTCACTGATCTGAACGTGAATCAGCTGTTTACTACAGTCACTGAATTGTGTAATTGTTAAGTGTGCGCTCAGGTATTTCAAATATTGTTCACTTCAATTGTTTTCAACTGAAAAATATTGATGTTTGGTTTGTTTTCAAATATGTAAGAAACAAAGTGATATTAACACTTCATTACACAAAATGTAAAAGTGACCTGTTGTGTATTTCCCACGGACTAATTAAAAAACAGTCAGATATTGCTAGTAAAGCAGGATTCTGTGAACAGGACTATGTCCCTGGTAACTTTGCCACCCTGTCTGGCAGGTTCTGTCCCACTGACAGGACATAGCCAGGGTGTGAGGGCAGCTCCTTGATATATAGTCAATACAGTGCTCAGCATTGATGCTGGATCGTGTGGCTGCTAGACTGCCCTGTGGCAGGTTATAAGGGAATCAGTAAAAGGGAACCATATAATTTACCACATTGTCACCGATTTGCCTACTGCAGATACACCTCTCCATTTCATATATCGGTAAGAATGATCAATGCACAGTCCATATGGGACGCAAGGGTTAACTTCACATTTTGCAGACCCTACTCACCGTGATATGGTTTCCTAATGGGACAGACGTTAAACAGATTGAGAACAAATGATGATGCATCTATGAGGTGCAATGGGCCAACAGCAGCAGCTGAATCATACTCTGTACAACTCAGTCTGCAACCTCACAGCCCGATACACCTCCCACTGTACAGTAACCATCACGGCCCGACAGACCTGCCACTGTACAGTAACCACCACGGTCCGATATACCTCCCTCTACACAGTAACTGTCAAGAGGTCAGTGCATAACACTGCTGCACCAGAGCACAAAAGTCCTAGGTTCAATTCCGGCCTTGGGTGACTGTCTGTGTGGAGGTTGCACATTCCCCCCGTGTCTGCATGGATTTCCTCTGGGTGCTCCGGTTTCCTACCACAGTCCAAAGATGTGCACATCAGGTGAATTGGCCATGCTAAATGGCCCATAGTGGTGGGTGCATTAGTCAGGGGTAAATATAGAGCAGGGGAATGGATCTGGGTAGCTTACTCTTCTGAAGTTTGGTGTGGACTGGTTGGGCCGAAGGGCCTGTTTCCACACTGTAGGGAATCTAATCTAACAGCTGAAAATGTGTTGCTGGTTAAAGCACAGCAGGTTAGGCAGCATCCAAGGAATAGGAAATTCGACATTTCGGGCATAATCCCTTCATCAGGAATGAGGAGAGTGTGCCAAGCAGGCTAAGATAAAAGGTAGGGAGGCGGGACTTGGGGGAGGGGCGATGGAGATATGATAGTTGGAAGGAGGTCAAGGTGAGGGTAATAGGCCGGAGTGGGGTGGGGGCGGAGAGGTCAGGAAGAAGATTGCAGGTTAGGAGGGCGGTGCTGAGTTGAGGGAACCTAACCTGCAATCTTCTTCCTGACCTCTCCGCCCCCACCCCACCCCGGCCTATGACCCTCACCTTGACCTCCTTCCACCTATCACATCTCCATCGCCTCTCCCCCAAGTCCCTCTTCCCTACCTTTTATCTTAGCCTGCTTGGCACACTCTCCTCATTCCTGATGAAGGGCTTATGCCCGAAACGTCGAATTTCCTATTCCTTGGATGCTGCCTAACCTGCTGTGCTTTAACCAGCAACACATTTTCAGCTGTGATCTCCAGCATCTGCAGACGTCATTTTTTACCCCAATCTAATCTAACATCCAAGGCTCAAGTCAGGAATATGGTGGAATAATCACATGTCTGAATGAGTGCAGCTCCAACAGAATTCTAATATTGACTTACTAGCAACAGAAATGCAGTTGTGTGGGGAATATCCTGCCTCACAAACTTCATTGATTATTTTGAGGAAGTGACAAAATTGATTGATGAGGGCACGGGGATGGATGTTGGCCAATTGGACCTTAGCAAGGCCTTTGATACGGTTCCTTATGGCAGGCTCACACAGAAGGTGAAGTTACATAGGATCAGCTGTCAGTTAGTAAGATGGATAGAGAACTGCTTGGTCATAGAAGACAGAGTAGCGTTGGAACAGTGTTTTTGTGACTGGAGATCTGTAAATATTTTGGCTGAGTTGCAGATTGTGAGGATTATTGCCAGAAAATACAGCAGAATTTAGGTCAATTGCAGAATTGCACAGAGAAAACACAGATGTAACTTTATCTGGACAGTTGTGACGTGATGCGTTTTAGAAGGTCTAATGCAGGAGAGAAGTATACAGTGAATGGAGAAACCATCGGCCGCATCAACATCCGAAGGGATCTAGGTATACAGCTCCACACTTCCCTGAAAGTGGTTACACGGGTGGATAAGGTGATCAAGAAGACTGATGGCAAACTTGCAGACAGGCATCGGAGCATGCAGTATGAAAATTAGCAGGTCATATTGCAGCTGCAGAGAAACTTGGTTCAGGAACATTTGGAATATTGTGTACAGTACTGGTTGTCACACCAGCAGTACGATGTGGAAGTGTCGAAGAGGGTATGGAAAGGTTTTACCAGGATGTTGTCTGGTTTGGAGGGTATGAGCCAGAAGGAGAAATTGAACAAACATGGTTTGTGTGCACCTGGGCATCATTGACTATAGGGCTACCTGATAGATATTTGCAAAATGATCAGAGACATAGATAGAAGGACAGTTAGAGTCTTTTTTTTCCCAGAGTAGAAATATCAATTACTCAGGACCGTAAGTTTTAGGTGAAGGTGAAAGGTCCGGAGATATGCTCAGCAATTTTTTTTTTGCTTTTCCAGATAGAATGTGAAAGTGCCTGGAATGCACTGATAGAGGGGAAGAAGCTAATATAGCAAGGTTTAAGAGGGATCTTGACACAGAGTAGAGACAGCAACGAATTGAAAGACATAGAATGTCGAGAAGCAAAAACTTTCGTTTTCACTTTAGAAAGGCATCATGTGTCAGTGCAGGCTTGCTGGGCTGAAGGGCCTGTTCTTGTGCTGGACTGTTCTTTAAGACAAGATTTGAGCGCGGGAGTGGCTAGATGCTCACTGAATGATTACTGATGATCAACAACCAAATAATTGTTGATCTCTCCACATCAACTTGCAAGTTCATGTCCTTTCCTCCACTGTTGGGAGACTCAGTGTGGAGAATTTGACATGGAAGTGCGAGCTGATAACTGGTGACTCCATCTCGCCCCGCGCTCCTATGGCATTCTATCTTGGACACCAACGTCTCGGGGGACACTGCACTGACAGAAGCTGCACGTATGCCACATCCACCGACGTTGGCATCTGTCACATGCCAGCCTCACCATGCCATCCCAGCACATCTCCGATCCACTGACTGGTCACATGGGTACTTCAATGCTGCAGTTCAGGGTGCACTGACAACTCTCATTGCAATGCTGCTGCAAGGACACTCTGCTCAGGGACATACACGCAGCTCATGGCCTGTCCCTCTGGGATGCTCACTCCGTGATTGTACACACTCAATGCTGCTGCAAGGACACGGTGCTCAGGGACACACGCCCAGATCATGGACTGTCCCTCTGGGCCGCTCACTCCATGTTTGTACACATTCAATGCTGCTGCAAGGACACTGGACTCAGGGATACACCTTGCTCACGGACTGTCCCTCTGGGCTGCTCACTTTGAGCTGACTTGAATGCTCACAGAATTATTGCCTTGTCTTACCCTGCCCTCAGCAGTGTTTCCCCTCAGCCAGAGCTACCAGGCTTAGCCTCCTGCTGTATTGTCTTGGTGTTTAGCACAGACACAAAACCAGGAAGCTTGATATCATTGTCCACAGTCAGTCACGGTGCCCAGCACAGTGAGACAAGGTGAGTCTCAGATCCCAGTCCGCGAGCTTGAACACAGTCAGTCAGTCTCCCATGGTTGTTAGGGTCAGGATCCATCCCCTGTGAGGAGGTGAGGAGCTGAATGTTAAGCAGATACTTATTGCGCTTGGCTCTTTATCTCCTATTGTGGGATGGTTCCATCTGGAATGTGAAAATTAGCAAGAGTTATTAAGGGACATGGAAAAGGTTGGTACAGCTGTTAGTGCTGGTACATCTGGGGGGAAAGGTGTCGACGTGTCCTGAGTGAGTGAATAGGCAGCACAGACACCGGAAAGAGTTGGGGAGTGGGACAGAAAAGAGGTTAGAGAGAGACTGAGCGAAGGTGCTGCTTTTAGGGAGAGTGGGAAAACATGCGCCTTGGTGGGAGGTTGGTGCAGTAACAGACAGAGAGTGAGGGAGATGGCACGAAGTACAGATGGTGGCATTTACCCTGGTGGAATGGAGAAGGTCACTGACCTCCTTCCTACACTGCTGGGCATTCACCCAGAAGGTGACCTAGGGGTCAGCTTCGGACCAAGCTGTTAATGTCTGGTGTCATAGCCTCCCCTGCCAGTCCTGGAGGAAGATAATTTCCCTCTCATGCGCCATGCCGTCCACCAGAACCTCAGGGGCTAGGCCACAAAGTGGGGCCCCAGGTTTACCCTGTCTGCCATGTCCAGGGCAGTTTGGCTTGCCAATCTAAGATTGTACTGACATTTTAATAATGGCACCTGGAACAGCGAGGTGGGTTCATTCTGCGATATCCATGCAGTGGGCAGTTGTTATGATGAAGGGGAAAATCATCGCGTTAACATCAGACAAGAGGAAGTCCACTCGGACAGGGAGGATAGTTAATGAGGCAGATTGTGGATGGTATCATGAGAAAATGCAATTCACCTTGTGGACAGAAACCCTCCATGAAACCCGACTAAAATGAGACTTGACAAAATCATAAGATGGTTCAGGCCTCTGTCTGTCTGAATCAAAATAGGGATGCAGTGTAAGATATTGGGAGCAACAAACTTGGAGCGCACAATTATACAGGAGATTCAATTCCTTAAAAAGGGGTAATACAATGTTCCAGACTGTTAAAAGGATCTGGGAAAAATCCTCTGCCTTATAGTTACCCACATTATCCAATCCTCACTGGATGCAGGGATGGTGCCAGAGGACAGGGGAACGGCTAATACCGCAGCTTTGTTTAATGTGGAGCAAGGGACTGACTGAATAGGTCGAGGCTGGAATTCTGAGACAGTGGATAAACGGTCACTGAGGAAGTCCCAGAGACTCCAGGACAGACCGCCTGGATTTGTTCAAGGAAGATTGTGTGTAATTAATGGGACTGTATCGGATTGAGGCAGTAACTTGTAACTGCATGTTACTTACTTGGATTTGACGAGAGATCTTATGGCAGGCTGCTTAAAAACAGAAACTATGGAGTCCAGGTGAATTGAGCAAACAACCCAGAGAAGTGCAAGGCAAGGCATTTGGGGACAGCAACAACTGAGAGGAATGTACAATAAATGAGAATATGGTCAGTGTGAGCAGATAAATGAAGGTAGCTGGAAACACTAATAATCTCGTTAATAGAGCAAATGGCATTATTTCTTCTGTCAGCCAAAGTGCAGAATTTCAGAGCAGGAAGCGTATGCAGGAAATGTTTAAATAATGAGTTCAGTAACAGCTTGGGGTCTGTGTGCAGTTCTGGTCACCCCATCACATGGAAGGATGGAATTGGACTGGATAGGGTACAGAGGAGATTCTTCACCCTGTGACAGTGGAAGTGCAATTATGAAGAAAGATTGGAATCGATGATGATGACAGGAGATTTGATTGGGGTGCACATACTGTCAGGAGCATGTGGAAAAAGGGAGAGAACACATTGTTCCTGCTGGAGAGCTCAGTTACCAGTGGTGATTATTTAATGTAATTGGTTGAAATATTAGAGAAGTGATGAGGAAAGTTGTTATTTCACGCAGTTTATGGTCGGGATCTGGGAGTCACACATGGAAGTGGAGTAGAGGCAGAAAATCTCAAACCATGTTAAAAAGCTACCGGGATCTGCACCTGAAGTCTTATGCTGTCCGGGGAGATTAAACTAGGGCTTTGAAAAACAGCATTCATCTTGTCCAATGTAGACAGTGGACAGAGTCATTTCCTCTATACTGTGCTATTTTTCTGAAGTTTTCAAAGCTTACCAATGTCTTATAGGATCAATACGCATTAATGAGGGGTAAGATCAGGGTAGGAGCAGTGTGTGAATTGATTAGCATCGCAATAATATTGATGTCATTCTTTATACACAATGCTAATTCACTGTGTTGGCCTATTTATCCTTCTGGTAGAAATGGGGAAAACTTGTGATTATCCAGGTCTGTCGTGGTCACACTGCAGCCCCATCTCCGTAATCCCAGCTCCATCTGAACTGGTTCACACTATTTAAAGCTACCATTTCACTGGTCTTGTTGAAAAGTTCCCAGCTTCATTCTTGCCCCTTTGAAGGCGGCTCTCAGTCAACTCATGTTTCTCACTCTCAATTATTGCATGTCATTCTCTACCATCATCCTGAACGTTGCAATAAAATGATCGCTGCGCCCCAAAACATTCCCATACTGACACCGGATCCACTTGCTCCACCCCTTTCACAAGGACCAGGTCCAACAGTGCATGCTGTCTTGGGCTGGACACATATTTCTGCAGTGAGCTATCCTCCATGTTATCCAGGGACACTGGCCCGTCATAACCCTGCACCACCAGTATCCCAGTCAATACCTGCATAAATTAAGTTTCTCGGTTTAACTAATCTGTAATATTGTCATCGCTCTCAAATGCGCCTGCATATTTAGTCTCTCCGTCATTTCTTTGGTTGCTTGACGACAGATTGTGCCTCACAGTTTAACTGTATCCGTTTTGTTCTGTAGCTCCAGCCAAATTATTATATCCTTGGGCGGGTCCTCTTTCTCTTGGACGCCTTAACTAACGCTAATCTAAGCCAATACTTCTACCTTCATCCTTTGTCTTTCCTTCTATTATTTTGGAATCCTTTATACCCAGCAATATTTAACACCCAGTCCTGCCCTTCTTTGCGCCAGCTCTCGGTGCTCAGTGCATCAGAGTACCACACACCAATCTGCAACTGGAACTCTCTACACTCCGATTATTATATGTCCGTGTAGAGACCTCAGATTAAGACTTTCTTTCTTACTCCATCTTCCACGAATAAACTTGTTACTGTAAATTAGTACCAACTGTATCTCCCATTATTTTGAAAATCATGGTAGTCTCCTCTTATATTCCTTTTTGGATCCTAAGCACACACCAATTTATTTTCAATCCTTCCCAAACACCCCGTAAGAAATTCAGTCCCTGCTCTGTCACGTTAGCACTTCCATCTTGTACAGTTGCTGCCTTCCCCAGAAACAGTCCCAATGTTCCAGCAATCTGAAAACCTTCCTACTGTACCATTGTTCCAGTCACACTCTCATCTACCTAAAACTCCGAGTTCTGTTCTCACTTGTACACGGCACTGGAAGTAACCCCGGGATTGCCACATCTGGGATCCTGCTTGCTAACAATACACTTAGATCCCTAATTTCTGATTCCCAGACCACTTCATCCTTCCTACCCAGATCATTCCTATCAATAAGAACATGACCTTTGTCTGCTGTCTGTCTCCCAGACGAATGTCCTGCAGACACATTGACATTCTTAACCCCACTGTCCTGGAATTACAGAAACACTGACATCTTCTTCACTTTCTTGAATCCCCTGTGCCTACTGTCCCTCCTTCCTTCTCCCTTCTCCCCTGTACAGTCAGGCTGCTTGTGATGCCACGGACATAGCTCTAACTGCACACCCCTGAGCAGCCTGCACCTTCATCAGCTTCCAAACTGGGAAACTGAATTGGAAGAGAGAGACATCAGGCTATTCCTGGATTCCCTGAATGTTTCTCTTCGATTGAATAGTCCCCCATTCCATTCCTTATTCAAGGCCGTCATGTCTGCAGTGTTTATCCTCTCTCTGTGTCTGCTATCCACCTTACTCTAAACATCACAGATGTCCCACAGAATCTCCAGTTGCTGTCTGAGCTCCAAGGCCCTGTGTTCATCTAGAACACCAGAAGGCCCACGAAATTTCAATGTCAGAGAACACATTTTCCATTTGACAAACATGTGCTACCATGTCCTAAACTGCAAGTTACCTCGTCTTACTTAATTATTTACTGAGTATAACATTACCATCAGGGAAATAACATTAGGGGTAAGTCCATTATCCAACTGTGGCTTACCGAGATTACTTTATCATTTTGGCTCAGGTATTCACTTATTGCTCTTATTTTTTGAATTCAATCCTGCATTCAAAACTTGAAAAAATAAATTTGCTGGCATATAGCATTTTACACACAGTCGCTAATAACAGTTTATTATCAGCCAATAAACTTACAGCTTTTTCTGTGATGGATCTTGCACTTCTTTTAAACCCAGTGCAGACAAGTCCCAGCCATAGAAAGTTATCTATGTGACTACCAGGTATATGTAATCCTCCAGCTGCCACTCCACTCTGCTCCCTCACAGGGTCATCGTCTCCATGAGTGCCATGTACGTGTAATCCTCTAGCTCCCACTCCACTCTGCACCCTCACATGGTCACTCTCTCTGTGACTCGGTGCTGAGTTAGAGCCTCCTGCTCTGCTGTTTCTCCAAATCCAAGTCCCAGTCGACCTTGATCCTCGCTGCTGATTTTAATTCTCCCGATCTGTGCTGCTCTCTCTCAGATTCTCTCCCGTTGTCGTGTCCAGGTAATGGTAGACTTCAAGCCTCAGCTGAGATTTATAACATTCCATTTCGCACTGCTTCCACACCGGATCGTTGTTGTGCCTGGAAGCCAATGGAAAAGATGAGGATTAGACAGAGCAGAGGGTGTGACAGTGATTGAGCGAGCTGTATTATGGAACAGGTTATCTGGGGAGCTGGGCAGACCTGCAGCAACTAAAGAAGTTTACTGGAAGATAGAGGGAGAGTTGTAGACACTGAAGAAGGCAAAGAAATAGAGAGATGGTAGCTTGTTCATGATGGAGCTTTGTAGAGTTTAAAAGGTTTTTTCTGAGCTCCTTATAGAGAAATGTAAACTTCAACAAATGCAAATTGACAGCCAGCAAGTGTTGTGTGGTACTGGAGACTGTTGGATGTTAGAGAGTTAGAAGACTTGCAGTAACTGGGTGGAATGTAAACTTTTGGAGCACTGGTGGGGTTCAAGGACCCTCATGACATAAGGATGTACAGAGAATGGGACCATTCCAAATAGGGGGAATGTAGGGGCTGGAAGGCCTGAGATAGATAAAGAGGATGAAAAGTGCCAATTTACCACACGCAACCATTGTAATTATAGACACTTAGGAGAGGAACATCTGCAGTCATTAATTACAGTTATATGGAGAGTTATAGAAACTGAAGGGGTTACAAATTTAAAATGGGAGAGATTTTAGGTGATCAGAAGTTTAAATAAGAATAAAGAAAATTTAGTGATCTCTAGCACAGATGGGAATGGAAGAGGTGTGATATTGTGAGGAACTATAAGAGTTATAAGTCGGGGAGGATGTCAAATATAAAAGGGAGAGCTGCATTGTCTGTGTGCAGTTACAGACGTGAGGAATGTTGTACCGCCTTCTGGAGGGTACACAGATAATAACAGTTCCAACGGCGGATGCAGGAGCTCAGGAAGGCAGCTTATAACCACCTTCTCAGGGACAACTCCAAATCAACAATAAATGTTGGCTCAGCCAACAAAGCTCATGTTCATGAATGAATAAAGGAATAAAAGATCTACAAGTAGCACTGTGGTCACTCAGGAAGGACCTTTCAGCAGCCCATCACAAACCCGGAACCACTATACACTGGAAGGACAGCAGCTCCAGATGCACGGAAACACCAGCATTTCCAAGGTGCCCTCCACGCCACGCTCCATCCTCCCAGCACTGTGTTTGTCTCTACACCCAAAGGACTGCAGTGGGTCAGGAAGGCAGCTCACCACCACCTTCTCCAGGGAATTACAGATGGGAAGGTAATGATGAAACTCTGCTGTTTACAGCCAGACAGAAAAATAAATCCAGCAATGTGTGTGAAATGAAATTTCCCTGTCAGAACAACATGCTTAGCATGGGTAGAGGATTTGTCTGATTGGCACAAGGCAGGGAGTGTGAAGAAAAGGGTATTTTTCATGATGTGAACTGGTGATGAGGGGAGCTCCGCAGGGATCAGTGTTGGGACTACACACGTTATTCATTCAAAGTCTGGACAAAGGATGTGAAGTGGTACGCGGAGAAGGTTTCTAAGAAAGATCTCAGGGGTGAAATTCGTGCCATATGGGAGCAGGTGAAGTCTGTGGGTCTGCATTTGATGACGTTTCAGAGGTGGTAGAATCGCATTCAAACTTACAGAATACTGAGAGGCCTGAATGGAGTGGTAGGGGGCAAGATGTTTCCACCTGCAGGAGAGACTGGGGCCAAGGGTAAAGCTTCAGAGTGAAGGGACGACCCTTTAGAAGAGAGATGTGGAGGAATTTGTTCAGCCAGAGGGTGATGGATCTGTGAAACTCACTGCCTCATGCGGCTGTGGGTGCTAAGGGATTTAATGTATCTATCTCAGAGATAGCTGAGTTCTTGATGAGTAAGGAGATCAAGGGTTACAGGGAGTAAGTGAGAGAATGGGGTTGAGAAACAATTCAGCCATAATTGATGAGTGGAATAGACCCGATAGACCGAATGGCCTAATTCTACTCGTATAAATGATGGTCTTATTGAGTGCGCTTTTTCCATAGGTTTCTAAGTGTGCAGTTATGCATTCTGGCATATCGTTTACCATACATTCCACCACTTTCCTGATTATTGCTTTCAACTCTTGGTTTCAGATCAAAAACAAAAAGCTACACCACAGAGTAATTTAGAAATCCTTGTGTATAAATCTCAGGAATGTGGCACACAGGGCCAGCAGGACAGAGAAGGCAAATGGAATGCTGGCATTGATTCCAAAGGGAATGGAGAATAAAAATAGGGAAGGTTTGTTTCAACTGAAGAGGACTCCAATTAGCCCACATTGAGAATACTGTGAATAAGTTTGTTGTCCTGTCTGGAGGGAAAATGTCCTTGCATTGGAGGCAGCCCAGAGAAGGTTGACCAGGCTTGTCTTCAAAATGGAGGGATATTGATGAGAAGAGGTGGAGAAGGTTGAACTTGCGGTCGTTAAAATTTAGAAAATGAGGCAAAAGTATTGATACACCGAAGATTCTTGTGTTCTTACAGATTAGGTTCTGAGACAGTGTTTCCATGAGCAAGGATCTGTACTGGAGATAAAGGGGATTACAGATGCCAGAGAAGCCAACAGAGAAAAGCTGGTTTGTAGATACTGGAGGATAATACAGAGTTTGTGTAGTATGAGACCCCTGTTGGTGGTTAGAGATCAGATAGATTGTCGGGCTGAAAGATGTCAAGAAGAGTTACAAGATTATCAGTCCTCAAGGAGATCGGGAGGAACATAGGGACTGGAGATTACACAGATAGGGATGGTATTTGCAGCTACAGAAGCTATTAGGGAAATGGAGGGTTGTAGGCACCGGAGATTAGACAGTTGGGATGGTATTTGGAGCAACAGGAGTTTATAGAGAAAGGGAGGACTGGACGGACTCGAGATTACACAGATATGGGTGGTTGTTGGAGCTGTAGGAGATACAGACACTGGGAGGGTTGTCGGGACTGGAGATTACACAGATATTCGTGGTAGTTGGAGCTGCAGGAGTTTATACACAACGGGAGGATGTTGGTGCTGTGAATTACATTGACATGGATAAAAGTTGGAGCTGCAGGAGTGAGTGAGATAGGGAGAGAGAAGTGTAGGGATTGGAGAAGCCAGATACACTGACGGCTATAGGGCTTCAGGAGTTCAGAGAGTTAGTGAGGGCTGAGAAGGCAGGTTTGCAGCATTACCATCAGCTACACAGAGATGTGGAGTGTTGTTATGGATGGGGTTACAGAACTCAACAGGGTTGCAGTTACTGGAAGATATTACACAGACAGTGAGCTGTCGTATTTGAGGAGGTTACAGCGACAGGTTGCATTGAGGAGTTGGAGGCTGCAAACATGCTGCAAGGGATCAATAACCTAACATCGATCAGGGGGATTTGAAGCTCCGGAGATAAAGAATGAGAATTGCAGTAGCTGAATAATATCACAGAGATGGGGAGTAACATATAAGTTAGAAGAGCTGTACCATGAGCTGAGCTATATTCAATTGAATCAGGAAAGATACAGGGAGATCTGAGGGGACTATAATTGATCAAAAGGAGAGTGAGTCTTCTCGTTATAGGATTGGGGTAGTTTGCGCAGACAGGGAGTATTTTATGGAATGGTGTTATTTACAGAGATTATGAAGTTGTATAGAATTGAGGAACGAACAGAGATATGGAAGGTTGTAGTTAATAAAGACATTTGTCGATGTCGGATGCTGAGGTTCTGGAGATTATATGGACCGGAAAGCTGGGCAATCTGTCAGAGCTTACAGAGACAGGAACAGCAATAGAGCCTGGAGACACTAACACAGATAGGGAGTATTGCACACACTGGAGGAGGTTTCTGGTTTAGGGATGCTTGTAGGGGCGTGTAACGATTACACAGATAGGTGAAAGAGGTGGAGAAGATTATGGAGATGATTGGATTGGTGGGGAGACAGGAGGAGATTACATTGACAGGGCTGGTGATAGCGACGGGTGGGTGTTACATATATAGCAAGTCTTGTAGAAACTGATCGGGAGAGTCACAAGCATTGGAGTTGGTTCCATAGATCGGGGGTGTTGCAGGGACCTGTGAGGATTATGCAGATCGAGAGGATTGTCGGATGTCCACATTTTCAGAGTGTTTCAGGAATGGAAGAGGTTCCACAGTTAAGGAGGGATGTTAGAGCTGTGGGAGTTCACAGAGACTCGGAGGTTTGAAGGGTTTGGGATCGTCTATGGCTAGAGGGATATATCTAGGGACAGTAATACGCAACACAGAGGGCGAGTTTAGATTAGATTCCCAACAGCAGGGGAACAGGTACTTCACCCCAACAAGTCTACAAAAACTCTTCAAGGAGTAACCCATCCAGACCCATTTCTCTCTGACAATGCACCTAACCCTATAGGCAATTTAGCATAGCCAATTCACCTGACCTGCACATCTTTGGACATTGGGAGGAAACCGGAGCACCCGGTGAAAACCCGCGCAGACACGCGGAGGAAGAGCAAACTCCACACAGACAGTCACTCAACGCTGAAATCGAACCTGGGTCCCTGGCGTTGTGAGGAACCATTGTTTACCACTGAGTCACCATGCTGCCCCAATTTGCAGAATTGCACAAAGAGAAAATGTTTGAGGTGCTGGGAGGGCTGTAGGGAGTGGAGGAGCAAACAGAAATGTGGAGTGCTGTTGTGGTTTGAAAGGGGTCTGGAGGTGTTGATATGGATAAGGAGCTCGGTAGGGTTGGGACAAGGTTACTGAGGTCGTGTGGTGCTATAGACCAGGAGGCAGGAGTGTTGTCGGGCCTTGCAGAGGGTTAAAGTGATATCATGTTCTCCTGGGGCTTGAGGAAGATACACAGGTGGGTACTTTGGTGCAGGCTGCAGGATTTTACAGGGACAGAGGCACTGTAAGTTTTGTGCAAGACTATAGAAATAGGGTTTATTGGACTGAGTGCAGGATGAGATTATTGAGATTGGGCATGTTATCGACACTGGAGAAATTTACACACAGGGAGCGTCGTCAGCATTGCTGTAGGTTTGAAATATACAGCAGGAATATGGGAGGGGTGGAGGTTATAGAAGCAGGAAATGTTCTGCGAATTACAAGCATTCAAGACACTGGCTCAAATGAGTTGGACCGAACGGCATGTTTCCTTGCTGTATGACTCTATCACACGACAAGAAGCAACGTGAGAGGGGGAATACAGAACAGAAAGATCCCAGTTTTAATGCCATCTCCTTGAGGGAGGCCTGCTTTCCCCTCTATTGTACTGATCCTCACCAAGACAGCGCCAGCGTGGATTGGTAACTGGTAACTTCCTATATTGATATAGGAAGGTTCAGTAGAGCAGAGATGAAAGTTAAGAAAAGGGTGGGGTTTGAGCCTCGACCCATCATTCTCTGTGTTCGTGCTTCAACACTGCATCTGTGTTGAAAAATGTGGAGCTAGAAAAACACAGCAGGTCAGGCAGCATCTGAGGAGCGGGAAACACTGTGTCTATGTCATGTCTTCTGGACCAAATTTCGATCCCTTAAATACACTCTGCTCTGCTTACTGTGAGTGATCTTACCGATCTGCAGGATTTACTGAAGGCTTCAGATCTCACTCTCCATCTCTCTGGCTGACCAACGGTCTCCAATGTGGTGATAAACGAAACAGGAATTGTGAATTCTGCTGAATCAGGACCTTCCTGATTGCCTACAGGAGACAGAGAAATGGACAGAATGGGAAATTAGACAGATGCAGCGAGGGTTACACATGGAGAATGGCACTGAGTGCCACAGAGATCTGGAATATCTCACTCTCCATTCCTGGCCTGTGCTGCGGTGTCTCACGGGAGTGGAGAATTCTGTTGGCTCAGGATGTGGAATATCTGCAAGAGTGAGAGAATCTGACAGAGGCAGCAATTCGACCCACACAGTGAGGGATACCACATGGAGAGTGATATCTCCAGAGTGCAGGAAGGTATCAGGATCAAACCATGGTCAGGTAGAAGGGGGTTTGATTCATGGTGCACTGGTATCAATACTCAACAATGAGTGAGCAATCAGTGGGCCATGCAATGGCCTAGTGTTACTCTCACTCGACTGTTCATCCAGAATTTAATGCCAGTAGCAGGAATACTCTTCTGAATGCTTAATACCCTTTAAGTAAGGAAGTATGTTATGGGCTGCCGGTCTGGCCGACATATGAATCCAGACCCAGAGCAATGGGATTGACTCTCATATACCCTCTGAAATGGTTTGGCAAGCAACTCATCTCTCAGGCTGGTCAGGGTGGGGATGTAATTCTGGCTAGTCAGTTACAGCAACATCCCATGAGTGCATTAAAAACAACACTGCTGGGAGCAGTGCCCTGGCCAATCATGTCGGTATGATTATGGACAGGGCTTTAAACTGACACAGAGGATGAAGGGGCAGGGTTCAGGTGAAAGGAGCTTTCCAAATCCAAGGAGAAAAGGTGAAGCATCGGAATAGCATGGGAATGTGGCTGAAGACAAGCAGAAGGGAACAAGATGGGACAGAATTGAACTAAAACTGTCCATCAGCGAATAGGATTGTTATAGGAAATTGTGGGAAAACGTAAATTACAATTTTTTTTTGGAATTGCCAAAGTATCTGAAATAAAGTTCCAGACTTGTGAGACAGAGATAAATGAGATTCAGTCAGAAGAGAGACGTGATTACAGGGTGAACAAAGGTGGAACGTAAATATTCAACGGTAAGCAACCTTACAGGATCTCAGGCAGAATGGAAAAGCAGTAACTTTTCCATTTCGGCCACTGACTACAGATTCTCTCCTTTACAAGGAATGATTACATTGCGACTGAGATAGTGCAAAATACTTTCACCAGACCACTGATGGTACAGTGAGGACAGTGTGAGGAAGATGAGTGTTTAAACGTGGCGCTGTGATAAAATAACAGGCTTTTACTATTAAACTTGAAGTTTAGGAACTAAAACTCATTTTGTCAAGAAAAAGACAGTGATTATATGAAGAATCACATTTTTTCCATGATATTTGATTCCCAATAGTTCACATACCTGCGCGGAGACCCCCATGTTGATTGAGAGGCAGCTCCAGGCTCTGAATGAACTCTCACTGTCTCATTGTGGAGTTGGTGTGAGAACCTGCACTGTTCACAAATCTGTCAGCAGCCACAATACCTTATTCCTGAAAGAGTTAGCCATTCCCACCAGGTTGTAACCTCCATCGAAATACCAGTCTGTATTCTCGGAGATAGAAGCTTTTTCCTTGAAACTTGGCACTAACCAGCCACTTTCCATTCTCACCTTCAGTAAAACATGTTAAAGTAACACATGTACTACTGGCAATGGATCTAGGAGGAACAACATACAGCAGTTTATCTGTATAATCTCTGCTTCACTGTTTGTCATGTTGCGGCATCAATGACATCTTCTTATTTCTGCCTAATTGACTTGACAGGCTGAATGGCCTCTTCCTGTTCACATGGAAGAGGCTCAAAGACCTGACTTGGCAACTCCTGGTTCCTGTTTAACACCACGATGTGCTGACTATACTCCTTCCCTCCTCGTGTAATAGGCAGGAGGGACTGAATGGGCTATCCCTGTTCGTATTCTATAGTTTCAGTGGGTTGAATATATTCTGTTGAAACCAGCTTGAGATGCTAAATGAGCTCCTGTTATTTACCTGTGGAACACTAGAAAGAGAAATTTCTAGTAAGACTGTTACAAGAATGTTACCTTCACTTTCACAACACATTTTGGATGTTATCCAGGTCTTGCTGCACATGGACACGGACTGCTTCAGCAGTGGACAGGTGAAAATTATTCTTAATGTTGTGTGAACTTCAGAGAATGTCTCCACTTCTAACCGTAAGACGTGGGAAAGACATTGAAACAGCTGAAGAAAACTACCTTGAGGATGCAGGCAGAGATGTCCTGTGACTGAAATGATAAATCCACACCAACCAAAAACATTTTTCCTTGTCCTCTGAATGCCTATAACCAGTGGGGATTTTACAATTCATTCCCATTACATGCAATTCTGTTCAGGGTTCCTTGATGCCAACCACAGTTAAATCCCGCCTTGATATCAGGGCCAGTCACTCTTACCATGTCTTCATATCTTTTCTTCATGTGAATATGTCACGGTGTGTTTATGAGGAGTGTTTCCTTCTCACCGAGGGTAGTGACTACTGGGACTTCTGTATTCCAGAGAGGTAGATCACTAAGATATTTGGATGGAGGCACAATGGATATATGAGGCATCAGAATGTTGAGGGCTGCAGGGATTGAGCATAAGAGAGGAGTTGAGGATTTTGCAGATAGGCCTGAAGGGCTGAATGACGTATTCGCATAACTGATGTTCTCTCATTCTGTTATTGGGAAGATATTTTCCTGAAAATTCTGTTATTGGATGTTGCAGTCAGGGAGAGCAGAGGATTTTGTGGGACATCTCTTGGTGATGTACGGTGCTGTATTTACAGTGAATCTGACTCGGCAACATGACCAAGAAATGAAGACAGTTCTGTAAAGACAGAGGGGGGAGATGTTTCACACCGTCACCTAAGCTTTCTTTTCCTAAGAATATTTTCCAAAGCAATGTCAAACTGTGTGACAGTCTTCATCTGGTGAATAGTCTCCGCTGTTTCTGTACACCAGGTTACTGGGTAAATAGCCTCCGACTGTTCCTGTCCATCGGGTTTGAGAGTTTCTGTGGAACATACGAACATGGGACTGAGGAGAAGGGTTAGTCAATAGATACTTTGAGCCTTCTCCACCTGGCACTAAGATTGGAGCTGATCAGGCTGTGTTCTCAGCCTCACTTTCTTGTCTGTAGTTCATTGTCCTTTACCTTCCAAGGTCTAAATAGCATGGCTTTGAATAAATGCAAACACACAGGCACCACAAACGTCTGGGGAAGAGCATTCCCAATCAAACAGCCCTTTGTGAATTTCTCCTCATCCCTGTTCAGACTGGGTTTGGAGAGGTCTCTGTTTCATTTTCTTCTCCAGCTCCTCCACTGGTCATGACACATTTTGAATGTAACTACGTTGGTGATATTGCCAATGATACAGTTCTCAGACTAGGTCAAGTTCTTTGCTAGGCACAAGTCAGGTAGATACCTTTATTTTGGCAAAGCAATTTAAAAAAGCAAACTTACTCAATATATGATGGAAAGATACATGGCAAGCAGTGTGGACAAATATGTACGTTAATATTTATCTTTCAATCTATACTGAGACAGTTTGTATACACAGAACTGTACACATACGCAGCCACATACAAAAGACACTCACAGTGTCACATACACAGGTGCACGTAGACACGCACATACACATGCATGAAGACAAACAGAAAACTCCCTCTGCAGAATATCAGTTGGAAAGAGCTTTTCGTGGCAAAAACTAAATTCAAGACAAAAAGGAATATTAAATTGTATTCTGCCTCTGAGGTCATTCTGCTCACACAAGCTTTTGGCAATCGAATTACTTCCTGGAACAGTTGGATTTGGCTGAATTCCCTTTGCTTCCGGCATTGTGGAGATTCCAAAGAATCCTCAACTGGAAAACTTCATGAGTGCTAAAGATTACTAATGAGTTTTCACCTCTTATACGTTGCTGTGAGAAGGAACAAGACAAGGGAGGAAGCAATAAACCGTGACTTTTCTAGCAGGTTGCATCTGCTTCAACTTTGAGCTGAAATATTCAATAATGTCATTTGACCACCTAATTGGACCATGTGAAGCCTCCTCGAACATGCTCGAGACTGTATGAATCCGTCCCTGTTACCTGCTCCATGTAGGAGCAATTTATAAGCTGTAATTTGAAGATGCGTTTGCATATGTCCTCAGAATTGTGTCCAATAAATTCATGTGTTTGCATTATCTGTGTTAAGATGAATGCATTTTTCTCTTAAATTGAATCCTTACTTCTAGTTTCCCATACCAGAGGAAATGTCCATCAGCCACGGACTTGATACACTCTTCCCAAGATCTTATATTGTTCAATATGAAAATCTCTCATTCTTTACCCTGAACTACTCTGGTAGAGGTTTATAAAATCGTGAGGGGCATGGAAATGGTGAATAACCAAGGACATTTTCTGAGGTTGGGGAAGTTCAAAACTAGAGCACACAGCTTAAAGGTGAGGGGGAAAGCTTTAAACGAGATAAAAGTTGTAACCTTTTCTCGGAGTGTATGGAATGAACTGTCCAATGAAGTGTTGGAAGCTGGGAAAATTACAGCATTTAAAAAAACATTTGGATGAGTACTTGAATAGGAAGGGTTAAGAGGAAAATGGGCCAAATGCTGGCAAATGGGGCAAGATTAATAGAGGACATCTGTTTGTCATGGACAAGGTTAATTGAAAGATCTGTTTCTTTGCTGTATGACAGAATAAGGCCTTCTTTCCAGGAACAAGTACAGTGAAACATCTAACTGAGCTTCTAAATCAATTGAGTATATTTATTTGTCAGTTTAGGGAATCATCACTACACACAATACATCAAATGTGGCCGCAGAAAACTCGTGTACAGATGTAGTACAATGTCCTGATAGCTTTTCCAAAGAGTAGAATCATTCCATTTACTTTCCTAATCACTTACTGCATAGGCAAACTAACCTTGTGTGAAGTATGTACCAAGATGCACAAATCCCGTTGCGCCACTGAGTTTTGCGATCTCTCTCCTTTTAAGTAGTTTACTGTTTTTTTTAACCTTTTGTCACAGCATAGACTTCATTAGCCCAGGTTATACTGTTTCTGTTGTAGGTTTACGCATTGACGTCTCCTGTCTCTATCCCATTTCAGACTCAATACCTCCATTTGACACGTTATTGATTGACTATTTTGGTGGCTTGTATAATGTGCTCAAATGGCTGAATGACTTTATCATCTTCCTTTGTAAATCCTTAGAAGGGCAGAAAGATCTCCACGTGCCTCATTGCTGACGGGTTGAATGGGAACCTCCTCTCCCTCTGTAAAAGCAACGAGGGTTTGAGTGAGAAAAAATACATGAGTTAGGAGCAGCAGGGTTGCCTTTCAGACCCTCGCGTCTGCTGTCCATTCAGAATGCTCATTGTTGATGTGATTGTAGCTAAACATCCCTTTCCTGTCTGTTCCCAGTAAAAATGGATTATTTTGTTCATTGCTGATCTATGAAACTCAACCTTGAATGTTTTCAGTAGCCCAGTCTTCACTGATCCTTGGGAATGGGAACACTACAGATCAAACAGCCCTAAAGAGAAAGGAGCATCCCTGTCTCAGTCTGAAATGGGAATGCCCTTATTCTTTTAATGGGTCCCCCTCAAGCCAATCACCACTCTTTTGAAGCAAGGACTCGAAAATTAGAAACAGATATAGACCTTTCAACCTCTCAAACCTGTCCACAATTCCTATAACACTCGACAATCAAATACTTAACAAATATAGCCTCAATCGAATTTAGATTAATTCCAGATACTATAAGCTCACAAGAGTGTAGGAAATTAGGATATTGTACAGTACAGCACAGCACAGCCCTTCAGCTTTCAATGTGGTGCCAACCTTTTTATCATAGTCTAAGATTGAACTAAACTTCATATCCTTCCTTTTGTTATCATTTATTTGTCTATCCAAGATTTGCTTGAACATCCCTAATGTATCTGTTTCTACTACCATCACTAGCAGTGCATTCCACGCACCTATCACTACCTGTGTAAACAACTTTCATTTGACATCTCCTCGAAGCCTTCCTCCAATCACTTTAAAATTATGCTGCCTGCGTGATAGTCATTTCCATCATGGGAAAAAAGTCTCTGGTTGTCCACTCTATCTCTATTTCATCATCTTGCTCAGCTCTATTAAGACAGCTCTCATTCTTCTTCACTACAATGAGAAAAGCCTAGCTCACTAAGAAATTCTTCAAAAGACATACCATCCAGCGCAGGCAGCATCCTGGTAAATCCTGTCTGAACCCTCTCGAAAGCTTCCAATTTCTTCCCATAATGGGTCGACCGAACTCAACACAATAATTCATCTGTGGTCTAACCAGGGTTTTATAGAGTTAAAGCATAATCTCCTGGCTCTTCAACTCAACCTCCCTGTTAATGAAAACCAACTCATCATACTCCTCTTAACACCCCTATCAACTTGAGCGGCAACTTGGTGATACCTATGGACGTGGGCGCTAAGATCCGTCTGTTCCGCCAAAAATGCTACGATTGACACTGTAATCTGCATTTGAATTCGACCTTCAACAATGAATCACTTCAGAAAATAGGAAATTGGAGTCGAATTAAGCCAGTTAGCCAAAGGATCTGCTGTGCTGTTTGATCAAGGGTAAAATGTTTCTCAGCTGCATTCTTTTGCATTCGTTAAATGATCAATTGATTCCCTTATTCATGAAGAACGTATTTATCTCTATCTTTAAAAAAAACTATTTTTTTCTGTGTGCAGGAGTGTGCATGTGTTAGCGTGTAAATGTTCATATTTGTATATACATGTGTTGTGTATTTAATGAGTCTATGTATGTTTGTGTGTATCTCTATCGTCATCTCTGTGAAATTTAGCCTATGTCGTTTTTGTGGCAAATCCACTGAAACTGAGATCAACACCCTCCCCCCTTCCCCATCTCTACGGTCTGCCAATCTTAAGTGTAGAGTCAAACGAGATCACCCTCTGCTAGCCTCCCCATGCCACTGCACAAGTGTCACATTTTTTTCTCTCTCTCTCTCAGAGGACATCAAATCCTGTGAATCTCTCACATTGCGTAGCTGTTTGGTTTTTCAAATAACGCCTTTTGAAGCACATATCAGTTTCATCTGATACCTAACGAGGTTTTTCCTGAGATAGTACCGCCCTCATTGGATTAATTACAGGACTTTACAATCCTTTCTCACTTATAATTTGTAAGAGTGCATTGCAAAAGATTTCCAATTAAAGAACGTGCAATAAACGCATTATGTCACCTTGCAAATGGTTCGGTCGACCTTCATTGGATGCACTTGCAGTGGAAATACTCTTTATTGTGTACACTATGTTTCACGAATAATCTTCAAAGACAAGTCGCTTCCACGTTGTAGAAGGAGCACAAACATTACCCTACATGAGTATTCTTTACTCTTAGGGTCCTCAGTACAATTACGAACCACCCTATACTTGCTTATATGTGTGTGTGGTGACGGTGCTGGCAGTTTGGACAGTGTTGTGAGCTGCTTCTCTCCAGACGGAAACTCTGACGTGAGAACGTGAGGACTGCAGATGCTGAAGATCAGAGTCCAGAGTATGGTGCTGGAAAAGCACAGCAGATCAGACAGCCTTCGAGGAATAGGAAAATCAATGTTTTGTGTCGGAACACTTCATCAGGAATGCCGTCGATGTAGTAGAGTGTGAAGCCCAGCAGAGGAGGCATTGCTTCACTTTAAACACCACAGAGGCTGACAGATCCACTATGCACACGGATTCACACAGTGACACGCAGGTACACACAGAGACGAATACAGACATGCAAAGACACACCGAAATGAATGCAGATACACAGACACACGCAGAGAAACTGATGCAGTTACACTGATATTAATACAGGCACGCAGAGACACACACCGATACACTGATGCACATGCACACACAGATGCACAGTCATCAATATAGGCACACAGTGACACACTGATGTTTGTACAGACATGGAGAATCTGCCGGTATTTACTTTTTCGCGTGGTGACTTCCTCAATATTTCACTTGCTGTGTGTCGTGTGTGTCAATATTTCTGTTTCACGGCAGGAAATTCTTTGCACCCTCTCTATAATGTCGACATCTTTTCTATGACAAGGTGACCAGAACTGAACACAATGCTCCACGTGTGACAATGGACCCTTCCGCTAATTAAACCAAACAGCCACAAAACATAAGTCATCTCGAAAACTGTTAAAGTACGAGTGACAAATCCCAAATTCCACTCTTTAAGGATAAATAATATCAATTTATTCCTTAACTCTAAAAGTGAACATACAACAACATCTAATTAAACTCTAAGCCCCTCTTTTTCTGAACTGATTGGTACCTGCCTCCAACTTTATAACAACATAAAGTTCCAAAAAGAAAAGCCCATATTAAAATTGCATCAACTTAATTTCAAATCCATACAGCATCCATCATCTCCAGTGTCATCCTTCCTTCAGCTGAAGATATCCCTGGTTTGTATTCTGAATTTTAGTGCAGAGATGTTTCATACTAAAACGATATCTTTGAAACAGATAGTTTTGCATGGCAGGCTCTCTCGAGATGGCAATTACTCTCAGTCTAACTATCGAACAGCCTGCCTTTTTCATTCCCCTCAACTTTGGATCATCTCATTGTTTGGATGTTGTCAGAACAATAAATTCAAAATCGATTTACTTTAGTTTACTGGGGCATAATTTAATATGATTGGTGAAATTCGAATTGTTGTCAAAACCGCAAACAAAACTCAAGGCATCTGTTTCACAGCATTCTTTATATTTTCCAGTGTACTCTGAGATTGCTAGCTAGTGACATTAACACTAATGGATAACAAAGACATTACAGAGAAAGCATTTGGCCTCAGATTATGCAGCTGAATCAGCCTAAATGCAAATTCTGGGTACTACGTGTCAAAAACACAAGAATAGTTTTTATGTTGCCTTATATTATTTCTTTACTCATTTCTAGCAAAGGTAGTGTGATCATTTTGGGAGACTTCAATCTTTGTATAATCTGGGGCAGACGCATTCGTAAGAGTGATGTTATCCAAGATTCTTCCTGAATGTTTTAGTCAGTGTTTTTTGAATAACACATTGTGTAAATAGCTAGGGATGTAACTATCTCAGATTGACCGTTGGGTGATGAAGCTGAGTGAATGAGTAATATCACACCGAGATCCTCCAAGAAATTATACCGGAATTCAAAGAGATTATAGCATTTTAAAGTGACCATAAAGCACACCCGAGCATCGGAAACAAAGCCAATTACATGATTTTGAGAGAGAACTGATCAAGGTAAACAGACTAAAATGCCAGGCTATAAAAGAACAGTGGAAAACATTAACAGCCAGGGAGTCTTAGTTACGTACAACACATAAACGGACCCCTTGGTCCAACTCGTCCACCGCGACCAGATATTCTTTCCGAATCTCGTCCCGTCTGCCAGCATTTGGCCCATATTCCACGAAAGCCTTTTTATTCATATACCAATTCAGATGCCTTTTGAATGCTGCGAATGTACAAACCTCCACCACTTCCGCTGGCAGTACACTCCATACTAACACCACCCTCTGCGTAAGAAAGTTGTTCCTGAGGTCCCTTTTAAATCTTACATCTCTCACCCTAAACCTATGGCCTCTAGCTCTGGTCTCCATCACCCCAGGGAAAATACCTTGCCTGTTTGTCCTATCCATGCCCACATGATTTTACAAAACTCAAGAATGTCAACCCTCAGCCTTTGACTCTCCAGGGAAAACAGTCCCAGTCATTTCAGCCTCTCCCCATAGCTCAAAACATACTTGTAAATCTTTTCTGAACACTTCCAAGTTTCACAACATCGTTCCAATAGGAAAAAGGCCAGAATTTCGCGCAATGTTCCAAAAGTGTCCTAATCAGTGTCCTGTACAGCTGCAACATGACCTCTCAACACTTATACACAATGATCTGGCGAATAAAGGAAAGCATACCAAACAACTTCTTCACTATCCTCTAACCTGCAACTCTACTTTCAAGGAGCTATGAACTCCAAGATCCATTTGTTCAGCAACACTCCATTGAACCTTACGATTAAGTGAATAATTCCTGCTTAGATGCACTTTCCCGAAATGCAGCACCTCACATTTATCTAAATGAACCTCCATCTGCCACTCCTTAGCCCATTCGCCCATCTGATCAAGATCCCGTTGAATGCTGAGGTAACCTTATTTACTGTCCACTTAATCTCAAATATTTGGTGTCATCTGCAAACTTAACTGTACCTCCTAATGACGAAACGTAGTGGACCCAGTATTGATCTTCGTGTCACACCATCGGCCTCCAGTGTGAAAAATAAACTTCCTCAACCGCCTGTTGTCTTCTACCTTTCAGCCAGTCTGTATCCAAACGGCTATGTCTCCTGGTATTCCATGACATCTAACCTTGCTAACCGATCTTCCATGAGGAACCTTTTCAACATCTCACTGAAGTTCATATAGATCACGTCCAATGTCTGCCCTCATCAATCCTTTTTGTTACTTCTTCAAAAAACGCAATCAAATTCTTGAGACATGATTTCCCACACACAAAGCTGACTATCCCACGTCACTCCTTGCCTTTCTAAATGTAAATCCTATCTCGCAGGATGTTCTTCAATAATTTACCCACGACTGATGTCGGGCTCACTGGTCTATAGTTTCTTCGCTTTCCCTTACCACCTTTCTTAAATGGTGGCACCACGTTAGAGAGCCTCCAAAATTCTAGCACCTCACCTGTAATGATCGACGATACAAATTTCTCAGCAAGGGTTCCATCAATCGAATCCCCAGCTTCCCACAGAGTTCCAAGGTACACCTGATCAGTTCTTGGGATTTATCCGCTTTTATGCGTTTCAAGACATCCAGCGCCTCCTCCTATTTAATATGGATGTTTTTCAAGATGTCACCATCTGTTTCCCCACATTCTATAGCTTCCATGTCCAGTAAACACTAATGCAAAATACCCGTTAAGTATCACCCCCATCTGATGTGGCTCCACGAAAAGGCTGCCTTGCTGATCTTTGAGCAGCCATACTTTCGCCCTACTTACCCTCTTGTCTTTTATGTGTTTATAAAAACCCTTTGGATTCTCCTTAGCCCTATTTCCAAAGCTATCTCATTTCCCATTTTTACACTCTTGATACCCCTCTTAACTATACTCCTCCTAGCTTTATAGTCTGAGGATTCACTTGATTTCTCGTGTCTGTACTTGACCAATACTTCCTTCTTTTTCTGAACCAAAACACTAGTTCCCTTTGCATCCAGCATTCCCTGCACCCACCAGCATTTCCATCCACCCTAACAGGAATACTGCCTCGGGACTGCCGTTATCTCGGTTTGGAAGGCTTCCCATCTTCCAATGATAAAGGTTTCATTCTCTCAAATGGAATCTCCCCAGTTCCTGCATCTCATGAAACTGCCACTTGAAAATAGTGGAAAATTAAGGAACATTCCAAATGAAGGCTTTGATGAGGTGGGAGCTCTAGTCAGTCCTGTAGATCTGGCGGTTACCAGGTGAACGGAGAATGCTTTCTACCAGGGTAGCACCAGATCAGTGTCAGACACATAGACAGAATGGGCAAATAGATACATATCTGAACTCACATCTCCCAGCCTGGGAATCTGAAGCTGTATACAGCCATTCTGGTAAACATCTACAAAATTAGGTCATCAAGATCGGCCCAATCGTCTAACCAAAAACAAATCAGTCATTCAGACTAAAATATCCTTCCGGTTCCACAACGCATTTTCGGTGACATCTTGCAAGTTCTATGAATCCTGCTCCCTCTAACATCCTGCAGGAAACATGTCCCTTCCTCAATTGGTACCATCCTCCAGGTTCTGCAGCCCTTCTAACCTCCATAACATGGGGTGGACTCTGCAACTCTACAACGCTTCCTTCCTCTGCAATACTGTCCAGAAGGGCACGAGAGGATGGTGGGGGTTACACAGTTAGGAAGGGATATCAGGATTATAGGATTTTGCACTTATTAGTAATATTGAAATGGTTAAGTTTGGCTTCGGTAATTTTGAGGGTTCACACCAATAAAGCAAGTTAGAGCTAAGGGGGATTGTAGGGACTGGAAAAGTTTTCACAGTTTATGAGTTTTGTGGGGACTGGAGGAAGTTACCAAATTAGGGAGGGTTTAAGATTGAAGGATTCTGCGGAAAACCTTTCCTGGGTTAAAGGCAGGATGTTTGCTAGTGTGGAGTAGCAGAAAAATCTTGGGATCCATGTCCATAGCTCCTTCAAAGATGCCAGCCAAGTTGATAGGGGTGGTACGAAGGCGTGTGATGTGATAGCTTTCATTAGCAAAGGGATTGAGTTTCAGACCTGTGAGGTTAGGCTGCAGTTTCATACAGCGCTGGTTATACCACTCTTGGAATATTGTGTTATGTTCTGGTCGCCTCATTATAGGAAAGATGTCGAAGCTGTGGAGAAGGTGCAGAAGAGATTTATCAGGATGATTTCTGGATTGGAGGGCAGGTCAAATGAAGAAATGTTAGGGAAGCCAGGGATTTTATCATTGGACTGAAGGAGAATGAGAGCTGACTAGATAGAGGTGTACGGGATGATGAGAGGCATGCATAGAGAAGATGGACTGAGAATGTTCCCATTGTGAAACCGGCTATAACGAGGGGGAATAATTTTAAGGTAATTGGAGGAAGATTTATGGGAGATGTCAGGGGTAGGTACTTTACACAGAGTGTGCGGAATGCACTGCCAGCGTTGGTGGTAGCGAGAGTTATATTAGAGACATTTAATTAACTTTTGGATGCGCACATGGATGAAAGTAAAATGAATTTCTCAAAATGGAGACCTGTGACCTGTGGTGTTCCACAAGGATCCGTGTTGGGTCCACTGTTATTTGTGATATGCATAAATGATTTGGAGGAAGGTATCGGTTGCCTGATTAGCAAGTTTGCAGATGACTCTAAGATTGGTGGAGTAACAGATAGTGATGTGGACAGTCAGAGAATACAGCAGTGTATAGATTGATTGGAGTATGGGGAGAGAAATGGCAGATGGGGAGTTCAATCCGGGAAAATGCGAGGTGATGCATTTCAGAATATCCAATTCAAGAGCAAACTAAATGGAAACGTCCTGGGAAGAATCGACGAACAGAGATCTGCGTATTCAGGTCCATTGTTCCTTGAAGGTGCCAATGCAGGACAGTAAAGTGGCATACAGCATGATTTCCTTCACTGGATGGGATATTGAGTAAGAGTTGGCAGATCATGTTACAGTTGTATTGGACTTTGGTTCGATCACATTTGGAATGTTACGTACAGTTCTGCTCACCACATTACCAAAAGGATGTGGATGCTTTGGAGAGGGTGCAGAGGAGGTTAACTAGCATGCTGCCTGGTATGGAAGGGGCTAGCTATGAAGAAAGTCTGAATAGATTTGGATTGTTTTCATTAGAAAGACAAAGGTTGGCTGGGGACCTGATTGATGTCGACAGAATCATGGGAGGTACTGACAGGGTGGATAGCAAGAAGCACTTTTCCGCAGATTGTGGAACTCAATTACAAGGGATCATGAGTTCAAAGTGAGAGGGGAAAGGTTTCGGGCAGATAAACGTGGAACGGTCTTTATGCAGAGGGTGGTGGGTGCATGGAACGTGTTGCCAGCGGAGGTGGTAGAGGCGGGACCGATGACGTTATTTCAGATGTACCTAGACAGATGCATGAATGGGAAGGGAGCGAAAGGATACAAATCCTTAGAAAATAGGCATCAGGTTTAGACAAAGGATCTGGATCGGCACAGGCGTGGAGGGCCGAAGGGCCTGTTCCTGTGCTGGAATTTTCTTTGTTCTTTTCTTCTTTGAATGGTCTGCAGGTTAGTTTGATCTTAGAATAGGATAAAAGATCGGCACATCATCAAGGGCCAAAGGGCCTATGCTGTGCTGTACTGTTCTGTGTTCTGAATAGGGAGGGTTACAATGGCAGTAAGAGCTTTTGAGAGGCTGGAGAGGATGGGATTGCTAGGATTGTTGGAGGTAATAGAGACAGCAATCGTCTGATCTGAAGCAGATGACTCAGATTAGGGGTGGGGGGAGTTGTGGGGACTGGAGGTGGTTTCACAGGGAGGGAGGACCATAGAGCGACAGGATGTTTCAGAAATGTGGAGAGCTGCAAGGCGTGTAGGAGTTCACGGAGATGGGGAGGTTGGGAGGGAAGGAGGGAACAGTTTGCAGGGTGAAGAATGTTGATAGGATGGAACAGTTCACACAGACAGGGAGGGTTTTCGGTGAATGGAGCAGCTTACAGAGATAAAGTGAGTTGTACAGACAGGAGGACCAAACAGAGATATGAAGGGTAGTCGTGACTGAAGATGTTTATAGATATAGGAAGGTTTACTTCTGCAGATTGTTAGAACTGGAGCGAGAGAATCACAGGATCTCAGCTGATTCTGCAGATTGGGAGTGCTGCAGGGGCCTGAGAGGATTGTCGAGTCTTCACAGAGTGATCGTGTCCTAAGGACTGGAAGAGTTTACGTAGATACAGAAACCTTAAAGACAATGTATACCTCCTTCGTTTTCTTGAATAGAGCCTCATTATCCCTCATCAGCCAGGCATCACTAAACCTGACAGCTTTTCCCTTCACTCTAACAGGGACATATTAGATTCTTGAGATTACACTTTCAAAAACCTCCCATTTGCCAGTCATTCCTTAGGTAGAATCCAAAGAGATCAAACAAATGTATCACAGATAAAATATTAACGAGACCAGCGAAAAGGACTCCTTTAAGATTAACAAGGCTGTCTATGGCACCACGGAGGTGGGAAAGGTATGCGAGTATTTCACGGCATTTTTTAAAAACGGAGATGGACATGGAAGCTCGAGAGTTTGGAGAAATAAACAGTGATAACTTGAAAAGTGTCCATGTTATAGAGGATGTGGTACTACATGTCTTAAGTCGCATCAAGGTGGATAAAGCCCTGGGACCTGATCAGGTGTATCCAAGAATTTCTGGAAAGTTTGGGAAGTGATTGTTGGACTCCTCTTTAAGATATTTGTATTATTGATAGCTACAAGTGAAGTGCCATTATTTTTAAAAAGGTGGTAAGGAGTCGCCATGGAACAAGAGAAAAGTGAGCCTGAAGTCGGTGGCAGGCAGGTTGTTGGAAGGGATTTTGAAGGACGGGATATACATGTATTTGGAAAGCCAATGAATGATTAGGGAGAGTCAATGTGGCTTTGTGCGTGCACAATCATGTCTCCCTAACTTGTTTGAGTTTTTTTGAAGTGACAAAAAGAAAATTGATGAAGGCAGACTGTGGATGTTGTCTATATAGATATTGGACAAGGTTCAACAAAGCAGACTGATTAACAAGGTTAGATAACTGATTAGCAAGGGAGAAATAGCCAATTGAACACAAAATTGGCTTGCAGGTATGAGACAGAGGGGGCTTATGGAGGGTTGCTTTGTGGACTGAAGGTATATGAGCAGCAGTGTGCTGCAAGGATGGATATTGAGTTCTTATGTAAATTAGTTGGATGTGGATATATGAGGTATGGCCAGTAGGTTTAAAGAAGACACCAAAATTGGAGGTGAAGTGGACAGTGAAGAACGTCAGTTCAGAATACAACAGGATCTTAATCAGATAGGCCAATGGAGTGAGGAATGGCAGATGTAGGTAACTGTGAGCTGTTGGATTTTGGAAAGGCAAATCAGGCCAAATCAGACCGTGTGATATACACAGACTTGGTGGGTTGGCAAAGGTCTGGCAATGGGAGTGCACTGTTGTGTTATCCAACTTTGGAGGATTAAGTGTTAAAAGGATAATTTTAAATGGTGAAAGGGTTGCAGCATTCTGTTGTGCAGAGGGAGCTCGGTTACATCGTGCAGGGCTCATAAAACGTTGTTTTGCAGATAATTAAGAAGGCAAATTGAATATTATCCTTCATTGCTTAAGGGATGCACTTCATAAACAGGAAGTTATGTTGTAGCTTGATATTGTGCTGGTGAGGCCACACCTGGTGTCCATTGTACAGATTTGGCCTACTTACTTGAGAAATAACGTGCTGGCACTATCTTTAGTGCAGCCGAGTTTCACTATGTTGATTCTACATTTGAGAGCATTGAATAACGAGGAGAGATTAAGTAGACTGGGACTATACTCACTGGAATTTAGAAGAATGAGTGGTTCTCTTATGGAAACATAAAATTATGAAAGGAATAGATAAGATAGAAGCAGGGAGGTTGTTTCCGTTGTTGGGTGAAACTAGAACCCAGGGGAATAGCCTCAAAATGAGGGGGAGCAGATTTAGGGCTGAGTTGAGAAGAAACATCTTCACCTGAATCTTAGAATTCCCTGCTGAGTGAAGTAGTTGAGTCTACTTCGCTGAATGTTTTTAAGGCAAAAGCAGATTTTGGAACAGTAAATGAATTATGGGTAATGGTTAGAGGGCGCGTGAGTGACGCTGAGTCTATGAAAAGATCCACCCTGATGTTATTAAATGGTGGAGCCGGTTTGAGGAGTCAGATAGCGTACTCCTTCTCCTAGTCCTTGTATTCCTATGGCCCATCTGATTAAGATCCTGTGGCTGACTATATTTTACCAAACTCCCCATATTAATTGGTGTTCGAGCCCACACAGTTAGAGATAAGTTGGCTTTCCCCCCACTCTTAAAGTACACCATTCCCACACCACCACCCAGCTTACCAGAGATCTAGGAAGTAAATAGCATCCCGGGAACAAGTGCCATCTTTGAAAGCCCATAGTGCACATGAACAAACAATGAGCGTGTGGAGCTATCATGCACACCTCCTGATATTGAGCCGATACATAGCTGGCAGGGGGAAATTACTGCCCTCCTCAAACCCACATTGTGGGCAGGGAGTTGGAACCCCTCCTGGGTGGGGAGGGTCACAGGCAGGACTTCCACTTCCCTCAGGACGAGGAGTGGAGACCATGAACCAGATCATGCCTGCTTGCTCTAAGGTTGCCGCCCTCCACGTTAGGGCAGACATAGCCATTGGGCCGAATGGACTGCATTGACGGGAGATCAATGTCTTTCTCCACTTGTCAGTACAAGGGTACACCCAGGGAGAATCTCACCATTCCCATTGAGAATGACAAACAAGAGGCAGCGAGATTGTATTAACTTCAAGAAAGTCCTCAGGGAACATCTCACTGAATGTACTATTTATCAGACCACAGCCCACAGTGCTCAGATTGCTCAGGAACAGTTTAGGTGGAGCTTAGAAACAGCAAGGTGAAACAAATCGTAGGCAAAACTTCAGGGCAAATTTTGGACACGATATAAACAGGGAATTAGTTATGCAAGGAATTTCTGGCAGACCTCAGCAAGTCTCGTAGCATCTGTAGGAAGAAAGCAGAGTTAGCATGTAAAATCTGGGGACTCGTCATTAGAACAGTTTTTGTTTCCAGTCTCCAGCATCCGCAACTCTTTGTTTTATTTTAGCTCAGCAAGTATTGTGCATACTGCAATTTTAATGGATGAATTAATCTGGGAATGTGGGGAAGAGGTGAGGGCAGAAGTGCAGGAGACGGGTCAGTTACAGCGGAACGCCCTGACCATCAGAGTTTGGGAGGGGGTGAATCCTCGGCTGAGGGTAAAGGAGGGCATATTGGAGGTCCCCACTGGAATTCAGCAACATCTGAACAGATGTGCAGGTTCCAGAGAAAGTGAGAGAATGCAGTAGCTCTGAGCAGATCACTGAGAGGGCAGGGGGCTCAGTGTTCAGCACTGCTGGCTCACAGTGCCAAAGACTCGGGTTCAATCCCACCTTCTGGTGATGGTGTGCGGTTTGTACATTTTCCCTGTGTCAGCGTCGATTTCCTCCTGGAGCTTGGCTTTCCTCCCACAGTCCAATAATGCACAGTTTCTGTGCAGTGCGCTTGCTAAATTGCTCTGCAGTATCCAGGGATGTGTAGGTTAGGTGAATTAGCTGTGGTAAATGTAGAGTTACCAGGGTAATGTATCGGTGTGTCTGGAGGGTATACTATTTGGAGGGTCAGTGTGGACATGATGGACTGCAGAGCCTGTTTCCACAAGGCATGACTTCAATAGTTTCTAATAACATATGTGTTTGTCAACCCTTCCCGGATTCCTACCTATAAGTGCTGCCTGGATTTGACTTACCGAATGCTACACCTTCGGTTTGTTTAAAATAAACTCCGTCTGCCCTTTCGCACTTTCGCCCATCTGATCAGGATCCAGTTGTACTCTGTCTTAACCATCTTCACTGACCACTGCACCTCTCAGAGTGGGACATTCTCATGTGGAGAAATGTCTGTGCCCCCTCTACAATGAGGGAATGATTTGTCTTTATCAGTATTTGGTGTTTATCTTCAAACTCACTTACCATTTCTACTAAACTCGCATACAAATCATTTCTTTGAATGGTAAATTCCACTGGATCCTTGTGTATACTGTGGGGCACAGGTCTCCAGTCCAAAAAACAACCTTCCACCACCATCTGTCTCCTACCTTAGAGCCAATTTCCCTCAGCTCTCACTGGATTCTGTGATGTAACTTTGCTAACCAGTTTGTCGAATGCCTTACTGAAGTCCATATAGCCAACCTCCACTGCTGTGTCTTCATCAATCTTCTTTATCACATCTTCAAATGACTGGTTCATGTTAATGAGGCATAATTTTCCATGCATGAAGCCATGTCGAGTATCTTTAATCAGTCCTTGCTCTTCCACATACAATGATCAGGTCGCAGGGATTTATCTACCTTTACGCATTTTAAGAATTCCACCCCTTCCAGTTCTGTAATATGGACACGTTTCAAGATGTCACTGTTTATTTCCCAAGTTCTCTAACTTCCACATTCTTCTTCAGGGCAAATACTGATTTGAATTATTCATTTAGTAACTCGCCCATCTCCTATAGTTCCACAAATAGGTGGCCTTGCTGACGTTTAAACAGACCTGTTCTCTCCCGAGTTACTCATTTGACCTTCACGTATTTGCAGAATCTCGTTGGATTCTCCCTTACCATATTTGCTGAAGATATCTCATATCCCCATGTTGTCCTTTTGTTTTCCCTCCTGAGTATAATGTTTCTGCCCTTGTACTCCTAGAAGGATTTACTCGATCCCAGCTATCTACACCTATCGTATGCTTCCTTCCCTTCCTTAACCATTGCCTCAATTTCGCTAGACATCCAGCATTCTCTACACCTACCAGTCTTACCCTGCTCATGAACAGGAACATACTGTCGCTAGACTCTCTAATTTCATTTGTGAATGCCTCCCACTTTCCTGCCATGAGCTTCTCCCAAGCAGCTTTTCAAAGTGGTTGCCGAAACAAGCTTGGTCTCCTCCTGTCTCTCTGTAACAGACTCGAGAGGCTGATTGGCCTCCTCCTGTCCCACTGTAACCGACTCAAGAGGCTGAATGGTCTCCTCCTGTCTCTCTGTAACAAGCCTAAGAGGTTGAATTGCGTCCTCCTGTCCCTCTGTAACAGGTTCAAGATGCTGAATGGAACGATTGGAAGGAATGGCCTCCTCCTATCTCACTCTAACGGGTCCGAAAGCCTGAATGGTCTCTTTCTATCTCTGTAACAGGCATAATTGGGACAGAATTGCTTCCTCCCGATCCTGAGCAGCAGTCTCGATGCTCTGAATGATATCTCAAGTTCGTGGAGAGAAAAAAAATAACGAAGGTGCACGTTAAACCAGTTGCAGCACTACACAAAGTCAATGGGCAATAAGTAGTGTACCCTCGATTACGGTCTCTGGGAACCTGCCCACCCATCATCTTACTCAGCTGGTCTGTTATTTTATTCCTACCTCCTTTTAAAAACAGTGTGGAACATATATAACCCTGCAGTGTTCTGGCAATATTTCCACATATAAGGAGGAAAGATTAAAAAAGACTGAAAGAATGATGGTCCATCCCTCAGCAACCACGATCTGTTCCGCCAGACTGAGTAAATATTCCTTTTTATTGAAAAAGGAAAAGTGATGTAAGGAAGGGGTTAACTGAGCCTGTTTGTTCAGTGACTGTGATTAATGTCAGTCGCCATGGATTGTAATTATCCCAGTGGATGGTTTCCAGCTTGTAATGATAAATGGGCTCCGTTCAATGTGTTATCCCATAGTATGAGTGGAAGCATCATCGACAGCACTGACAAGGATCCGCAGCTCCAGAGTGGGGGAAGAAAGATCAGGATCTGGAAGCATTAGACAAAATTTTCCAACAGTGGATCAAAATCTGAGAACAATGGACTGGCAAGTTCACATAATGGACAGGAGTTTATCCTCGTATCTTTGGTATCTTTCTATACATTACGATCGATTGCCATTACCACGTAAGATCATACGGGTACTTCACATTATTCAATTTTTTTATTATCCAATCCTGGCTATCATTGGTGCCCCTGGTGAGTCTCATGTTCAATCATTAAATCTATAAATCGGGTTTGAATGTAACACTGTTCGTTTCATGACTCTATTCCGTTTGTTGCTGTTATTATTCCTGCTGATACTCTCAATGCAGATATTCTAACTACACCAGGGAGCTTGTTTCTTCACTCACTCCCTCTTTGCTTCTCTCGTGTCCCTCATAGACTTCTGTGTTGACTTACTCAATTTCAGCTGTGAACCTTGATTCATGATACCACTGCCGTTTTTACTTAGGTTTTCAGAGCAGGGCGGTCACCATCTTCTGTTCTAGTTAGAAACTCAATTTCCTTCCTCCGACTCCATCTCATCTCTGGCCAATATCGAAGTCTGAAACAGACGAGTCTAACTGTAATGTTTCTTTTGGCCATGACCTGATCCCTGACACCAGACCCTGACCATTCCTATTTTCAACTACTAACACCTTCAGAATGTATTTCATTGGTTCATCCTATCTGCTCTTAGAACGTTGAGCAATGAAATACAGTCTTAATGAAGCCAATGATCTGCTGCTGACTCTCCCAGCTTTCAATCTTCAGAAGCAAATCGGAGTCAATATTCCATGGCTTGTATATGAACTCACACTAAAATCCCATACAACCTGTCATTCCTGTGCAGTCTGATCTATATTGTTATCGGGTCCTGCAATTCAGTTACTTTAATATTCGCAAGCATTTCCACGTATCTGTCCGTGAACGTTCCTCCGTCTCTCTCTACCCATGATTCCAATTTCTACCATTTGTTCATATTGAAAATCAGTTTTTCCATGTGTATTCTCTCTAGGGGAATGATTTTCACATCTACCACCACCCCAGACCCGCACACGCATGCGTACATAAAACCCCTTGCCTTGAACTGCAGCATGGAGATGCAGGGACATTAATTTGTGGGAGTCCCACTTACTGTCACTTGCAGTATGAGCTGCAAATCTTCCCATGCTCGACAGACAAGTGGTGCAGCAATATACTGGTTTGCAATACTTCCCATGTTAGGCAGATAGTCCACCCTACTGAGCTATACATTGGCATAGTCTGCACAGTTCTCCATGCTGGGCTGTAAGCGTGTCCCACTTTATCGTGTCGGGGCTGATTCTGTGCGGAGATTCAGCATTAGATGTCACAGACATTTTCGATTCATCCAGCAATGATTTATTCATGTTCTAATTCTCGTGATTGAACGCACGAAGGATTAATTCCTCCAGTCAGACACACTCCTCTGTCTTGTCTTTCCCCTCCATGTTTCCACATCATGTTCACAGGTAATGAATTACCTGTTTCTATCTTTCATGTGAATCTCCCTCTGTATCTTTCCCTGTCCTTGATTTTTGCCTCGCTAGTGTATCGAGTGCTGGCATTGTGAAGAGCAGAAACGATGACATGGTGTGTGTCAGGCTGTTGTTTACCTCCTTGTGTGTCCCATGTGGTGCTTCATGTTGGTCCAGAGGATTTCATCAGCTTTGAAACAGGTCTTTGAAACTTGGTTTGCGCCTGTCCACTGAACGCCTGTGTTTCTCCCTCTCAGCTAAGATGCAGTCATTAATACGAGGAAGCCCCTCGAATATAATTTTGAATGGCCAGGCATCGAACTTGTAGCTGAGGGGCTTCTGACTCTCTCCTGTTATTGAAAAGTTAGTGGAGGTCCTGGGGATGTTTTGCTGGAGGTTGTGCTGTGAGCTGTCTCAGGAGTTCATGGAGACCTGAGAATTTAGTGGCCTAACTCTGAGGGAGCATGGGGACTGTAGTTCCAACATTTGGGTCTGTAACATGAACAACGAATGGTGCAGAGGCTGCAGGGATGGGAAGCTCTGAAACCACGGATTGGTGTGTTTGGGGAAAGGGATCTGTCATATCTGTGTCTTAGCCTGCACAAGCACACAGTCTCAATCTCTCCTTTACACACACTAATGTATACTTTCCCTATCCGCTCCACACACACACACACACACACTCAAATTCCCCCTCTCTCACATGTGCTCTGTATGTCACACGCACGCATACACACATTCTCTCTCCCTCCCACACTCACGCACACGCTCTGCCTCACATACACACTGTCTATATCTCTCTCCACTTGACACAGACACCCGCCCTCTCTCACATGCACACATGCGCACACACATATGTAAATCTGTGGAGTGAATTTGTACATGCACATTTGTGTTTGCAGATACAGTCTATTTTGTTCAACAAATATGCAATTTGTAGACAGTCTATTAATGTGTATTTTATAACTTACTACGTTGGAAATAAAACCAGTCTGCCTCAAGGTGAAGACGTAGACAGACTCCAAACAATGCCTCACCCCTAAAACACATTTCTGACCAGAGGACTAACTTCCTTTACATCGATAATACCTGAAGGTCTCTCGAAGCAGTGACTTGAAAGAAATTCTGCGATTTGCATATTAATCAATCAAAACCTACAACTTCCATTCTAACTGATTAAAGATTTAGGAGCCATCTTGCATGTGTTCAATTCATGTGCATGAGCTGTACAACCCTTTGATATTTTCCTTCTAAATCCTGTCTAAGATCTTCCTCTCACACTAACACCTTATGAAGGTGCAGGGCTACGAAGGCTTGTGTGTTCCAATAAACCTGTTGAAGTGTAACAGGGTGTCGTGTAATTTTTGACCTTGTCCAACCCAGTCCAGAATCAGCATCTCCATTTCATGGCTTTTATTTGTTATCCAATGCTCTCTCCTAGCAACTTTCTTTCCTAACCCCATGTGATCTTGTCTCGCATATCAATCGTTTTGTGATACATCATGCAATGCTGCCTGGAAGTCCAGTTATAATACATCTATAGCATCCTCTTTATCCACCTGGTCTGTCACTTTGTAAAAAAGATGTTAGTCAAATCATTCAAACATGATTTATTCCTCATAAAACCATATTAACTGTGATGGATTGCTGCTTGACTTTGAAAACCTCCCGTTACTAATTCCTTCATAACAGATTCTAAAAAGTTGTCTTCAATACCAGCAGTTTGATCAATACTTTCCATTCCCTAGTGTGGTTAGTTATTCTAATTTCTTTCTTTTCTATAACCTCTACATTCCCTTTCAATTCCTGTGTACCAGGAACAAGGCTGTAAAAGTTCTGCTCCAATTGCGGTGTAAGAGGCATGAGTGTCTGATTGGACACATTCTGTTCCTGCTTTACACACATGATGGGCTGAATGTCCTCCTAGTGTTCCAACATTACCGCCCCAATGGGCTGAATATCCTCCTGGTGTTCCAACATTACAGTCTCGATAGGCTGAATGTTCACCTGGTGTTCCAACATAATAGTTTCGATTGGCTGTTTAGACGCCTGGTGTTCCGACATTATTGTCTCGATGGGCTGAATGCTCTCCTGGTGTTCCCACGTCATAGTCTCGGTGGACTGAATGTCCTCCTGGTGTTCCTACATTATAGTCTCGATGCGCTGATTATCCGCCTGGTGCTCCAACATTATGGTTTCTATGGCATATATGTCCAACTCCTGTTCCTGAACAAGCCGCTCAAGATCTCAATGTCCTCCTCCTGTTGTTCAATAAAGGTTTGGGGACTTTGGAATCACCCTGCTGTTACGTTGCATTTCGAGAACTGAATTGTGCAGGCATGTTGTGTTGCCTACACTCGGTAATTGAGTTGTTAGCAGTGAAGCCTCACAGCACCAACGATCCAGGTTCAATTCCAGCCTCAGTTGACTGTCCATGTGCTGTTTGCACAGTCTTCGAATGTCAGCGTGGGTTTTCTCCGGGGGCTCCTGCTTCCTCCCACAGTCTCAAGATGTGCAGGTTAGATGGAGTGGCTATGCTAAATTGCCCATCATGAATTGGGATGTGCAGGTTACGTTCATCAGTCATACAGATTACAGGGATAAGTGGGTGGTGGTGGTGGTAGTGCCGGGCTGGGGGGGTGGGGGGTGGATGTTGTATGGTTGGATGGGATGATCGTCGAAGGATCAATGTGGAGTCGATGGGTCAAATAACCTGCTTCCACACTGTAGCGATTCTATAATTAACATCTCCATTGCATAAATCAGTTGAGCGAAAAATCTCTGAATTCATTCCAATATCCATTCCTTAGTGAGGAGATTAAATCTGTGCACACTACATTAAATGTGATCCCATTAAAATCGTTGTCAGCAGCAGCAATATTTTACGAAACTGCTGTAAGGTTCCCACCCAGGTTAGTGCAGTCTCAGCTCTCTGGGAGAACACACAGCAAAGCTGAAAGTTTATTGTCCTTCTCTACTCTACAGCATAACGGGAGATCTGGTGATAATGTCACAATGACACTTGAGAAGAACTGGTAAGGTGCGGTGAGACAATATCAATGTTGAGACCTGCCTCGCCAAACATCTCGCCTTAGTCTACCGTTAATCTCCCCAGAGCCCACGTTACTTAGATTCCATAGAATCTGCTAAGGTGGCGGTTTGAAACAGCAAGGAGAAGAAAACATTGATAGGAGCTATATTTCAAAGTGGAAGCTGCAACATTAATGTTGGATATGTTATAAAATAGGAAATTAGCTGCAAACGTTTGTGGTTGCTGCAGTAATAAAGGACAGCTTCAAATTACATCTGAAAAGTATTAACCGAAGTGTATGTGAATGCTGGGAAAATGGATTTCATGAACGCGTATGAGATGGATTACTTTAATGGATTAGGTTGAGCAGCCAGCTAGAGATCAGGCGATTTTGGAATTGGGGTTGTATGACCAGAAGAGCTAATTGGAAACGTTGGTGTTAAGGAGCTTTATGAAATTGTGATTCTAAAAAAAATATAATTTTACACGACATCTGAATACAAAGCAGTTTTTGTTTCTTTAATTACATGTATATTTCTGAGTCATGCAAGTCATGAACGTATGGGGATAAGTTGGCTTCAGTAAATTTGAAAAGTACATGAAAAAGACTTAATGAAAGACAGGCAATGTCTGTAACTTATAGGAACACTGTAAGGCATACAATATGTTTGATCAGAGATCAGTCAGCATGCAGTCATCAGAGGGAAGTCATTCTGAAGAGGTTTTATTGATTTATTTTGAAGAGGACATTTATATGGTTTCGCAGCCAGGCCTTTGACAAAGCCCCACAGGGGAAACTGATAAAGAAAGTACAATCTCATGATATCAAGGGTAATTTGGTAAGTGACATTCATATTGTCTTCGTAGCAGGAGACAAAGGGTGGTGGGAGAAGGCTGTTGGTGTGTCCGAAGACCAGTTTTCCCTGGTGTACTATAGGGATCAGTGCTGTGTCCCTTATTACTTGTGGTATTTTAAATGATATAGACATGAATATGGAGTGAGGTGGTGGGGAGAGTGAAAAATAAATGTGTGTTTGACATAAGATTGGCTGGATGGTTGGCAGCGAGGTGGAAGTATTTATGTTAGAGGAAGGTGTGGATGGAATGATCATATGGGCAGATCAATGGCAGATGGAATGTAACCCTAATAAATATGAGGTGATGCACTTTAGAAGAAGGAACAGGACAGGGGAGGACTCAATGAATGGCAGCACACTAGAAAGCTCAGAGCGTGCTTCTCCACACATCCCTGAATGGGACTGGACAGAATAACAGATTATTTAAGAAATCACAGACGACTGTCGGCATAGCCGTTATTCATCGAGAAACAGATCGTAAAACTTATACAGGACTTTGGTTAGGCTAAGGTGGAAGACTGTGTGCGGTTCTGGGGCCACAGTAAGGATGTGATTGCACTGGAGGTGGTGCAAAGGAGACTCACCAGGATCTTCCCTGGGATGGAGCATAGCAGCTATGGAGAGAGGCTCAATAAACTCGGCTTGTTTAGTTTTCTGCAGATAAGGCTGAGGGGAATATGATTCAGTTGGATAAGATAACGTGGGGCATGGACAGGGTGGTTCGACATCAGGTATTCCTTTTAGTCAGTGGGTCAATAACAGGGGAACACACTTTTAAAGTGAAGTGTTTGAGGTTCAGGGAGGATTCAAAGATTGTTTTTCACCCAGAGGGTATTGGGGTCAGGAATAAACTTCCTGAGAGGGGAATCCTGATGGGTAACCTCACAACCATTGAAATGTAATTGAACCAGCTCTTGAAGTATCATAACAGTTAAGCTACGGATTTCATGTCAGAAAGTAGGACGAATGTAGTACGTGCTCCACTTTTGACGGTACAGAATCTATTCTTGTGTTTGGTTGTGAGCACAGAAAGCAGTTAGGAAGATAAATGGTGTGTTGACCTTCATTTCAGGGGGATTTGAGTAAAGGAGAAAGCATGTCTTACTGCAGCTGTACAGGGCGTTGGTGACACCCCATCTCGAACACTGTGCAGTATTGTGTGCAGTTTTGGTCTCCTTATCTAATAAAGGACAAACCTGACATTGAGGGAGAGCAACGAAGGACGACCAGATGATCTCTGGAATGACAGGCATGCTGTGGAACCAGAGTTTAGGGCGACTGGGCCTGTGTTCCATGAGGTTTAGGTAAATGAGTGGAGATCTTAGTGAAATATATAAAACTCCGATAGGGCGAGACAGTATGGAAGCAGGGATGTCTAATTCAAGGGGCCACTGTATTAGGTACAGACAGGCCACTGCACATTATGATGAGAATAAATTTCTGTACTCAAAGACTGGCGAACCTCAAGAACTCTTGACAACACAAGACTGTGCAAGACAAGGCTCTGAATATAAATAAGGATTTCAAGACACTAAAGGAATGGGAACAGCGCAGGAATTAGGTGTGGAATTGCAGGATCAGCAATTATTCCAAGTAGTTATCTGTTAACAGGGAAGCTGTGTTCTTGTGGAACAACGTCTTATAGAAAATGATGCAATATAAATAATTGGTCCTGTGGGAAATTGAGGGTAAGGGCGAACCTCCAATAATATCAGGAAAAGTCAATAAAAAAAGCCTATCAAAAATGACAGCACAGTCCATTTAAATCTTTAACTCGCATACTTTAACGACATAGTGCTGTAAATGTAGCATTTTAGCATAACAGTCACTGACTACAGAACTCTTACTTTCACCAAGTGCTTCACAAGAAAGCACGCGACACGACTGACCACGTGATGCCGACACGGAATTCCAGTTCTCCCCAAGACTCTACCCTGGTTTGAAATAAAGTTCCTTCTAAGTGTAGACTACAATTCCCAGTTTGAGTCTCATTTTCAAGGCTTGCAGAGTGGATCACATTCCTGTTTTAGCTGGACATACTGAGGGTGCATTTTGCAGACAGAGGTTCCTGAGGCTGGGATTTTCTGTTCAGCGGGTGCCAAACCAGGAATCACATCACAGTGAACAGGAGCTCGATATATAAAGAAAGGGGCGCCATTCATGAATTATGTTGCAGCCAAATCATGGTTAATTAGTTCGCATTATTGGAGAACTACCTGTATATTGAATGGAGGAGTAAAATTGATGGATCAAAGCGATTACTGCAGTTCCTAGTTTATTTGTCCGGATGTTTGAACATACCAAGGAATATGAACACACTGTGGGAAAACTTGCATTGAGGAGATTTTCTCCATGAGCTAGAATGGGGAATGCTCAATGTGTTGTGTGACCTCCTCTTTTCCTGATGTTTCTGTGCAGTCTGTGGGCCAGCTCTGTAAATGTTGTCACAAGCTCTCAGGTGTTAGGAAGGAGGCCTCTGCGGGATCAACAGGGCTGGGTTTCCATTCCCTTTTCCAATACCCAGGCTTGTGCCAGCTGTTCTGTCAGGGTTATCCTTTAATTTCTCAGAGCAGTTTGATACAATAGAGTGTCTTGCTTGGCCGTTTCAGAGACCATTGAAAAGTTTATCACACATCTGTGTGTCTGGAGTCACTTTTAGGCCAGACCAGGAAAGCACGCATGACTCACTTCCTGAAAGTACATTGGCGATATAATTTGGTGTTTACAATCGATACTGGCTTCAAGGTCACTGTTACTCACACCAGATTTTAGATTCGATATTTTATTAATTGTTTTTAACTTCCACCAGTTGACAGAGCATTAGCCTGGTCTGGGTTAATAATCCAGTGACATTTACACAGCAGCACCATCTCCACATGCGGATCAATCAGATACCACACTGACCTGATTATTTCGGTGCTACGTGACAGCTCTGTCAAAAAGATTTCCCACCAATTTGATTATCGTGATGGGACTGAGTGGGTGGTAATTGGTCAGATTGTAATTATTCTCCTCTTAGGGGACTGTGCATAGCTGAGTAATTTTCCACATTGCCAGGGAGATGTCAGAGTTGGAGCTGGAATGAAACAGCTTTCCCAGGGACACATCTTGTTGTGCAGCACAAGTCTTCAGTCCTATTGCAGGAATGGTGTCTAGGCCCATTGCCTTTGTCGTATCTACTGCGTTCAGCTGCTTCTTCATGTCACGTGCAACGAATAGCATTGGTTGGCATCTATGATTCTGTGGGCGTCATGGCGAGGGTGACGTGGATCACCCACTCAACACTTCTGGCTGACGATAGTGCAAATACTGCATCCTTGTCTTTTACACTGATGTACAGGGTAGTTCTGTTTTGTAGTATGGGGATATTTGTGGAGTTGTCTCCTCCAGTGAGTTGTTTAATAGTCCATCAATACTTATGTCTAGATGATGCAGGACGGCAGAGGTTATATCCGATCTGCTTGTATCGGGATCATTTCATCCTCTACATTAGATTTTAGTTCTGCTGTATAGAATGTAACCAGTCAAGTGAGGTGGTTTTAATGGGTGGTCATCAGGTTTAGGTACACATGGTTCTGACTCTGGCATGTTCACCCACACTCGTCACTGAACCATCACTCGGCTTGATAGTTATGGTAGACTGAGGGATTATCCCAGTGAAAAAGTTACAAATTATGTTTGAACACAATTCTGCTGCTGCTGCTGCTGCTGAGATCTAGAGCACCGTATGAATGCCCAGTTTGGGCTGCAATATATGTAATTCAATTCTACTGACTGTCCTCTAGTTCACACCAAGACCCATTCATTCATCACCCTTGTAATCAGTGACCTAACCTGTTTTCTGATTTGGTAAGGCTTCCATTTTCATATTATCATTCTCTTAGGGTCTCTCCCTAGTGTCACACCCCCAATTTGTTAGATTACTCAAACACTTTAACATATTCATCTGAATCTTTTACATTCCCATAATACCATCATCTGTGTTTGATGTGAATGTGTTTCCCTCTGGTTTTGTCCCTGGCCATGAGGAAGAGTGCTGTAGTGTCAGTGATGCCAGCATTATATAGTTTCAGAGCCAATGGATTTGTGCACGTGGTGTGATCGTTTACATCCGGGTGTATGGTGCTCCATGTTGGACAGGGCTTTGAAGAATCTGTGGAACTTGATCAAAATCAGAAATTGCTGAAGAAACTTAGCAGGTGTGGCAGCATTTTCTGGAGTGAAAGTAGAGTTGATTTTTCATGAACAGTGACCCTTCTACAAAGCTCCCGCAGTTTCTCCAGCAATATTTGTATCTTTATTTCCAGTGTCCATAGTTATTTGTTTAATTGAAAATTTGTGCTGTGCCTATTCAATTCTGGCGAAAGTCAACAGGTGTGGCAGCATCTATAGAGCCAGCGAAGCAGAGTTAGCGTTTCAGGTCAGTGTGACACTTCTTCAGAACTGAAAAGAATTTTAAAATTGGATTTTTAATACCTTGACAGAGTTGGGGTGTGTGTGACGGGAGGAAAGAGGATGTGGTAGAAGATAAATGGGCTTTTAAAAGTTGTGAACGAGTGGATGCTGTGAAACGGCTTTAAATTCAGATGTGATGGATGAAAGCGGATTTCTCTATTAGGTGCAAGATAAGGAAGACACAACCAACAAGGTCATGGGAAGACCAGGAGGGAGAACGCATGAAAAATGGAGAACAGCCATAATGGGGTCAGGCTGTGAAGTTATGAAATTGTATATTAACTCCTACAGGCTGTAACACACAAAAGTGTAAAGTGGGGTGTTAGTCAAGCTTGGGTTGTGCTTCATTTCAATATTGCAGCAGCCCAGGACTGAAATGTTAGTATGAGAGCAAGGGAGGTCCTTGAAATGGGAAACAACGAAACAGTTAGAGTTATTCCTACAGACAGAGTGGAAGTATTCCTCAGTACAGTCCCTGTTCGGTTCCCGTCAGTGTAAAGGAGACTGCATTGTGAGCAGCAATGACAGGAGACCGGATTGAAAGAGTACAAGTGAAATGCTGCTTCACCTGGGAGGTGTTATTGTGACCTTGGACACTGAGGAGGGAAGAGGTGAATGGGCAAGTGTTTCAGCTTCTGCATTTGCATGGGAAGGGGCCATGAGGGAGTGGGGAAATATTCCGGGTGCTGCAGCGTTCCCATTTGAAATGCTGACAGTGGAGGGGAGGGAAAGATGTTTTTGATGGTGCTGTCCTGTTGGAGGAGGTGAAACTGTCGGAAGTTGATTACGTGAATGTGGATTCTAGTGCAGTGGGAAGTGAGGACACGGTGAGGTCTATCATTGATCTGGGAAGAAGGGGCTGGGAGAAGCGCGGGATATGTGACAGTGACAGCTGAAGGCACTGACCACTGCAGTTGGGGGATTTCTGGTTTGAGGGAAAAGGAGGTCACGTCAGCGGCAGATCACTGGAATGTGGCATCATCAACCAGAAACAACAGAGATGGAGAAACTGGGAGAATGGAGTCAGTCTCCACTGATCATGTGTTCATCCACATGAAGAATTTCCTTCTGAATAAATAAAACGAACCAGACATTTAAATTGAGGATTTCTGTCTCTCATCTGGTCTGAAGCAGAATTTGGAAATAGACCCAAAGGAAGGTCAGTGGTTTTGTTTTTAAAAAGAACTCGATAAGAAGATGAACCAAAAGTTGTTAAGGATACTATTCAATCACAAATTGATGAGCAGTAGTGTAGGCCCTGATTTTGGAAGTTTATTTCAGGGACCACAAACAGATGATAGGCATGAATTTCAACTGTGCTTCCAGAATTTACCCCATAAACGTCTGCCATTGCTGCTCTATCCTCTTCCCTTCTCTTCAGTCCTTCCTGATTTCAGGTTCCCCCTTTCCAATTAGAGTACACATTCTCTCACATTATAGGAAAGGGGCGAAAATTCATTATGTGGTAAATTGGCAAGAAATATAAAAGCAAGCATCCCGAGGTTTTCCGTGCATATGAAAAAAAAATGTTCAAGATCAGTGTGTGCCCTTTCGGAGAAAGAAAGTGAGGAATGTATATTGACGACGTTTGGAGGTTGTGAATGGGGAACTGGCTATTGGGAACAGGCAGGTAATTTACATCAGTATTTTACATCATTCCTCACAAGGGAAAATGTTGTAAATATTTCAATGATATAAACAAAATGATAACAGGAGGGAAGTTCTTGAACTGTCTCTAACAAAAGGAAGAATGTTTTTAACAAACAGATAAGGCTCAGGGTAGCCAGGTCAGCAGTAATCCATAGCTGATTTTAAAAGCAGCACATACAGAGTGACTGGTGGCACCGTGTGAAATATTCCATAAATCTCTGGATTACAGGGGTGTTCCAGTGAAACTGGAGACCCCCCTAATGTGGCGCCTGTCTTCAAGAAAGGAACGAGACAGAAAGCTGGAACCATTTAGCCTCACCATTATTGCTGGGAATCTGCGAGTCTGTTACGACAGAAGGAATTGCAGGGCATTTAGAAAAGCTTCACATAGAGTCAGCATGATTTTGTGAAAGGAGATCTATATTTTCTCTGAAAAATCATGCAATTTGTATTCTGGAGATCCCTGAGAATATAACAATCGGACGTGATAAAGGACTAGTAGACATGAGGCTTTCCAGAGATTTTCCACGAGGTATCAGAAAATGAAGGTTTGTACACAAGACAGAATCTCATAGTATAGTAGATACTGTATTAGCATAGGATGAAGGTTGGTTATCACATAGAAGTCGGAGAGTCAGAATTAATCGATCTTTATGTCAAAGATGTGTCTACTGGATTACCACAGTGATCATTTCAACGGCTTCAGTTATTGACAATCTATCCTCGTAGCCTGGTGGAGAGAGCTGAGTGCAATATAGATCCGAGTTTGGGGATGACACTGAGAAACAAAAGGCAGGCTGTTATTTAATGTAGAGGACTCCCAAATTAAAGAGCAGTACAAAGGGATTGGAGTGTTCCTGTGTATGAACCATAAAGTCAGCATGCTGACGCAGCAAGTAACTAGTTTAGTTCATTAGGGAGATTCCTGGGATGAAAGGGTTCAATTATTGAGTACATCAAAAATGGTGAGGCTTTTATTCATTGTGGTTGAAATGAATGAGAATGATGTTACTCAAACGTACAAGATACAGAGGGGGCTTGACAGGGTAGATGTTGAGAATGTGGTTCCAGAGCTGGGCAGAGTCTCGAACTCGGGGGCATAGATACAGAATAAGGGATATTGATTTCAAACTGGGATGTAATTAACTGTCTTCTTTCAGAAGATAGTGAATATCCAGAATTTGCTAACGCAGAGAGTTGTGGAGATTGGCACACTGAATGTATTTACAGACGGGATGGATTGGTTTTTGACATATCAGCGAGTTGAGGGATACAAGGGATTAGCAGGAAAGTGGAGTTGAGCCATGGAGTAGATCAGCTATACTCTTATTGAATGACAGTGCAGGCTCGAGGGGCCAAATGGTCTACTCCTGTTCCAATTTCTTACGTTCTTATGTCATGCTTTTGGAAAATAACTGGTTATTTTCCTAGAAGTTGTGTTGTACAAAATTGCATTCAAGGAGAGCAGAGGATTTGTTTGAGTTAACCCTGGGTGAGGTAAGGTGGCCGTATTCTCAGCGAATCTGGGTCTGTAACATAACACCTATCTGGAGTAGAAGTCACAGTGAGGGGAAGCCTGGAAAGAGGGATTGAGGGTGAGGGCTTACTTCCTGTCGAGTCTGGATTTTCCAAGTATATTTCCGAAACTACCCCAAACCATCGGAGTGGCTTTGATCTTCTCCTGTGTAGCAGGTCCGAAGGGCTGAATGGAACTTCAGAAGACAGTACTGAGGGAGAATAGGGGGCCATTCGGTCCTTTGACACTACTCCACCAGCAAATAAGGTCGTGGGTCAACTTATTGTGGTCCCAGGTGCACTTTTCTCTCCATGCACCATTATCCGTGATTCACCTGTCTATAGACAATTAGACCAAGCCAGCCTCGATACAATATAAAGAACTGGCAATCCCAAACATCTGGGAAACAGAATTTACACTTGAATGAAATCCCACTTTGTGAATTTCTCTTCACTCCGGTTAAGGAGGGTATCACATTTCCTTTCCTAGTCCCACTCCTTCACTACTCACAACAAATTTTAAATGTAAACACGTTGGTGATATGGCCGATGATAAAGGTCGCAGACTAGATCAGGTTCAGTGATAGGAACAAGTCAGGCAGATTCCTTTCGTCAGCCACAAGTAACTAATAGAAACAATGGATGAGCATGGTGGATCTGTGGTTAGCAATGCTACCTCACATCCCGAAGAAGCTGGGTTCGATTTTAACCTCGGCGTCCCTCTGTGTGTCGTTTGGACATTTTTCCTGTGTCTGTGTGGGTTTCATCGCAGCGCTCCTGTTTCCTCCAATATTCAAAGATGTGTAGATTGAAGTAGATTGGCCATGACAAATTGTTTGGGATGCTGTTCGATGGGTCGGTGTGGATTCAATGGGCAGAATGTCCTGCTTCCACACTGCCGAGGTTCCATAACAATGGCAACAAGTTTGGACCATAAAACCACCCAGTGGGTATCTACCTGATCCACTCTGCTGAAGGTCTTGTACGTTTCAATACGATCATCAGTCTTTCTATGAGTAACCTGTTAAAGTATCCATAATATAAGGCCTTCATCTCTGGAATATATGCTTCCAATGTAATTATATCCATTCTCATGTAAGTAGACAAAAAGTAACCTCACACCCCAGATGATTTTTTTTTTGTTTTCTCAGAGTGCCGTGAGTCTTTGGAACTGTCTTCCCCACATAGCATGAGAGACAGAGATATGGAATATTTTGTGGCGCAGACAGCAAGATTCATAATTAACAATGTAGTCAAGGATTGTCGGGGAATGGCAAGAATAGAACATAGGACATAGAAAAGTACAGTGCAGAACTGGTCCTTTGGCCCACAATATTGTGCCGAGATTTCATCTTAATGTAAATTATAGTAACAACCTGCGTACCCCTCAACTCACTGCTATCCATGTGCATGTCCAACAGTTGCTTAAATGTCCCCAATGACTCTGCTTCCACTACCACATCTGACAACGCACTCCATGCATTCATCACACTCTGAGTAAAGAATCTACCTCTAACGTTTCATTTATACGAGCTCTGTTCGCCGAGCTGGGAGGTTGTGTTGCAGACCTTTCATCCCTTGTCTAGGTGACATCCTCAGTGCTTGAGACCCTCCTGTGAAGCGCTTCTGTGATATTTCCTCCGCCATTTATAGTGGTTTGTCTCTGCCGCTTCCGATTGTCAGTTCCAGCTGTCCGCTGCAGTGGCCAGTATATTGGGTCCAGGTCGATGGGTTTGTGGATAACCTCGCAACCGAGTTACAAATCTTCTCACAAACTTTGTTTCCTTTATACATTCCTCCTAATATCTTCAAACAATGACTTCTCGTACCAGTCAATCCTGCCGGGAAAACGTCTCTGGCTATTGACTCTATCTATTCCTCTCATTATGTTGTACACCTCGATCAGGTCTCCTCTCTTCTTCCTTCTCTCCAGAGAGAAAAGTCCGAGCTTATTCAAACTTTCTTCATAAGGCAAGCCCCCCCCCCCCCAGTCCAGGCAGCATCCTGCTAAACCTTCGTTGCACCCTCTGCAAAACCTCTGTATCTTTCCTTTAGTAGAGTGAACAGAACTGGACACAACATTCCAAGCGTGGTCTCACTAAGGACTTGTAGAGATGCAGCAAAAGCTCGCGGCTCTTAAACTCGATGCCCTTGTTAATAAAAGACAAAACACATATGCTTTCTTAGCAACCCTATAAATTTGGGTGGCAACTTGGAGGGATCTATGTACTTTCACACCCAAATCCCTCTGTCCCTTCACAATGCCAAAAATCCAGTTTTCAAGCCTATATTCAGCATTCCATTTCGACCTTCCAAAATGTATCACCTCGCATTTATCCACGTTGAACTACATCTGCCATTTCTCAGCCCTGCTCTACATCCTGTCTATTTCGCGCTGCAGTCTGCTGTAGCCTTCTATACTATCGACGATACCTCAAAACTTTGTGTCATCTGCAAGTTTACTAATCCACCTCTCAACATCCTCATCCAAGTCATTTATAAAAACTACAAAGAGCAGAGGCCCAAGAACAGAGCCCTGCACGACCCCACTCACCGCTGACCTCCAGGCAGAATACGTTTCATCCACAAACACTCTCTGCCTTCTGTCAGCCAGCCAATTCTGAATCCAGATAGCCAAATCTCCCTGTATCCCACACTTTCTGACTTATGAATGAGCCTACCATGGGTAACCCTATGAAATGCCTTACTGAAGTCCATATACCCCACACCTGCTGCTCGACCTGTCTTGACATTTCTTCAAGAACCCAATAAGATTTGTGAGACATGACCTGCTACTCACAAAGCCATGCTGACTGCCTTTAATCACACTATGCTTTGCCAAATATTCTCAAATCCTATCCCTCAGAATTCTTTCCAAAACTTTGCTCACCACAGTCGAAAGACTGACTGATCTGTAATTGCCAGGGATTTCCTTATTACCCTTCTTGAAAAGCGGAACAACATTTGCCTCCTTCCAATCCTCCGTTACGACTCCTGTGGAGAATGAGGTGTCAAATATCCTCACCAGCGACTTAACAATCTCATTCCTCACTTCCCGGAGAAGTCTAGGATAAATCGGCTCTGAACCTGGGGACTTATCAATCTTAATGCTTTCCAAAATTTCTAGCACATCAATTTCATCAATCTTGATCTGCTCAAGAGTATATCCCAGCTCCTCGAAGTTTTCATTTATAACAAGTTTCCTTTCCTTGGTGAAAACCTAAGCAATAAACTCATTTAGGGCTTCCCCTATCTGCTCAGATCCAGGCACAAGTTCCCTACGCTATCCCTGAATGATCCCTACCTTCTTCCTTATCATTCTCTTATCCTCACGTACGAGAAAAACGCATTTGGGTTCTCCCTAATCCTTCTTGCCAAGTCTTTTTCATGGCCCCTCCTGGCTCTCGTCAGTCCAATTCTGAACTCCTTTCTAGCAAGCCTGTTATCTTCTAAAGCTGTGCTACACCCTTGCTGCCTTCTTTCTTTTCATGAGAAGTTCCTCTGTTCTCGTTATCCAAGGTTCCTTAATCTTACCTCTTCTTACCTGTCTCAGAGGAACAAATGTGTACATCACTCGCAACAACTTCACCTTAAATAGTCTCCACATATCTGCTGTGCTCTTTCTCTGGAACAATTACTCCCAGTCTGTACTTCCCAACTCCTGTCTGACAGCGTCATATTTTCCTTTTACTCAATTAAATATCTTCCCTCGGTAACTGTTCCTTTCACTCTCCAAGGCTATGCTAAATGTGAGGCGGTTGTGATCACTCTCACCAAAGTGTTCTCCCACCGCGAGATCTGACACCTGTCCTGGCTCGTTGCCGAGCGCCAAATCCAATATGGTCCCTCCCCTCGTCGATGTATCTACATACTGAGGAAGGAAACCCTCCTGAACACACCTGACAAACACGGATCATCCAAAACATCTACACTTAGGAGGTCCCAGTCGATTTTGGGAAAGTTGAAATCACCCATAACAATAACCCTGCTACTTCTGTATTTTTCCAGAATCTGCTCACCTATGAGATCTTCACTCCCTCTGCTGCTCTTAGCTGGTCTGTAAAAAATTCTCAATGCGATAGCTGTTCCCTTGCTGTTCCTAACTTCCACAAATACTGACTCAGTTGACAAACCTTCCTCAACCACCTTCGTTTCTGTAGCTGTGATGCACTCTCTGATTAGCAATGCTACACGCCTCCTCTTTTTCCAACCTCCTTGTTCTTTCTAAATGTTCTAAACCCTGGAAAGTCAAGCAACCATCCCTACCCCAGTGAAATCCACGTCTCTGTTATGGCCACAACATCGCAGCCACAAGTACTGATCCATGCTCTAAGTTTGTCACCCTTATTTCGGGCTCTCCTTGCATTAAAGCAGAGACATTTTAACCGATCCCTTTGTTTCATCGCGTGAGAAACCTTCCTGATAGATTCAATATATCCTGTCTCTGTCTCATCTGAAACTGACCCCTTCTCAGACATGTGGCTCTGATTTCCCCCCACCACCCTCCCTGCCAAACTAGATTAAATTTTTTCGAATCACATGAGCAAATCTCCCACCCAGGCTATTTGTGCCTCTCCAGTTCGGGTGCAGGTTTCAACATCCCCAGAAGGTATCCCAACGTTCAAAGTACCTGAAGTCCTTTCTCCTGTAGCAGCCTCACAGCCACATGTTAAGCTGCATTCGCTGACTGTTCCTCATCTCACTATCTCGTGGCACCGTTAGCAATCCTGAGGCCACTACTCAATTCCTCCTGTTCTTCAGTTTCCAACCTTACTCTCTGTCGTCACTTTTCAGATCATCAATCCCTTTCCTCATCCACTTAAAAAACATCCCAGAATTCCTTCGATCCTCCCTCGCACCTCTTGGCAAATGGTGCAGTGTGGGGGAATGTGCAGCATGGGGAATGGCTGACAGTTGTACAAAATGACAATGCTCCAGTACATTCGACAAAATGAAATGATAATCCAGAAAACACTTTACAAAACTAACAGTGATAGAATAAGTTTCCAAAGGACCATGGGGCTGCTCTGTCATTAGAGAGATTTGACTCATGGTGGTTTATCCTGACAGTCATCACACCTCGGGTGATGGGATGAGGTTGAGAGAGCGTCCCCTTCATGGTAACCTCTGACAGTGTGGGGAACCGAACATGCGCTGTTGGCCTCCCTCTGCATCAAAATCCAGCTTTCCAGCCAACTGAATGGGAGATGGTGTAACTGTTATAGACAGAAACAGGCACACTCAAAGGAAAGAAACTTTCATCTAAAGGAAAATGGTAAAATTGAGATATCGGTCAAGATAATGTCTGAGGATAAAAGCGTTCTCTGCTATAAATTGTATTTTATAATGTGACAAAATGTTTAGAAGCTGGCTTTGGCTGAATTCAATAAGGGTGAGACAAGCGAAATAACCAGAATTACTAATTGCAATATGCTATCAGTAACCATAAATACGTGTATATTTTAATTGGTTTGTGTAAAACGTGCTTACCATTGCATAGAAGTATAATGCTGATGGAATATATTGCTCACAGATTACGTTCGCATGGGAAATGCTCTCGAACAGGCGCTTGAAGAAAACTGGGGTAAAAGTGCCCGAGTGTCATCTGGATCAGCCACGATCTTATTAAATGCTGGAGGATGTTTGAAGGGCTGAATGACCTCATGATGAAATTAAATTGATTATGATTCAGAAAATGTACATCTCTACTCCTTCCCATTATTTGTAACTTACTGGGGCACTGACATTTTCCTGAAAATTGGAATTATTTGGAACATTATCTGGAACATTTTATAATCAGCATTCTCCACAACATTCTATCACCATGTGTGGGTGTTGAAAATGCGAGAGAGACAGAGAGAGAGAGAGAGAGAAAGAGAGAGAGAGACGGGGAAGGTTTGGTATGCACAGTTAGAGTGGTGGAGCATGAGCCTTGTTTGGGGGTAGGTGCTATAACAGATATACAGTGAGGGTGAGGGAGCAGAGAGAATACAATGACCCTAATCTTGATAGAGCGGGGAAGGTTATTGATGTTTATCCTGTATTGCTGGACATTTCATCAGATCACAGATACGTCACTGAGCTGTGTGGTGAATTCAGACCATGCTCGGTGGGTCTGGTGGTGTGGCCCACTCTGGGAAGAGAATGGTCTTCCTGTGTACTAGCTAATCCACCCGGACCTCCGTGCCTGGGTCGACAACCCGTGGTGAAATTGCTCCTTATCTGCCATGCTCAGGGTAAAATGTGCTGGGCAGCTCCAAACTGAGAAAACTCAACCGTGTGCCCATTGGTCTTTTCAAGATGGCACAAGTGCCAGGGATCACGGAATATCCAGGACTGTCAGGGACTTGGTAAGTACTTCCAGCCACGATGGGTGCGAGAATTGCACTGGTATTGAATGAGGGAAACCATGGCGTGGGGTAGGTTGTTAATGAGGTGAGTCCGAAAAGATAGCACCAGGAAACTAGCTCGGCTTTGTACAGACAATCCCTTTGTCACAGTCAATGAAAATGGCACTGAGACAAATTATTGTTAGTTTCAGCCCAGTGAGTGGAAGACTCTGCTGACCTCACTCGCAGTTACAAAGCTTCTGAAAAAATGCTCAGACAATATTTCCAGCATTTGAAAAGACACCAGCATCCACTTTATCCATCATTCCTTCGAATACTGGCTCATGTTGCAGGATGCTGTCGATATAACTTCATTTCAGCATTCTGAAACCTGTGATCTTACATGAATTCTTTTCTCCATTTCCCTTTCTCTTTTGTCCCAAAATCCTTTTGTTTGTTTGTACTGACACTGACTCCCCTGCCATCTCTCTCTGGCAGGGATAATGGAATAGGGAATATGGACTAATGAATAAGGACTCTATATCAGAGTGATAATGTAATGGACGGGTAATTCAGAGGCACAGGCTATGACTCCAAAGGCACTGTTTAAAATCCTAACACAGCCGATAACAGAGCTTAAACTCGAATGACACAATTTGGAATGAAACCTAATTTCAGTCATGGAAAACAGAAACTATTAGGATTTATTTTTATTTTTCACTGATAGCCTTTGGTAAAGAAACTGAACATTATTGCCCAGTCTGGACTAAGTGTGTCTTCAGACTCACAACAATGTGTTTGGCTCCATATTATCTTGACAAATTACCTCACAGTCAAAGGCAATTATTGATCAGCAACAAATACTGCCCTTGCCATTGATGCTGACATCCCGTGAAACAACAGCATTAAAGGTGAAATTAACCAAGAAACTATGGATGCTGGAGGTCTGAAATAAAATTCTCCAACGTCTGAAACTATTGGAGAATCTCAAAAGTTATCGCAGCCTCTGTGAGGAGAAACACAGATAACGTTTCCAGTCGAGTGACCCTGCTTCCAACGGAAAGCAGCTGGAAAATAATATTATTTATAAAAAAGTGCAAAGAACAAAGAAACTGTACAGCCCAGGAACAGGCCCTTCGGCCCTCCAAGTCTGAGCCGATTCAAATGTACTGTCTAAACCTGTCAGTCAATTCCTAAGCATCTGCATCCCTCTGCTCCCCACCTACTCATGCAACTGTGCAGTCGCACCCTAAATGAATCTACCGTGCTTGCCTCTACCACCTCTGATTGCAACACGTTCCAACGCCAACCACCCTCTGCGTGAAGTACTTGCCGCGTGTGTCTCCATTAAACTTTCCACCTCTCACCTTGAAAGTGTGATCTCTTGTTATTGAAGCCTTCACCCTGGGAAAAAGCCTGTCTCTATTCATCCTGCCTCTACCCTTTATGAATTTGCGAACCTCAAACTCCTTTTTTTTCCAATGAAAATAATCCTAACTTTCTCAATAACTCTCTTCATAGCTAACACCTTTCATACCAGGCAACGTCCTCGTAAACCTTCTCTGCCCCCTCTCCAAAGCCTCCACATCCTTTTGGTCATGTGGCGACCAGAACTGTACACAATGTTCTAAATGCGGCCGAACCATTGTCTTGTACAATTTTAAAATGACTTGCCAGCTCGTGTACTCAATACGCCATCGAATGAAGGCAAGCATACTATATTCGTTCTTGACCACTCTATCCACCTGTGCAACAACCTTCACGGTACAATGGACATGCACACCCAGATCTCTCTGCCCATCTCTCTTTTCCCAAGGCTCTTCTGTTCACTTTATGATTCGCTCTAGAATTAGTCTTGCTTAAATGCATAATCTCATATTTGTCTGGACTGAACTCCATCTGTCACTTTTCTGCCCAACTCTTCAGTCTATCTTTTACCTTCTGTATTATTTGACAGTCCCTTATGCTTTCTGCTACTCCAACAGTCTTCGTGTCATCTCCAAACTTGCTGACCATACCAGCAGTGCGCTCTTGCAGATCATTGATAGATATTACAAACAACAGTGCCCCGCACACTGAGCTAATCCTAGGCATAAGGGATGATTGAGTTGGAGGAAAGGTTGGGGGCAAGGTTTGAAATGAATGGATAGAGAAATGGCCAGAAAGAGAGAGAAAAACTGAAAAGCGAGGAAAGGCATTGCTGATGATAAAAGAAAAGCAAGTAAAATGGCAAGTTATTGTTACATTTCCCTTTTCCCATATTCTTGAATATCACGTCGATTTAGGTATATGTCAGTTTATTGTGAGTTATGTTCTAACTGACCCTTTTATCTGAGTGTGATGACCAACTCCATCAGCAATACTGGTGTTGCCCTTATTGTTGTTGAGATAGAGAGAAACGTTCCGTTGTCAACTGCTTCTTTGGAGAGAGGAACTGTAACTGTGGGACTGTGCAGAGATACAACGGCTTTTTCAGCACGAAGAGAATCTGAGGAGGTGAAGATATTTTCAGCACTGAATGGGTGCACCATGGATGTGGGGAATTTCCTTTGTCCTGTCTTTTGAAAGTCAGTGGAGTTTCTGTGGATGCTTTTCTCAGGTATGTGTTGTTAGCTGCTGGGTTCCTTCAGGGAGACCGAGGGTCTGATGGCCCCACTCTGGACATTGCATTTACCGAGTGTCTGGGACCACGGCAAACAAATGGAGCTGAGACCATACAGAAGAGAAGCTCTGCCAACAGGGAGGAGCAAGGCACTACACTATCCTTTCTGGGATTTTCAGGAACATTTTTCTAAGTTGGACTCATTCCAAGTGTAAAGTGTGAAACCAGTTTGTTTAAAATATGATGTGCTCACTGCCCTGTGCCCCCTCCTTCAGTATAATCTGCAGCCTCACACCAGGGACAGGACTGTGCTGACGCTCACCATTAAGAGAACTGGACTGATTCTGGAACTTTCCAGGCAGGAGTGTGTGACTTATCCAGCATCTCCTGAGTGCAATCCTCCGATGAATCACTAGCTAATAGAAGCCATTTGCCCACTGAGAGGAATACATTAGTTCTTTCTCCACAGAAGAAGGTACATAAACAAACTTGGAAGCAGAGTGGCTAAAGTAAAAGGTGAACTACAGAAAATTAGAATTTACTAAAAAGTATTTCTTTGAAAATCTCATTTAACTGTAAGTTTGTCAGGTGATGCATGTGATGACATACGGGCAAGAATATTGCGAATGTGGCAACAGAGATAATAAAAGTAATATTGATTATTCTTCAAAGCTGCTTGGATTCTGGAAAGGATCCTACAGACTGGTAAACAGCTATTGTGAAACTAAATATTTAGAACAGGACGGAGAGGGCAAACAGAATACTGGATATTGTCAGTTGTGACGAGAGAACATCATTGTAATCTTTCATAAGGAACATGATCATTTAACGCTTGGAGAATAATGATATGATTTGGTGGAGACAGCCTAGATTCAGGAAAGGGAAATGATCTTTGATAAACCTGCTGGGGTTTGTGGAGATTGTCCGCTGTGACATAAACAATTGAGAACCCGTGGGAGTGGATTATTTAAACTTTCAGCAGACGTTTGACATGAATGAGTTAGGGTGATTGGGGAATGTTAGTGTCCATCGGTAGGTCGGGGTGAAATATATACTATGGATTAAAAATTTGATAATGGAGTTACGAGAAGAGTAATGTTTTTTTTCTCTAGACTGAAGGCTTTCTGGCTATAAGAGGGATCACTGTTTGGATAGTAGCTGCTCACAAGGTATAAAAATAATTCAGATGGGAACAACAATTATCATAATTCGCATTTATATTTATTAAATGGTGAGAGATTAGGAAATGCTATTGTTGAAAAAGACCTGGATGTCCTTGGTCATAAGTCACAAACAGAACTCTTGCGGGGCAGAATGTAAACGATATGTGTTTTTTCTTGCAAAATGATTGAAGAACCAGAGTTAGTATATCTTTCCCAATCGTAGTGTTTTGTTGACAGAGTATTTGGTGAATTGTGTACAGATTTGGTCTGTTTTATAAATAATAATCTCTTTGTCACCGAGACAGTGCAAATGGGTTTCACCAAACTAAACCCTGGCATGATGGTACCATGAGCTGAAAATGTGTTGCTGGTTAAAGCACAGCAGGTCAGATGTTTCGATGTTTCGGGCCAGAGCCCTTCATCAGGAATGAGGAGAATGTGCCAGGCAGGCTAAGATAGAAGGTAGGGAGGAGGGACTTGGGGGAGGGGCGATGGAGATGTGATAGGTGGAAGGAGGTCAAGGTGAGGGTGATAGGCTGGAGTGGGGTGGGAGCGGAGAGGTCAGGAAGAAGATTGCAGGTTAGGAGAGCGGTGCTGAGTTCGAGGGAATCGACTGAGACAAGTTGGGAAATGAGGAAACTGGAGAAATCTGAGTTCATTCCTTGTGGTTGGAGGGTTCCCAGGCGGAAGATGAGGCGCTCTTCCTTCAACCGTCGTGTTGTTGTGTTCTGCCGATGGAGGAGTCCAAGGACCTGCATGTCCTCGGTGGAGTGGGAGGGAGAGTTAAAGTGTTGAGCCACGGGGTGGTTGGGTTGGTTGGTCCGGGCGTCCCAGAGGTGTTCCCTGAAGCGTTCTACAAGTAGGCGGCCCGTCTCCCCAATATAGAGGAGGCCACATCGGGTGCAGCGGATGCAATAGATGATGTGTGTGGAAGTGTAGGTGAATTTGTGGCGGATATGGAAGGATCCCTTGGGGCCTTGGAGAGAAGTAAGGGAGGAGGTGTGGACGCAAGTTTTACATTTCCTGCGGCTGCAGGGGAAGGTGCCGGGAGTGCAGGTTGGGTTGGTAGGGGGTGTGGACCTGACGAGGGAGTCACGAAGGGAGTGGTCTTTGCGGAACGCTGATAGGGGAGGGGAGGGAAATATATCCCTGGTGGTGGGGTCGGACCCCACTCGAATTTCCTGTTCCTTGGATGCTGCCTGATTTGCTGTGCTTTAACCAGCAACACATTTTCAGCTCTGATCTCCAGCATCTGCAGACTTCACTTTTTACTACATGATGGTACCATGAGGAGAGAGTGCAGTAACTATGTGTGTAATCCGCAGATCCGTGAGAGGATAAGAAATTGAAACTTGAAGGTTATGGACGGACACTCATTATGTCTCAAATAGCTGAAGAGGGTGAAAGTTCCTTTCTTTTTATTGGATGTTTGATTCCTCGTTTACGTACCTCTACAGAGCCCCCATGTCAATTGACAGAGCGGTACAGGCTCTGAAAGAATTCGGAACACTTCAAAGCACAGTTACTGCGTGACACTGCGTTGAATGCCACTTTGTACACAATCCTGCAAGCAGTCACAATAACTTCATTCTGAAACAGTTAGCCATTCTGCACTATCTTCTGACCTCCATGGACACCAAGGGTATGCTTTCTTGGAGATGGAACACATATTGGAGAATGGCTAAAAAAGTTGGCTTCAGTCTGACTGCCAGAAAACCATGAGAAAGTTACCCTTATGTATTATGAGTAATTAAGCCATGTGGATCAATTTGAAGCAATCCATCTGTTCAGGCTCTACTCCATTTGTGTGTGATGTTGGAGCATCTCTGACATCTTCCTGCTCTGTTAGTGACTTGAGAAGTCGAATGACCTCGTCCTGTTCCTTTTTAATGACTCCGGGTGTGAAATGATCTCTTTCTGATCCCGTGTAAGTGACGTGTGGGAGTGAGCAGACTTATGCACTTCCCGTGTAATTGGCAGGAGGGGCTGAATGAGCTATCCTTCGTCTTGTCCAATAGTTTGATGGGCTGAATGACTTCCCTATATTTTTGTGAACCCAAACTGAGGTGCGGATTGAGCTCTTCCTTTTACTGAGGTAATGTACAGTTTTGTTACATGAATGTTATCCAGACGTTAAGAGCACGATATTGAAAGTTGTCCAGGTCTTGTTGCACATGGACACAGACTGCTACAAGAGCTGAAGGGGCCAACTTGTTCTGAATATTATGTGGACTTTAGTGAACCCCATGCTGGACAGAACATTTCGCCCAGGTTTCTGAATCAACGCAATGGCATGGTATGTACTACTCCCCGTGTTGGACTGATAGCTAGTGTATTAGTGACAGTTGCACAGTCTTACATCCTGGATAGATTGCTGGGTTGTATGGAGGCTGGTATGCACAGTGCTCCATCCTGGACATTTAGCTGAGTTGTACTGAGACTGGCCTGTACGGTGCTCCGTGCTTAACAGATATGTCATCTGGTCTTATATGTGTGTGGGCTGGATATATGAGGTGGATTGTGTATCCGATATAACTTCTGAATGAGCTGTTCGTCCTTCAGCTCGGTGTATTCTGCTTTCAAATCCCGTACTTCTGCACTATGTTGTCCATTACATAATTATCCAAAGAAAACATCATTTCTGTCCTTTTTGCTATGGACCCAGAAGAACCCCCTCACAATGCATGACGAAGATAGCATTGACCTGAACATATTCTTATTTTAAACGTAATTGTGAGGCGCTGTGTTTCAGAAGTAATTCGCTTCGTCAAAATATCCGACATTAAACAAAACACAATTTATTCAAACACTGAAGACAAAATACATCAAAAACAAGGGGGAAAAAACAAATTACTGCTAATGCTGGAAACTGAAACCAAAAGAGAAAATGCTGGAAAATTTCAGCAGATCTGCCAGCATCTGTAAGGAGAGAAACGAGCTGACGTTTCGAGTCTAACTAACCCTTTGTCAAAGCTGGCATTGATAAAGGGTCATTTAGGCTCGAAACATGATCTCTTTTCTCTCCTGACAGATGCTGCCAGACTTGCTGACATTTTTCAACATTTCCTCTCTTAAAATCAGGGAGAACTTTATTAAGTTAATTTATTGGAAAACTTAACAGAGTAATACGTCATTTAATTACTAAACAGTAACTACTCTAATATGGTAACATCCGAGAAACACGCACTTATCAATAAACAAATTCAGGAAACAAATTGTCTCACATGCAGTTTTTCAAACCAGGAAGAAAGAACCACAAAAGACAATTCTGAGAGAAATCTCAAAGAGAGGGTGTAGCAGCCAAGAGAGATTTCGTGCCTTCCAGCCCTGCTGTGACCCCAGCAATAACTGGGGAAAGGTAAATCTAAGAATCCTGGTTCTGGGAGAGTTTGTCCATCACTCCACAGGATCAGGCCGTGGCTGCAATAGTCACAAGGAATGCACTGTATCTACACCGTCTATGGCACTGTAGGAACCTCTCAAAAATGCCTAACTCCACCTAAGCTGTGAAATGATGGTAAGATAATTGTCAAAGTTAAACATAAATAAAAAAAACAACGGATGCAGCAGACCTGGTGATCAGACACAGATGGCCTCGAGAGCCCAAGCAATTCATACCCTGCCAAAACACAGGAGAATTATCGAGCTAGTGAAAAGAAAGCATCGTCTCTCTCCCTCTCCTCTAACTTTATAATTGGAGATGTACAATTCACCTAATAGTCAGCGATGTCAACAGCCCACCCAGACCAAGTAGTATTGTGATAGGTCAGGGTTGTTTTGAAAGGGGTTAACCGGAGCTGTTTGTACAGTGATTGTGATTGATGTCAGTCTCCATTGATCCTAACTGTGTCACTGGAGGGTTTCATCTTCTATTAAAAAGGGACTTCTTTCAATCTGTTATCCCATAGTGTCAGCAGCAGCATCATCACCATCAAGACGATTGGAATCAGCAGCGACAGAGAGAGGGAGAGGAAGGGAATCTTAGAACAATAGACTGGAATGTTTCAACATGGATCAGAGTCTGAATGCATTAGACTGGAATGTTCCAACAATTGACAGGAGTTTATCCGATGGTCTTCATTATCTTTCACGGGATTGGACATGGTTAGAGTTGCGGATAGAAGCCGTACTGGCAATTATTCAAGCAGGTTACTATACCATTCTCGCTATTATTGGAGTTCCTGGTAAGTCCATTTTTGTTGATTCTATAAACGATGTTGAAGGTTATTGCTAGTTCCTTTTTTTAATATTTAACAAATGCATAATTTGTTATCTTCAGTTTCAGTCACAAACTCCACTTCATTTCCATCAATTCCAGACTCCTCACTCAAAAACCTCTAAGAAGGAGCAAAATTTTTCTGACCCCTGAACCTTCCTTTTACTCTCAACTTGTTCTCTATATTCTCTCTGGCATCAAACCTGCCTCCACCCAGCTCTATAATATCCCCAGTCTCCACCTCTGCCTCAGTGTGGTTGTTGATTTAGCTGTCATCTGCCCCTTAGGTAACTTCAGATTTTACGGCTCCAGTTCTCTTCTGACCTCTCCTCCAATTGCAAATATTTTGAACACATATTTGCTCTTGCTTCTCCAGCTATTTCATAAGAGGGACCCCATATCAGAGTAGTAATGCCACTGGGCGTGACCTAAAAGGCATTGTTTCAAATCCTAACACAGCCAATGACAGAACTTAAATTCGAACGACAAAGATTGGAGTGAAACCTCATTTTACTAATGGAAACCATAAACCATCAGGATTTCTTTCATTATTTCACTGATAGCCTTTGGTAAAGAAAGTAATTGCGCCTTCAAACCCACGACCACATGGTTTGCTCCATATTGTCTTGACAAATGACCTCACAGTCAAGGGCATTTCGTGATGGACAACAAATGCTGCCCTTTCTGGTGATGCTGAAAGCCCGGGAAACAGCAACATTAAAGGTGAAATAAACCAAGGAACTGTGGATGATGGAGATCTGAAACAAAATTCTCCAATGTCGGAAGATATTGGAGAATCTCAGTAAGTTTGGCAGCGTCTGTTAGGAGGAAAATAGATAAAGTTTCAAGTCTAGTGACCCTACATCAACACTGAAAGTAACTGAGAAATAATATTATTTATATCAGGGATAGCTGGATGAGTGAGGGGGGGGGGGGGGCGGAGTTGTTAGTTGAATGGATGGAGAAATGTCCAGCAAGAGAGAGAAAGGAAATAGACAGCGAGAGAGAGACAGAGAAAGAACTGAAAAGCAAACAAACGAACTGTTGATGATGAAGTAGAATGAACATTAAAAGGGACATTCTTCTAATGTAACCCCTTTCCTCATATTCCTGAACATCACTTCAATCTAGATATGCCCCTGTTTGAAGTGAGTTATATTCCCTTTATCACTCTTCTCTGAGTGTGATGACAAATCCAGCGGCAATATTGGTGCTGCCGTTATAGTTGCTGAGATACAGAGAAAAGTTATTATATATTGTCACCTGCTTCTTTGGAGAGAGGAATTGTTTCTGTGGGACTGTGCAGAGATGCAATGGCTTTTTCAGCCAGGAAGAAAACGTTTCCAACATAGAACGGATGCACCATGTCTGTGGGAATTTGACTTGCACCTGTCATTAGGCAGAAAGGGCAGGTTCTGTGGATGCTTTTCTCGGGTGTGTATTATCAGCTGCTGCATGTATTCAGAGAGACCAAGGGTCTGGTGACCCCACTCTGGACACTGCATTTATAGAGTGTTTGGGTCCATGGGAAACAAATGGAGCCGAGACTACACAGAACGAAATCTCTGTACATGGCGAGGGGCTGGGCATTGCATTTTCCTCCCTGGGATTTCCAGGAGTATTTTTCTAAGCTGAACCAATTCCAAACATAAAATGTGAACATTTCAAAAATGAGGTGGTCACTGAGCTGTGTTCCCTCCATCAGTATAACCTCTAGCCTCACACGAGGGACAGACATGTGCTGATACTCACCATGATGTGAACTGGATGAGTTCTGGAACTTTCCAGGCAGACGTTGTTAACATATTCATCATCTCCGAAGTGCTGTGCTCCGAAATATTCACTGGCTGTCAGAAGCTATCTGCCAGCTGAGAGGAAAACATTGAGTTTATGTCCCTGAGGAAGCTACAGAAGCAAACTCCCAGATATACTCGCGAACTGCGTGACTGGCGAAATTGAGGAACTGCACGAAACTAGAATTAATGAAGAGTATGTTTTTGAAAATCTAGTCGAATTGAAGGTTGTTAAGGTGCTGCTTCTGCTGAGCTACAACCCAGAATATCGAGGAGTTGGCAACAGAGCTAACGAAAGAATTACTGATTATTCTTTAAAGCTGGTTACATATGAGAAAGGATCCAGCAGACTGGAAAGCAGCAATTGTAAAACTAAACATTTGAAACAGGACGGAGAGGACAAACAAAAAACTAAATAGCTTGATGTCAGCTGAGAAAAAAATAATCTTTGGGACCTTTTATAAGAATGTGGCAATTAGACACTTAGAAAATAATGGTATGATTTGAAAGATATGGCCTAGATTCAGTAAATGGAAATTATCATTGCTAAACCTACGGAAGTTTGTGGACTCTGTCAGTTGTGTCATTGACAATGGAGAACCAGCCGCAGTGGAGTTACTGAATTTTCAGACGATGTTTGACATTGTTGAATGCAGGTGAGTGGAGAATGTTAGAGTCCATGAGTAGGTAAGGGTGGAATATACACCATATGCATTAAAAGTCGGATAATGGACAGAATGAGCAGAGTTGTGAATTTGTTTCTCTGGACGGAAGGCTTATGGGGTATCAGAAGGATCATCTCTTCTGCAATAGTTGTGCACAAGATATAAAAATGATTCAGATGCGAACAAATACCATCATTCATATTTACGTTTATTAAATGGTGAGAGGTTGGGAAGGGCTGTTGTTGAAAAAGTCCTAGATATCCTTGGTTATAAGTCGCTAACAGAATTCGTAAGGGGCAGGAAGTTATTCTAACTGTAACGGATATGTGGTCCATCATGGAAAATTATTAAAGTACAAGAACAAATGGTATCTTACTTAATGGTAGCGTTTTGATGAGCCAGTATTCAGCCTGTATTGTGTACAGAGAGTCTGCTTTATAAATAATGATCTCCATGTTACCAAGACAGTGCAAAGGAGTTTCATCAGACTGAACCCTCGCATGCTGTTTCCATAAGGAGAGAGTGCAGTACCTATGTGTTTAATCTGCAGTGCTGTGAGAGAATAAGAAGTTGAAACTTGATGGTTATAGATGGACACTCATTGTATCTCAAACAGTCATTGATTAGGTGAGAAATTCCATACTTTCGACGGGATGCTCGATTCCTGATAGTTTGCATGCCTGTGCAGAGATCTTATTTCGTTTGACAATAAAGTATAGGCTCAGAATGAACTCTGAACAGTTTCATGCACACTGACTGTGTGACCCTGTACTAAATGTTAGATTGTACACCATCCTGGCAGAAGCCACAATACCTTCATTCTGAAACAGTTGGCCATTCCCCACCAGCTGCTTACTTCGAGAGACAACATGGATCTGCTCTCTCAGTGATGGAAGATGCCTTTGAAGCTGGTAAAAAATTGGCTTCATTCCTCCTCCCAGAATATCATGTTAAATTAACACGCATGTACGATGAGTAATGACGCCACGAGGAATAAGGTGGAGCAGTTTTATCTGTTCAGGCCCTGCTCCATTTGTTTGTGATGTTGGAACATCTCTGACATCATCCTGTGCCTAGTTAGTGACTTGAGAAGCTGAATGACCTCTTCCTGTTTCTATTTAATGACTCCAGGTCTCTTTCTGATTCTGTGTAAGTGACGTGTGGGTGTTGGACAGACTGCTTGTCTCCCTGTGTGGCAGGCAGGAGAGACTGAATGCGCTGTCCCTCCTTTGAACAATAGTTTTGATGGGCTGAATGACTTTTCCACCTTCTTGTGAAGCCAGATTGAGGTGCGAAAAGAACTCATTCGTTTACTGTGGAAATGTGCAGTGTCTGGCAGCGCTGTTCCATGAATGTTGCCGACACGTTAACTTGAATGCTGTCCAGTTTTTTAGTTGTGCATGGGCACAGAATATTTTAGGACCTGAGGGATGACCAATTGTTCTGAACATTTTGTAACCTAGAGTGAATATCCCCAATTCTCTTTGGTGAGAACACAATGGGCTGACTGGCCTGCTTCCACACTGCAGGGATTCCCCACTGACAAACTATAGATGCCTGGACTGAGGGAGCTACCCTGAGGATCTCCTGCAGGGATGTCCCACAGCTGAGGTGATTGATGCACTGTGATGAAAAACACCTTCCCTTATGCTGTGAACGACTCCAAATACTGGAGAGTTTGCAATAGATTCTCGTGAAGTGCGATTTTTCTCAGGGTCCTTGATGTCATCCTCAGTTAAAAACTGCTTGGATATCAGGATCAGTCGCTCTTAGCTAAGCCATTGTATTCACCTCTATCGTTTATATCAATAGGTCATCGTGAATGAAAGGCAATGATTTCCTCAAACAGAGGGTAGTGAATATCAGGAATTCTCTATTCCAGAGATTGAGAGGAGCCAGATCACTGAAAGATCTCTGAATGATCTTCCCTGTTTCTGTACACCAGGTTATAGCAGTAAATGGCCTCCAACTGCTCCTGTCTAGCAGGTTGGAGGGACTGACTGGAACATTGGAAAATCGCACTCAGGAGCAAGATTAGGTCGTTCGACACTATTAAACGTCTCCAGCAGGCACAATGTTTGTGGATGATCAGGTTGTGGTCTCAGCCCCATTTTCCTGTCTGTATCCCATTATCCATGAATCAATCTCTGTCAAGTATTTAATGAATTCAGTTTGAATAAATGTGAACAAAGAGGCACCATATACCTCTGGAGAAGAGGGTTCCCACTCAAATGACCCTTTTAGAATTGCTCCTCATCTCTTACAGTGTCATACAGCAGGGAACACTGTCCACACAAACGAGACATCCCAATCTGATCTCAACTCATTTGCAACATTAGGCCCATATCCTTCTAAATCCTTCATATTAATATGCACATTCAGATACCTTTGAAATGTTGGAATTTTAGCAGCTTGCATCACCTTCTCTGACAGCTCATTCCATACACACACTACAGTCTGCATGAACATTTTGTCACGTTATTGTCTTTCTCCTGTCACCTTAAGCCTTTGTCCGATAGTTTTGGACTCACCGATCCTGGGAAAAAGACCTTGGATATTCAGTTTATTCATGTTCCTTATGATTTTATAAACCTCTATAATGTAATGTCTCAGCCTCCGAAGATCCAGAGTAAACAATCCCCAGTCTGTCCAGCCTCTCTCTGTAGCTCAATTCCTCCATGCCCGGTAATATCCTTGTAAATCATTTCTGCACCCTCTCAAGTTTAACAACAGCCTTCCTATATCAATGAGAACCAAATTAGACACAGTATTCTAAATGTCACCACACTAACATCCTGCCCAGTTGCTATATGATCTCTCAGCTAGCATACACAACGTGCTGACCAATGAAGACAAACATACCAAACTCTTTCTTTACCACCGTGTCTACCTGTGACTCCACGTTTAAGGAACAATGATCCTGCACTCTTTTGTTCAACAACACTCCCCAGGACCCCACCATTAATTGTTCATGTCCTGCCAATTTTTCCTTTCCAAAATGTAGTACTTCACATTTATCTAAATTTAACTCCATCTTTCACTCCTTGGCCCATTGCCCCATCTGATCAAGGTCCCATTGTACTCCAAGGTAAATCTTGCTGGCTACTGCACCTCCAATTTTGACGCTATCTGTAGACATAATAAACATGCAAACATTCATATCCAATTCATTTATGTAAATGACAAAAACAGTGGACTCAGGGTTCCAGTCTGAAAAACAGTGTTCCATCACCTCTGCCTCCTACCTTCACTCTAATTTTGCAATATATTGGCTAGCTTACCCTGGATCCATTTATGATCTAAACTTAGAAATTTGTCTGTCATGCAGAATCCTGTTGAATGCCTTGATGAACGCTGTATGGACAGCGTCTACCGCACTACGTTCATTAAACGTGTCTGTCACCTCTCCAAAAAACGCAATTTTGTTAGAAATGATTGCCCATGCACAAAACCATGTTGATTATACCTACTTAGTAGTTGCATCTGAAATTGCATGTAAATGATTTCCCTCACAATCCTCTCCTATAACGTGCGCATTATTTACATCAGTCTCACCGATCTATCCTTCAGGTCACTATTCACTTCCCTCGTCCCATGCTTCCACTGCTCACTGCAAACGCGAATGTAACCAGGTTGGTGGTTTGACCAACAATATAGGTCTCAGACTGGGTCAGGGTTACGAACAAATTAGGAGAAAGTGAGGACTGCACATGCAGGGGATTAGGTCTTAAAATGTGTTGCTAGAAAAGGGCAGCAGGTCAGGCAGCATCAAAGGAGCAGGTGAATCGACGTTTCGGCCATAGGCCCTTCTTTAGGAACAAATTAGGTAGGATTCTTTAATCAGCTAAAATTTACAAATTTATCACCCAAACGAAGTTACTCAAATTACGTTGGAAAGCTACATGACAACAGTTTGGATTTTACAAATCTGAGCACCAATGTTTGTCTTTCTGTCAGTACTGACAGGTTAACACGTTTGATGACCAACAGAACAACAAAATCTTGGCAGAACGTTAGTTTAGAAGAACTTTGCCCAAATATTAATTGAACTCGTGAATAAAGCAAACATTAGTGATTGTTCCAAATATCATTCAGCTTGTGGAGCTACTCTGTTCTTACAAGCTACTGGTAATGGGATCACTTCCTGGAACAGGTGATTTTGCTGAATTGCCTTTACTTCAGGCAGTGGGGCGATTTCAGTGAATCCTCAACAGGAATCCTCCATGAGTGGCAAAGATGACTGAGGAGTTTTCAACTCACACACATTACTGACAAGTGGAACACGGAGAGAGAGGGAGCAACACGCTGTTCCTTCTCTGCCTCTCTGAGATGAATTACGCAATAAAATTATCCAGCCCCGAACTGAACCAAATATGGTTTCTTTGGACAGTGTCTGAACTGTACGACTCCATTGCGTGTCCTTTTCCATGTAGGTACATCATTGCTGCTGTTGTATGAAGAGCCAATACTTTCATAACAAATAGCCCCATTAGGTTTGAAGATGTGTTTACATGTTCAAGTATGCTTTTTAAAATACAACTTTTACTATCTTCATAATATCTGTATTTAAATGAATACATCTTCGTCTTAAATAGACTTTCCCCAGTCTATTCTCCCATATATGGTGAAATATTCATCAGGTTTTCACGAGCTTAAAATCTTATGTGGTCAATAAGAACCTTTCTCATTCTCAGGCCTGAACATCTTATCGTACATAACATAATGCCTTCATCTCAAGAATGAGTAAAGAGAAACATCTTTGAAAAGTTTCAAAAACAGTTTGTTTTTCACTTCAGTGGAACTTAAACCACACACAGTACATCAGATGTCGTCTCAGCAACGGCCTGTGCAGATGCAGTAAAACATCCTTAAGATCAGACCAATACTCTTTCCAACGGTATCATTGCATTTATTTTCCAAATCACGTGCTGCATCTACAGGCAAACATGATGTGATTTACATACCAGGACACAGGAATCCCTTTGTACCACCGAATACTGCATTCTGCCTCCACTTTCATAGAATATTGTTGTTTTATGGGGTGTTGGTTTGCTCGCTGAGCTGTATGTTTGTTTTCCAGACGTTTCATTACCTGGCTAGGTAACATCATCAGTGACGAACTCCAAATGAAGCGAAGCTGTTGTCTCCTGCTTTCTGTTTATATGTTTGTCCTGGATGAGGGTCCAGGGGTTTGTGGTGATGTCATTTCCTGTTCGTTTTCTGAGGGGTTGATAGATGGTATTAAGGTCCATGTGTTTGTTTATGGTGTTGTGGTTGGAGTGCCAGGACTCTAGGAGTTCTGTGGCATATCTTTGCTTAGCCTGTCCCATGATAGATGTGTTGCCCCAGTCGAAATCGTGTTTTCTTTTTCTCCTTGTGTAGGGCCACGAGTGAGAGAGGGTCGTGTCTTTTTGTGGCTAGGTGATGTTCGTGTATCCTCGCGGCTAACTTTCTTCCTGTTTGTCCTACGTAGTGTTCCTGGCAGTCCTTGCATGGAGTTTTGTAGACGACGTTGGTTTTGTCCATGGGCTGTACTGTGTCTTTTAAGTTTGTTAGTTTTGTTTAAGCGTGTTGGTGGGTTTATGCTTCCTGCAAAACACAAACTTCCCGTCACCGACTTTGTGCATTTCTTTTTGCGGAAGGTTTGCTCATGACCCTCCCCTGTCTGTATTCCATTGTAGACACCGTGTCACCCCTTGACATCTTATGGAATGACTATTCTGGTGTCTGAGCAAATTGAGCTCCAGTCCATTCAGCCCCTTCATCAAAATCAATAATCTCGATTTCAATCTGTTGATGACCCTACGCTGATTCCTAAGAAATTTCAATAGTGACAGCTTTCCAACCTGAAGTTATGTAATTATCTTTATTCTGTATTTCCTGGTAGCTGACCAGGGCTCCCCTGTTCCTGTGTATCTGCCCAGAAAGGTTGCATGGCCTCCTGCTGTATTGTGTAGCTGAGTGTCGAATTGTTTATGATCTCAGTGATCCTCCTTCAGGCCATTTGTTGTCAGATGATCAGGTATAGTTCGTCCCGTCAATGATCCTGATCTCTGAGAGTTTAACAATGAGCACAGAATATAGATTAAGATTTAGGGGGATCGCTACCAAGTCAGAAATGTGGTCTTTCAGTTGCAGCAATGGAATTATTCTGCAATATCAGTCATGTGCTCAATTTTCATCAGACAGACACTGAGGAAGAGGGGATATTTCCTATTAGCCTGATTAACATGCGTCCCCTTAGCAACACAACCAATAATCGTAATCATTAATTTCATTTTCGGCTGTTGGTGCTATGTTGAAAAATCGTCGCAGTCACTACACATTAAAATAAACTATTGTCTTTGAGAGGTGACCTTATAGATGCTTATACAATCACTAGGGGCATGGACAGGATAAATGGGCCAGGTCTATTCCCTTGGGTAAGGGAGTCCAGAAGTAGGGGGCATAGGTTTAAGTTGAGAGGGGAAAGATATCAAAGGGACCTAAGAGGCAATTTGTTCACACAGAGTATGGTGTGTGTATGGAATGAGCTGCCAGAGGAAGTGATGGAGGCTCGTGTGATTACAATATTTAACGTCATCCAGATAGGTATATGGAAAGGAATGATTCAGAGCGATATGGGCAAAATGCTGGCGAATGATACTAAATTTCTGTCGGATATCTGGTTGGCACAGATGAGTTTGATCAAAGAGTCTGTTTCCCTGTATCTCTATTACACTATGACCTAATCCTTCATTCCATTCCTGTGTATCTCCTTAGAAGGGCAGTATGAGCTCCCCCTGCCTCATTTCAGCGATACTGACTGGCTGAATGAAGTCTTCCTCTCCCTCTGTAACAGGCTCATGGGGTGCAGTGCGAGAACAACATATGAGATAGGAGCTCCAGCCGGCCTATCAGTTTATAAAGATCATGGCAGGTCTGCTTGCAGTTGAAAACTCTTTTCCTGTTTATTGCTGACTCCCCTGTCCAACAAAGGTCAGTCAAGATCAGCCTTGAATATCTTCAATGGTCCAGTCTTCGCTATACCATGGGGATGAGAATACCACAGAGAGCAGAACCCTAAGGAGATAGAAACAGCCTTATCTCAATCTTCAATGGGGGAACCTCTAAATTTAAAACTGTATGAACTTCAGAGCAAGTTAGGTTCACTTTTTGGAGACATGAGGGCACAACGAATAGGAAAGAAATTGACCATTCACCCCATCAAACCTATCCCACATTGCCATTGACTCGGCGCAGTAAAGTATTTATCAAACTCAGCCTCACTGCTCTCTTAGGTAGACATTTCCGATAGCGTAAACCACAAAGCGTACGAAAATGATACATAACTAAAGTGCTTGGTCCATCGAGTCCGATAAGCTGTTCGATCATGGCTGACATATTTCGCAACAAAATTCTCCCGCCTTCCCGCCGTAATACTTGGTCCACTTATCAATCAAATCATATCTATGTCTGCCTTAAAGACAGAATTGTGTCTGTGTCTCTGTATGCCTGTATGTGTGTGTGTGTGTTTCTGCTTATTGGTAGGAGACAGAGGGTAATGGAGGAGGGTTACATTTTTGGACTGGAGGCTTGTAACCAGCGGCGTTCCACAGGGATTGGTGCTGGATCCACTTTTGGTTGTCATTTGTATCAAAACGTAGATGTAAATAATAGAAGGTATCGTGAGCATGTTTATGGATGACACTAAGATTAGTTATGTCGTGGAAGGTGAAGAAGGAAGAGATCATAATGAATTACAGCAATGAATCATAGAGTTATACAGCACATCGTTTGGTCCAACTCATTCGTGCCAAGCAGATGTCATAAATTAACTTTTTTTTTCATTTTTCAACAGTCGTTTCATATCCTTCTAAACCCTTCTAATTCATATCCCTATCCAGATGCCTTTTAAATGTTGTAATTGCACATTCCTCTGGCAGCTCATTGCATACATGCACCACACTCTGTCCATCTTAACTTAAATCTACGTCCTCTAGTTGTGGACTTCGCTACACTGTAACAAAGACACTGACTATTCACACTATCCATAGTCTTCATGATTTTATAAACCACTAGAATGTGCAAATGTGACTCCAATCAACACAAATGGCTTTGTTTTCAATCATCCCAAGCCTAGATTTTGCAATTCAATACTGAAACCTCTTCCTTCTACATTAAAGCACAGTTCTAAAACCATTTTAATCAACGTTTTCAGCCACATTTTGAAACACCTCTGTGGGATTTGAATCTAGACATTTGGGCTGAGAGGTAGAGACACTACAACCATTTGGCAACAATCCCTGAAGCTGAAACATTATTCTCCTGTGTGTTTGTTCATCAGACTGTTTTGAAATACTGTGACATACCTGCTTGATAGGCATGACTTGAATCTAGCCCTTCTGGTCCAGAGAGAGAGGCACTACCACGCAAGTTCAGGTATTGGAATCTAACCCAGAGCTCTGGCTCAGAGGCATAGGCGTTACCCACTTCACAAGAATTAAACCATGCCCAGATTTTGGGTCACATTTTAAATGTCAGCTTTCAGCTCGTTTTGGATTCATTAAAATGTGGTTCACATTTACTGAATTACATAGTTAAAAGAATTACATTGTTTAACAGATGAAAGGTACTCACCTAAAATATAGTTGTTATTCTGTTCGCCAAGCTGGGAACTTGTGTTGCAGACATTTCGTCCCCTGTCTAGGTGACACCCTCAGTGCTTGGGAGCCTGCTGTGACGCGCTTCTGTGATGTCTCATCCAGCATTTATAGTGATTTGTATCTGCCACTTCCAGTCGTCAGTTCCAGCTCTCCGCTGCAGTGTCAGGTATATTGGGTCCAGGTCGGTGTGCTGATTGATTGAATTTGTGGATGAGTGCCATGCTTCTAGGAATTCCCTGGCTGTTCTCTGTTTGGCTTGTCCTATAATAGTAGTGTTGTCCCAGTCGAACTCATGTTGCTTGTCATCTGAATGTGTGGCTACTCAGGATAGCTGGTCATGTCGTTTTGTGACGAGTTGGTGTTCATGGATGCGGATCGTTAGCTGTCTTCCTGTTTGTTCTGTGTAATGTTTAGTGCAGTCCTTGCATGGGATTCCGTACACTACATTGGTATCGGGTCCTTCATCCTGGTGAGTTGTTGTCAGAGAGTGGCTGTTGGTTTGTGTGTTGTCATGAGTCCTAGTGGTCACAGTAGTCTGGCTGTCAGTTCAGAAATGTTTTTTGATGTATGGTAGTGTGGCTAGTCATTTGGGTTGCGGCATGTCCTCATTCTATTGTCTTTCTCTTCGGCATCTCTTGGTGAAATTGAGGGGATATCCGTTTTTGGCGAATACATTATATAGGTGTTCTTCTTCCTCTTTTTGCAGTTCTGGTACACTGCAGTGTGTTGTGGCTCTTTTGAACAGTGTCTTGATGCAACGACTTTTGTCTGTATTGGGGTGGTTGCTTTCGTAGTTCAGGACTTGGCCTGTGTGTGTGGTTTTCCTGTATATCTTTGTGGTGAATTCTCCATTAGGTGTTCTCTGTACCATCACGTCTAGGAATGGGAGTTAGTTGTCCTTTTCTTCCTCTCCAGTGAATCGGATTCCTGTGAGCGTGGCATTGATGATCGGGTGTGTGTTCTCTATTTCTGTGTTTTTAATGATTACAAAGGTGTCATCCACATATCTGACCCAGAGTTTGGTTTGAATTTGCTGTAAGACTATTTATTCTAACCTTCTGCTATGAGTCCAGAGGTGGGTGAGCCCATGGGTGTGGCATTGATTTGTTCATATATTTGGTTATTGAATGTGAAGTGTGTTATGAGGCACAGGTCCAGTACTTAAATATGCACTCTTTGTTGATAGGTTCCCGGTCCTGTTGTCTGTTCTGTATGTCCAGCAGGTTGGCTATTGTTTGTCTGGCTAGGGTTTTGTCGATAGAGGTGAACAGTGCCGTTACATCGATTGAGACCATAGTTTCTTCTTTGTCTATGACACTCTATACAGTCAACACAGGAATTCTTGGACATCATCAAAAATAAAGACAGGTGCCCTTACTCTTAATGTTGGTGCAGGTGGGGAGGGTGGACATGGTGAGGTGTCTAGTGGGAGTCAGTCCACAGTGAAGTGTTCATGCAATGTTGTAAGTGGAGGAGGGTAGTGGATGGAGAGAGAAAGAGAGAGAGAGAGAGAGAGAGGTTATTGATGCTTGTCCTGTATTGCTGGTCATTTCCTCAGACTGCAGAAACTGCACTGATCTGGGTAGTGAGCTTAGATCATGCTCGGTGGGTCTGGTTGTGTGGGAACAGAATGGATCTCCTCTGTACTAGCCCATCAACCAGGTCCTCCTTCCCATGTCGACAAACCATGGTATATTTGCCCCTTATCTGCCATGGTCATGGTAAACTGTGCAGGGCAGCTTTGAACTGAGAAAGCACAACCGTGTGCCATTTGGCCTTTTAAAGATGGCACTAATGCGAGGGATCATGTATTATCCAGGGATATCCGGGCGATAGTGAGTACCTCCAGCCATGATGGGTGGGAGAATCGGGCTGGCATTGAATGAGAGGGACAACATGGGGTGGGTGGGTAGTTAATGAGGTGAGTTTGATAAGATAGTACCAGGAAACTAACACGACCCCTTGCCGACTATCCCTCTGTCACACTCAGTTAAAATGTCACTGAGACAAGTTATTGTTAGATTCACCCCAATGAAGATAAGTCTCTGCTGACCCTTCTGCAAGTTACAAAGCTGCAGAACAATTACTCATTCAATACTCTCCATCATCTGACCTCATAGCAATATCCCGTTCACCCATCATATCTGGAAACACTGGCTTATGTTGCAGAATACTGTTGAAAAGTTTGCATTGCAACATTCTGGACCCTGAGAACACATCCATCCATGGCATTGTCTCTCAATTTCGCCAACTCTGTGTCTACCCCAAAAATCCTCCCATTTGTTGGCATTTAAACTGATTCCCAGACGATCGCTCTCTGGCAGTCATGTTCACACCCACAGTACCCCTTATAATGACACCGTGTAGATATGGAGCTGTAAATAGATGGGAGCTGCACACTGTGTCACTCCCACTATGGGCTGCAAGTTTCCCCACGCTGGCAATGATCTAAAACAGTGTTACTGAACAATGTACTGGGGTGGTGAAGACAGTTCCACACCGTGGTCACATTAGATTAGATTACTTACAGTGTGGAAACAGGCCTTTCGGCCCAACAAGTCCACACCGACCCGCCGAAGCGCAACCGAACCACATCCCTACATTTACCTCTTACCTAACACTACGGACAATTTAGCATGGCCAATTCACCTGACCCGCACATCTTTGGACTGTGGGAGGAAACCGGAACACCCGGAGGAAACCCACGCAGACACGGGGAGAACGTGCAAACTCCACACAGTCAGTCGCCTGAGGCGGGAATTGAACCCGGGTCTCTGCTGCTGTGAGGCAGCAGTGCTAACCACTGTGCCACCGTGCCGCCCAAATGTCTTACCCGGGTTTATAGATCACTGCACTGCTGTGGTCTGCATACCTTTCTATTCTGAGTAGATTGTAGCTTTCATTGTACAGTACATCATCCTGGTCTGCATGGTGCTCCATGCTGAAATCATTTCTGAACAGGGTTTATAGATCAATGCACTGCTATGGTCTGCCCAGTTTTCCACGCTGGAACAATTGCAGGGTTGTGTTCAGCAGTACACGAGCATGGTCTGCACAGTGCTTCATGCTGAACAAATATCTCCTCCGGATTTATGGTGTCATGGCTGGTTCTTTGAGGTGGATTGAGAATGTGATATAACTAATCATTCCAGTCGATATGGCAATGACATTATTTTTGTTATCATTCTGGTGATTGGACCCTCCAAATTCTGAATCCTCCGGCCAGTCCCATTCCTCAGTCTACTTGCATATTTTGGCAACTTGTCCCATGAGTAAATGTCTGGTTATAATGTGAATAACTGTCCTGTCTATTGTCCTGGTCTTTGACGTTGCTCACCCTGGAGCAACGGGATTCACTGCGATAAACTTCATTAAGGTCACTCCTCAGACTCAACGCTCAAGGGAACATAGCCCCTGTTCTCGGCGCAGCTCAACATCACTCGGTACCTCAACATCAGCAACATACTTGTAAATCTTTACTGCACCCTTTCAAGTTAAACAACATATTTTCTATAGCAGGAAGAACAAAATTCAAGGCAGTATTACGGAAGTCGTTGAATCTAGTGAGTAGGCGAAAGTAAGTATTGCAGATGCTGGAGATGAGAGGCGAGAGTGTGGTCTGGAAAAGCACAGCATGCCAGGCAGCATTCGATGAGCAGGAAAGGCAATGTTTCAGACAAAAGTCCGATTCCTGCTGAAGGGCTTTTGCTTAAAACATCGATTTTGCTGCTCCTTGGATGCTGTCTGATCTAACCTCCTTTTCCAGCACCACACTCTGAATCCAGTATATATCTCAGATGGCGTTTTTCTTCAAAAAATCACAATTTCCCCTCACACATGGTCGACGATGCCCTGCCGCGTATCTTATCCACTTCCCACAGCTCTGCCTTACAATGCCACCCCTCCTAATGCAACAGGAAAATAACATCCCTTCCACCCCACCAAACCTCCAGATACAATGTATTTTCCTCCCCCTTTTGCGCCACCTATAAACAGATCCCACGACCAGAGATATATTTCCCTCCTCAACCCTATTGGCATTCAATAAAGACCGTTCCCTCCATGACTACCTCATCAGGTCAACCTCCCCCACCAAAACACTTTACCCTCGCAGCTCCTGCCCCTGCCACTGCAGGAATTGCAAACCGTGCGTCCTCACCTCCTGCTACCCTCCCTCACCTCCGCCCAAGGCTCCACAGGATCCTTCCATATCCATCGGAGTTTTACCTGCACTTCCAGACACACCACCTACTGTCTCCATTGCTCCCAATATTGTCTCCTCCACATTTGGGACACAGGACGCCAACATGCAACACACTTCAGAGTACATCTCCAGGACACCGGCACCATCCAACCCCACTGCCCATGGCCAAACATTTCAGTACACCCTCCCATTCCGCCAAGGTTCTGGGCCTCCTCCACCACCACCCCCTAGCAACCTGATGCCTGGAGCGAGAAAGCATCATCTTCCACCTTGGCAACCTGCAACCATATGGGATCAATGTGGATTTCACTAGATTCCTCATTTTCCTTTCCCACACGTTAACCTTCCAACTCCGCATAGCCCCCATGGCCTGTCCTACCTGCCCATCTTCCTTCCCAACTTTCTGCTCCAACCTCCTCTCCCATGTATCACCTGCACCCCCAACTTCACCTACCTATGACATTCTCAGCTACCTTCCCCCATTGCTATCCGCTTCCCAATTATCTCTCAGCACCTTTGGGCAACAAGCCTCATTCCTGATGAAGGGCTGACACATAAAATGAGGATTCTTCTGCTCTTCGGATGCTGCCTGAAGGGCTGTGCTTTTCCAGCACCACATTCTCGACTCTGACCTCCAGCATCTGCCATCCTCACTTTTTTCCTTGAGTTAGGGTGTCCAGAAATTTGCCCACCAGACATTTTAAGCAGCTGGTCAGTTATTTTATCCCAGTCTCCTATTATAAACGGTGTTGAACTTATACAGCCTTGAACAGCTCTGGGAATTCTCCCAGATACAAGGAAATGGTAAAAAGAAAGATTGAAAGATTTAGAGTCAGTCCCTTAGTAACCTTCATCCATTCCATTCAGACTGAGTAAATATTCCCTTTTATTGTGATTTGAAAGGTGATGTAAGGAAGGTGTTAACTGAACCTGTTTTTTCAGTGACTGTGATTAATGTCAGTTTCCATGGATTGTAATTATTCCAGTGGAGGGTTTCCATCTTTTACTGATAAATGGGCTCCGTCAACATGTTATTCCACATTATGAGTGGGAGCATCACCGACAGCACTAACAGGGATCAGTGGCTCCAAAGAAAGGGGGAAGAGAGAGCAGGATTTGAGAACATTAGACTGGAATATTCCAATAATGGATCAGAATCTGAAAACGTTATACTGGAATGTTCAAACAATGGATCAGAATCTGAGATGACAAGACTGGAATGTTCCAACAATTGACAGGGATTTATCCAATTCGTTTTGGTATCTTTCTACATATTATGTCATTATCATGGCGGATCTACTATGCTCTTCGCATTATTCAATATATTTTTATCCACTCCTGTCTATCGTTGGTGATCATGTAAGTCTCACTGTCAAGATATTTCCTCTATAAACCAGTTACGACTGCATTTCTGTTCCTTCATATAGTCTACACTTCTTGCCACCAATAGTGTTCCTTTTTGATACTTTGAATCCATTTCAATTCCTGGCTGTATTACTCATGGTTCTCTATGTTGACCTACTCACTTGCAGATGTGAACTATCATCTCTCTGAACGTGTGATTTAAATATTGGGATTGTGGAAGTCATTGTCATTTATTGTGTTTACAAACTCCATTTCCTCACAGGGATTCCATCCCATCCCTGGCCAACATCATTTTTTTTTCATTCATTTGTGGGACTTGGGTGTTGCTGGCTGGCCAGCATTGATAGCCCATCTCTATTTGCCCTTGAGAAGGTGAGGGTGAGCAGCCTTTTTTTTATAGATTAGATTAGATTAGACTTACAGTGTGGAAACAGGCCCTTCGGCCCAACAAGTCCACACCGACCCGCCGAAGCGCAACCCACCCATACCCCTACATATTACCCCTTACCTAACACTACGGGCAATTTAGCTTGGCCAATTCACCTGACCCGCACATCTTTGGACTGTGGGAGGAAACCGGAGCACCCGGAGGAAACCCACGCAGACACGGGGAGAACGTGCAAACTCCACACAGTCAGTCGCCTGAGTCGGGAATTGAACCCGGGTCTACAGGCGCTGTGAGGCAGCAGTGCTAACCACTGTGCCACCGTGCCTTCTTGAATCCCTGCAGTCCACGTGCAGGTGGTTGACCCACAATGCCAATAGGAAGGGAATTCCAGTATTTTGACCCAACAACTCTGAAAGAACTGCAGTATATTTCCAAATCAGCGTGATGAGTGGCTTGGGGCGGGGTGGGGAGTGTGGTGGCGGTGGGATGTGAAACATGCAGGTGTTGTTTGACACAGACGATTCACAACTTTGGTAATCCCGTCGGCCATGATCTGATTCCTGACACCATGCCCTGACCATTATTAACTTTAACTACTCACTGCTCCAGAATGTACTTAACTGACTTAACCCATCTGCTGTTTGAACCTTGAGCTGTGAAATACAGACTACAATCTACTGCTGACAATCTTGGGTTTAAACCTGCATAAATAAATCTGATTCGAACTCATCCCAAAATCCCATCCATCTGATATTGCTGTGCACGGTATATCGCGATAGTGTCTGGCAATGCCTTTATTTTAATATTCTCAAGCAATATAACTCCTTTGTCCATGAAACTCCACTCAGTCTCTCTGTGTCGATTATCCAAATCCCTGCCAGTTGTTCATATTTAACCTAGTTTCCTTCAAGTGTATTTTCTCTCAAGCAATAACTTTCATATTCAACCACCCCAAATCCACGCCCCCATCTCTCTCTCTCTTTCACACACACACACACACACACACACACACACACACACACACACACACACACACACACACACACACACACACACACACACACACACACACACACACACACACACACCTTATACAGGTCCAATGGAGATTGAAATCTTCCTCTGCTGTGTGTATTTGATATGTGCATCTTTCCCATATTATACTAATGTTAGCAATATTCGTCATGCTGGCCAGATAATCCAGATTACTGAGCAATACACTTGCATGGCCTGCAGAGCTCACCGTGTTAGTCCATCAGCTTGTCCCAGTTTATGTTGTTTGAAGTGTTCTGTGAAGCCGATTCAAAATTTGATGAAACAAACCATTTCATCTGATCTGAAAATATCTTTATTTCATGGTCACATGCTTGCAATTTTGCACTCTAAGGGTTCAATCCAACACTTAGTCCCACTACCCAGTCTTTTTCTATATATTTACACAACAGGATCTCAGTTAATTAGCTGTCTGCTTCTGTCTTTAATGTGAATCATTCTGTCCCACTGTATCTTTCCCTGACCTTGGTTTATGGCTCCCTCGTGTTTCGGGTGCAGGCATTGTGAAGCTCCGAAACAATGAATTGGTGCGTGTCAGGCTGCTGTTCACTTCCCAGTGTGTCCCATGTGGTTCTCCATGGACAGGATAGGGTGGTGTGTGTCGGGCTGTTGTCCACTTCCCGGTGTATCACGTGTGGTGTTCCATGTTGGAAAGGGGTGTGTATATCGGGCTGGTTGTTCGCTTCCTGGTGTATCCCATGTGATGTTCAATGGTGGGTAGTGGTTTCAGCAGCTTTGACTCACGTCTTTGAAACTTGATCTGCGCCTGTCCACTAAACATCTGACTTCTGTGTTTGTCTCTTTGAGTTGATCGTGTGCTCAGTAACACGAGGAAGACCCTTGAGTATTAGTGTAAAGGACCAGGCACCTAACGTCTCTGTCAATGTTGTCACTTTAAATAAAGGTTATTTGCTCATTTTCTTTAAAGAAAGTCCTAAAGGCTGAACTGCCTACTGAAAACGGCTGAAGTAAATAACCTAGGAGGCGTTCAGGTTTTTTTTATATAGATAGTGATAATAATGGTCAGCATGCACAGACCAGACTTTACAGTTTTTCTGAGCTGTAACAATCACCAGGTGCTTGGATTGGGAGAAGGGTTGGAAATTCAGTAAATTACCCGGGCTGCTATCCTCTCTGAGATCTGTCCTGATGCTGCTTCCTCCTGGATTGGCGAACTACATGCATGACTGACTGACCTTGGATGTGTATTTTTGCCAAGGGATGAGATCATGGGATGGTCGTACATTGTAACAGTTCATTAGCAGAATGTACTATGTCTATTATTCTGTTAAGATTTCCAGTAGTTAATTTATTCCACGTACCTCTTCTTTTTGCATGTATTGTTATGAGAGTGTTGAAATAAATTATGTGGTTTGACCAGCTGCATCGCATCTGGAACACCAATTTCACATCTACTTTTACTATAAGACAAAGTTGGCGTCCAGGCTGCCATTTTAAAGCATTTTAAGGCAGTCTGGTCTCGTCCAGAACAAAGTGGGGACTCTTGTCCGCTTCGAAATCGATAATTCTAAATTGGGTTCAGTTTCAGAATTCCTACAGTGTGGAAACAGGCCATTTGTCGCAACAAGTCCACACCAATCCGCCGAAGAGTAACCCACCAAGACCCATTCCCCAACCCTAGTATTCTATACTTAGCCCTGCCTAATGCACCTAACCTACACATCCCTGAACAGTATGGACAATTTAACATGGCCAATTCACCTAACCTGCACATCTTTGGGCTGTGGGAGGAAAACTGAGCGTGCAGAGGAAACCCATGTGGGGAGAGGGACAATGTGCACTGGGTGATTGTTAGGCTCAAAGGCGGCGTTTAGTAGTAGTTTGTGTCTTTTGTTCCGAGTGTTGAATTCGGTTGGTTTGAATAGTGCTTTGTGTAGAAATGGTTCTTTCTGTTTCTAAGCGTTTTCTGGGTGTGGAAAAAGTGAAGTTGGAGATTTTACAAAAGGTGAGCAAGGCAAAGTTTTTAGAGTTGGCAGACAAGCTGTAGTTGGGTTTGTGTTTGTCTGTGAGGAAAGGAGATAATTACAGCTATAGCTTGGCGTTTGAATTTTGGTGGAACATAATCAGAATCTTTGCATATGGTTGGAATTCAATTGTAGATGAGGCAGCTCCAACATAAAAAGGAATTGAAACAATTTGAAATTTGATTTTAGGTAGAATTAAAAGAAAAGGAGAAGAAGAAGAAATACAGAAAAAGAAAGAGGAAAAGCAGGAAGGGAGAGAGTTTCAACTTCAAAAGTTAGCAATTACGGAAGTCGACTTATCAGGGTGGAGATGAAGTTAGACGGTAAGCTAAATGAGGAAGATAGTGAGGATGAGCAATTCTATAGTAGCCAAAGATCTGATGGAGATATATTTAAATACATACAGGCATTATCTAAATTTGTTGCGAAGAATGCAGAAGCCTTTTTAATTTCATTTGAGAAGGTGGCTAAACGGATGCAGTGGCCACTGACCAAGTGGATTTAATTGATCCAAACAAAGCTGGTAGGTATAAGGAATTAGGTATTTGTATCACTATCAGAGGGTGTATCTGGCCAGTATGAGGACGTGAAGAAAGCCATCTGAAGTGTATATGAGCTTGTGCCAGAATCCTACAGACAGTGCTTCAGGAATCTAAAAAGTCATGCCTGGTTAAATGTACGTTGAGTTTGAAAAAAATCAAACAAAGTAATTTTGAAAGGTGGATAAGGGTTTTAAAAATAAAGCAACCTATGACACTCTTAGAGAGATTCTTACTTTGGAGGAGTTCAAACTTTCACTTCCTGCAGTCGTGAGAAGTCGTCTGGAAAAGCAGAGAGTTAAAACGGCAGGCTTAGAAGCTGAAATGGCCTAATAGTTAGCAATTGGTCTAAAAATCAAAGGTTGGCTTCTGTGAGTGATGGAGAAGAATGTTCGACAGCGAAAATTTATTCCTGTGAGAGTAAGGTTTACTGGCCTGGGCCAGGAGTAGCAGGTAAACGTACATTGAGTGGTACACGAAGCATATAAATCTTGTAAGATGAGACATGAGGAGACATGTCATTGAGAAAGAGTATTGGAGAGATGAGATTTGTTCCACGATGTAACGTGTGGTTGGAGTGTCCGGTGAAACAATCTTCAGAAATATTTCACAATTGGGCCTTGAGCTTGGTGTTGACGTTACAACATTTCAGCATTTAACTGGTAAATGACTTGCCTGAGACAAATCTACATACAATCATAACTCCTAAAGGGAAATTTAGGGAGAAAACGTCCGGGATATTCAAGAATAGAGATTATTCTTGTTGCCATTCAATTTGGAAGTTATTCAGGTGACGGGACGAGAAACCATACTTGATGTCAAGTTTTCGAGACTTGGATGAAGAAAGACAGAGGTGTTCTGTGGCCAGAGTAAACTGACTGAAATAGAATGGAGTTGTGAATTTTTGCATGATTAGTGTCAATACAATATATATGCATTGTAGTCTAGAATAACGAGTTCAAAATGAAGTCAACTTTGCACATTGATTGTTCTTTCATTTCAAAGGGAGCGCTGTGATGATATTATCATTTTAAAAACAATATTTTCTCCTGGGTTTTTTTGAAGAGAGTTCTTAAAGGCAGAGGTGATGAACTGGCCACTGAAAACGGCTAAAGTAAATAACTGAGTAGGCCTTTAGGATTTATAAAAATGGTGGGAACAATGGAAGAGCAGCGGCCAGCTCTCACAGATCAGATTTTTTCGTTTCATTTTAGCTGCATTATTCAGAAGCTATTCAGGGTCCCAGAAGGGTTGGAAGCTTCAATATATTACCCCTAGTTCCTATTCTCTCTGAGATCTCATCTAATGTTGTCTCTTTCTGGATTGGAAAACTGCATGTAAGAATCTGTATTTGAGTTTTTTGTGCCAAGCAGTGTGTACCAAGAAGGTATGACATCTATTGTTTGTGTAAGTATTCCAACACACAAGTTATTCCAAATTGTTCTTTTCTTTGATTGTATTTTAACTAAAGCATTTGAAAAGATTATATTTTGCTTCACACTTCATTTCTATGGTTAAATAAGGAAAAGTTTGGGTAACATTTTTAAAATATTATACGGGGGTCTCATCTGATGCATAACTCTCGTAGCTCAGGGACTTCTGACTCTCTCCTGTTATTGAAAATTTAGTGGAGGGGCTGGGGATGGTTTACTAGATGTTGTGCTGTGAGCTGCATCAGACATTTAGGGAGACCTGGGGATTTGGTGACCCAACTCTGGATGGAGCAAAGGGACTGTATTTACAGCAAGTGGGTCTACAACATGAACACCAAGTGGATCAAAGGCTGCAGAGAGGGGAACTTCTGAAACCATGGAGTGAGTGGGTGTGGGGAAAGGGATCTGCTCTATCCACCCCGGGTTTTCCAAGACCATCTTCGCAAGCTGAAATTAATCCATGAGCAGAGTGTGAGGAGATCCTGATTGAATAAGGAGCTGGTCACACAGCAGTGCAACCTCCTAAAACATGACCAGCAGCTTCACACCAGGGGGAGTATGGTGCTGCCAGTGGTTGTAAGGTCATTGTTTCAGTCCACTTCTATGATCCAGAACCTTCCAGGCAGGACTGTGTGACATTTTCCAGTATGTCGACATCAATGTCACCATTCAGAAACGGATGATATATATGGTGGATGAGGTGAATACAATGTTTTCTCCCTCAGCAGAGAACTGCCGAGCGTATCCTTGTTTTCCCAGTAAAACGGGGTTCCCAATGATGTACGTGGCATTGAGGAGATGGAAGAGAACTGAAGGACATCTCACTCCATTAATGTTACAGTGCGCCCATGCACAGCACATCAGGCTGGTGAATACCCACTGTCCTAGCAGAAGCCACAGCCCTTCAGAAGCTGTCAGACCATCCCTTCATCAACGGTCTCCATGTGGAAAGAAATGAATGTATCTTAAAGGCCATACCCTTGCTATATGTTTCAAAACGCTGTCCCCACTGCCAACCAACATCAAAATATCCGGTATATACTGAGAGCACCCGGGCCTCTGAGAATGCCACGAAGCAGACCATCCGAGAGATGGAGCAAAACCTCCCATGTCTGAACTGGTCTGAGTGAACTCCCCACTACACAGTATTACAAGGCCCTGTCATCGCGCTCCATTTCAGGAACATACTCGCTTCCATTCTTCCTGTAAATGTAATGTCAGGTTATATCATATTATATTCCATCAGCCTCTCTTGATAATTTAATGTCTTACTTATCACAGAGTCATCACCAAACGTAGTTACATCTGTTCCATACTCCTGAACATTGATATAGGTTCCAAATAGTTGAGGACCAAGCATTGGTCACTGTGTGACTCCACTGGTGACGTTCTGTCAAAATGATTGAGACTGATTTATCCGGAGTGGCTGCTTCCTGTTTGATAACCAGCCCTCCCCATTCCTGTGTAACATATTCGAAGGGCTAAATAAGAACAAGGAAAATCAGTCAGTAATTCAGCAGCTCCATCTGCTCCACCACTGAATACAACCATGGCTGATGTCATTGTGGCCTCTGTTCCACTTTCCTGCCATCTCTCCATCCTGAAACTCTCGTCTGTTGTTGTAGATTGCTAAACATGAAAAAAAATCCACTCCACATATACACTGTCAATTACTGTTAGCATTTTAAAGCCCTCAAAGAGATCTTCTTTCATTGTCATAAACATGAGATGAGAGACCTGAACTGCTCAAACTCTCTTCATTAGACAAACCCCTTATTTCTGAAAACAATCTAATGAACCTCTTTTGAATTAACTTAAATGCAAATGCATCATTCTGCAAGTCAAGGCACCCGAACTCTACTCCATTTGCAGCGTCACTAATGTATTTCATAGCTACTTCAACACTCCCTAGCTTTCCACTCCATCCTTACTATGCTTGCCTTTCCCATTACTTGCTGCACCTGCATGTAGGTTTTCTGTGAAATGCACGTGAACATAGAGACCCCTCTGCACCTGAGCACTTTGAAGTTTCTCCCCATTTAGATAATAATTTGCCTTCGTATTTCACTGGCCAAAGTGAATAATCTCATAGTTATCCATTTTAATTTTCATTGCCAAGTGTTAGCCCATTCACTCAAACTAACCATATTTAATTTAAACCCCTTTAGATTAGATTAGATTAGATTAGATTCCCTACAGTGTGGAAACAGGCCCTTCAGCCCAACCCTTTACATCTTCATTCCGAAGTAATTTCTCACCGATGTTAGTGTATTCTGAAAAATTGGTTATAGTATGTTCTACCCTATCGACCGAGTAATAATATGGGTGATAAAAAGTTAAGACATGAGAACTGAAATCTGTGGCACCCCACAGGATACATTTTCCAGATGAAAATGACACATTTATTCCATCTGACTGCATTTTGTTGTTTCACCAATCCTCCATCCAAGCTAGTAAGTTACCCCTAGACGCATGTTGTCTGACATTACCACTTACTCTTTGGAGAAGCAACATATCCAATCGCTTCTGGAAGAGCAGATATATTCCATCTTCAGAACTCCCACAATCCACCTTGTTTGTGACATCTTTAAATAACTCAAGCAAACAATTCAAACATGATTTAGCCTTCATAAAACCATGTTGACTCTGATGGATTGTGGTTGAACTTTGCAAATGTCCTGAACATTGGACTCTAACAAATTGCCTTAAATTACAATAGTTTATTGTTACATTTTACTCCGTAATGTATACCATTATTACAAGTTCTTCCTTTTCGAAAACCTTTACGTTTTGAATTTCTGTTTAATGGGCACAAGGCTTTAAGAGATCTGCTCCAATTGCTGTGTAAGAGCCATGTGTGGCTGAATGGACTCATAATCCTGCTGGTGTACAAACTAGGTGGGCTGACGTCTTTTTGGTGTTCCAATGTCATCGTCTCCAACGCTGGAATGACCTTCTCCTGTTGATGTGTTAGAGAGTTGGGGGATTATGGAATTGATATGGCTTTTGCCCGAAACGTCGATTTTCCTGCCTGACCTGTTGTGCTTTTCAAGCACCACTCTGATCAAAACACGGGGAATAGGCAGCATTGTTGAAAGATTATTGTCCTTCTCTACTCTATCAGCGGAATGGGAGATCTGGAGAAAATCTCACAATAAAGCCTGAGAGGAGAAGAAGTGATGTGGTGAGATGATTTCTACCATTAATCTCCCTACAACCCACTTCACTGAGATTTCACTGAATCATATGAGGTGGAACTCAGAAACAGGAAGGAGGATCAAACATTGATGGGAGTTATATATCAAAGTAAAAGCTGCAATACATCTGTTGGGCATGTTATAAAACATGAAATGGGATATATACGTATCTGTGTACTGCATTAATAATGTACTGTTTAAATTATACCTAAGCTGGGCTAAGAATGCTAATGCAGAGAAAAATGGATTTCATGAGCACGTGTGAGATGGCTTGCATTAACACTATTTCGAGCACAGAGCTCAAGATCAGGTTGTTTAGGAATTGGTGTTGGATGATCAGAAGAGCTACTTGAAACCTTTGCTGTAAACGACCTTTTGGGAACAGTGGCCGCAACTTTTTATTTGAGATTCGATTCCCCACAGTATGGAAACAGGCCATTCGGACCAGCAAGTCCACATCAGCCCTCCAAAGAGTAATCCACCCAGATCGGTTTCCCTTTGATTAATGCACCTTCCGCTATGGACAGTTTAATATGGCCAATTCACCTGACCTGCACATCTTTGGACTGTGGGAGGAAGCTGGAGAACCCGGAGGAAATCCACGCAGACGCGGGGAGAATGTGCAAACTCCACACAGACAGTCGCCCGTGACTGGAATCAAGCAGGGGTCCCTGTTGTTGTGAGGGCAGCAGTGCTAGACAACGAGCCACGGTGCTGGCTCTATTGGTTTTCTTTTATGCTGTTTGAATACACGACAGTTTTTGTTGTATTTGAAGTAACGGTTATGAATCTGAGTAATGCAAGCCATGAAGGTGTGAGGGGAAAGTGGAGACGGCAGATGTTGGAGATCAGAGACGAAGAATGCGGTGCTAGAAAAGCACAGCCGGTCAGCCAACATATTAGTAGCATGACAATCGATGATTTGGGCAGAAGCCCTTCATCAGGAATGAGGTTTGTGGGCCAAGGGGCTAAGAGATAAATGGGTGGGGTGTGTGGCGGGGGGACGTAGCCAGGAATATGATAGGAAGATGGAGGAGGCATTGAAAGCGATAGGTGATGCAGGGAGACAGAATGCTTCATCTACTGCATGCATTCAACCCGATGTGATCTCCTCAGCATCGGCGAGACAGGACATCAACTTGTAGATCGTTTCAGAGACCATCACTGGTACAGTGACACTGACCAACTTCACCACCTTGTGGCTGAACACTCTCACTTCCCCTACCAAACCACCAAGGACATGCAGGTCCTGGCCTGCTCCATCGCCAAACCCTAACCACCCGACGCATGGAGGAAGTACGCCTCATCATCCGCCATGGGACCTTCAAACCATAGGGGATCAATGTGGATTTCGCCAGTTTCCCCGTTTCCCCTCCTCCCGCCTTATCTCAGTCCAATCTTCCAACTCGGCACGGCCCTCTTGAATGTTCTTGTATGTCCATCTTCCTTTCCAGCTATCAACTCGACCCTCCTCTCCGACCTATCACTTTAACAATCCCCTCCCGCCAACCCCCCCCCCCCCACCCACGTTTACAAAATAGATGAAAGGAAGCAGCTTAGAAAAATACCAAATATTGTAATAAGCCAATGGATTCAGAGTAATGTAGGACCCAGCAAAGGAGGGCAAAGAAACACAGCAAAACAATCAAGAAGAGAAAAAGCATGCCAACAAAAAAAAACACGTAAAAACTGCTAAAAAGCTTCTATCAATGTCTGAAACAGCAATAAAAGCAAGGTCAAATGTGAAACAGTAAATGTGCGGACAGGATAATTTATTGCAGAGAACAGAGACATTACAGGGAAAATAAACAGTTTCTTTGTTCCTGTCTTCATGGAAGAATTATATCCAGAAATTTTCCCAGAAAGACCAAGTGACCAATGGACTTGAGTCTAATGTCATTCATATCTGTGATGAGGTAATATTTGAAAAATCAACTCGATTGAGTGTTGATGAATTTGACAGACCAGATTTACTTCATACAAACATTTCAGTGGAAGCAGTAATAATCACATTGGTTACATTACGGATTTTCACATTATTTTCCGACACCTTCCCGAAAGGTAGGTAGCCAATTGGGATAATGGATAGTTATAAATATTATCCGCCAATTTAAGTAAGGATGAAGATGTATAGTGGTGAACGACAGACCAGAAACTTGTCATCCACACTCGGGTGTCTGTTGGACTCGATTTCAAAGAACATGCTACTAGATATATAGAAGGTAATGAGAAAACTGGGGAGTGTGATAATGCATCGATGAAAGGAAAACCAAGAGTGGCAAACATTTTTTTTGGAATGGTTTGAAGGTACATCTTGTCGACGTTAGCAATGAGAAACCAATGGATAACGTACAGCTGGATATTCAGGAGCATATTTTAAGAACTCGCACACTAATATCATAAGAAAAGTTAAAGCAAAAAGTCTTGTGCAGATGGGACAGTAAAAATTAGGTTTACATTCATATGAATTTAATTGGAATATAGAAGATGTCGTGCACCCGTTGCATAGTGTGTTGCTGAGACAAAACTGAGAGTATTGTTTACTGTTGTGCAGTCTCCATCTAAGAAAGAATATACTGCGTACAGAGGAATTGCAAAAGGCGTTCTCCAGATTAATCCCTAAAATGGCAAGATTGTCTGATTGGGAAACTCGGCCTGTGATCTCGAATCTCAAATAATGACATGTGATCGTAATGGATTTTAGAAACTTAGAACATAGAGGGGACTGAATAACAGAGGGACATTGAGAAGGGCACTCAGGCGCGATTAGGGAGAATCCCATGATATTCTGCATGGACAACAAGTAAAAAACGAATAATCAGCCAACAGTAAGTACCCATCAGAGACCAAGGGGGCAATCTGTGTGTGAAGGTGGAGAACATTGAGAGATTGTGATATGAGAGCTTCACATCTGTTTTACTTGTGAGAAGGAGGTTGCAGGTACAGAATTCGACATGGTGGATGGGGAAGATCTTGAACAGATTGATGTAAAATGCGAGCAGGAATTTGAGGCTTTCGCTGGTAGAAAATTGGACTGATTGCCAGGTCTGAATGAGTTGTATCACAGGCTGTTGTGGGAGACAAGGGAGGAAAGACCCTGACTGAAAAATTTAAGTAGAATCTGACCATAGAGGAGGTTCCAGTTTAAAGTAATGATGGAAGAGATAGACCGGGAACTATATACAAGCAAGCATTAGACCACTGTTAGGGAAATTACTGGAGAAAATAGGGAAGGAGAAAATTGAACTCCAATCAGAATGGCAAGGCTTAATCAGGGATAATAATTTGAACTTTATCAGAGGGAAGACACACCTACTGAATGTGAATTAGTTTGAGGAGGTCGCTTAATTAGTCTTGCAACAAGGCCTTTGACAAAGTTCCACATGGGAAATGAAAAATAAAGTAAAGTCTCATGGAATCAAGGATAACTTGACAAGTTACAACGAAAACTGTCTCAGTGACAGGAGTCAGAGGGAGGTGGGAGAAGGCTGAGGGTGACAAGGACGGAAAATGTACTCTGGGAGGGTTTTTTAATGTCCACCAACAAGAGTAGCTCAGCTGCAGCATTACTGATTGCGCTGGCCGGGTCCTAAAGGATATAATTGCTAGACTGTGTCTACGGCAGGTGGTGAAGGAACCAACAAGAGGAAAATACATACTTGACCACATCCTTACTAATCTGGAATTTGCAGAAGTATCTGCCCATGACAGTATTGGTAAGAGTGACCACCGCATAGTCATTGTGGAGACAAAGCCACATCTTCACATTGAGAAGAACCTTCATCATTTTGGGTGGCACTATCGCCGTGCTAAATGGGATAGACTTCAAGCAGATCTAACAGTTCAAGTCTGGGTTTCCATAAGATGCTGTGGGGCAGAAATAGCAGCAGAATTGTACTCCAGTGCAACATTATGACCTGGCATATCCCCCTCACAACAATTACCATCAAGCCAGAGGATCACCCTTGGTTCAATGGACTGTGCAGGAAGGCAGGAGCAACACCAGTTATACCTGACAAGATCCAGACAGTATCCAGGCTGAAAAGTGGCAAGTAATATTCAGGCCATACAAATCGAGACCCTGACCATCAGCACTAAAATACAATCAACCAACTGCCCCTTGGCATTCAATGGTGTTACTATCACTGAATCCACAGTGGGCTGCAGCGGTTCAACAAGGCAGCACACCACCACTTTCTCAAGGGCAACTAGGGACAGGCAATAAATGCTGGACCAGCCAGTCACACCCAGATTCAGGGAATAACTTTTTTAAACAAAAACATTAACAGAGGAAGGTTGCTTAGTTATCATCGGGATCGTGCTTGGGCCCGAGCTGTTCACAATATCCATGAAATATTTGATTGCGGGAATCAAATACAATATATCCCAATCTGCTGACAGAACTAAAGGATGTTGGATTGTGAGTGGGTGAGGAGTTTCAAAAAAGCGTCATGGTGACTCAGACAAGTGGAGTGAATGGGCAAATACGTTGCAGATGGAGAGCAATGTAGGAAGAGGTGATGATGTGCCCTTTGGCGGGAACAATAGACTGGAAGCCTATCATTTGAAAAGGGATTGTTTGAAACACGTAGATCTACAAAGGGACGTATGCTCCTTATTGTTGTTTCATTCTGTGCAGCGCTCCGAGGTCCCTGCAGCGCAGTGAGGTCTGAACCGAGAAGGCAATACTGGGAATGGCAACGACACGCTGCCCCGTGTATATAGACCCACCAAGTGGGGAGCTGTAACATTGAAAAGGATCTGCATCTGTCTGTACGCCAGTCACTGAAAGCATTATAGCAGGAACAGAAAGCAGTTAGGAAGATAAATGGTGTGTTGAACTTCATTTCATGGGATTTGAATCCAGGAGTAAGGGTGTCTTACTGCAGCTGTATAGGGCCTTAGTGAGACCCCATCTCGAACATTGTACAATATTGTGTGCAGTTTTGGTCTCTGTCCCTAACAAAAGACAAACCTGACATTCAGGGAGAGCAGCGAAAGATGACCAGACCGATTTTCAGGATGACAGGCTTGTTGTGGGAGCAGAGTTCGGGGCGACGGGGCCTGTATTCCATTGGGTTTAGGAAAACGGGTGGAGATCTGACTGCGATATATAAAACTCTGACAGGGTGACGCAAATTGGAAGCAGGGATGATGATTCCCCAGGCTGTGGTGTCTAAAACAAGGGGCCACAGTATTAGTTACAGACAGGCCATTCTACATTGAGATGACAATAAATGTTTACACTCAGAGACTGGTGAACCTGAGGAATGCGCTGGAACCTGGAAGCCAATACACTGAATATAAATACAGATTTAGAGACAGTAAAGGGATGGTGGGAGAGCAAGAGAATTGTGTGGAAATAAAAGGGCAGCCATAATTATATTGATTTAGGTAGCAAACTCGATTGACCAAAGGGAGTACTGTACTTCCTATTTATAGCTTTCCAAGGTTACTCACATTAACGGATATATTCATTGTACGGGATATGTGCATTGATGAGATGTTTGAACATGAAATGGAATGGGGGAGGCTCAATGTGTTGTATGACCTCCTCCTTTACGGTGTTTCTGTGTAGTCTGTGGGAAAGTTGTCACCAACTCTCAGATGTTAGGAAGGAGGTCTCACCAGGGTCGTCAGGATTGTGTTTACCGTTCCCTTTTCCGACACCGAGGCTGGTCCTGGGTGTTCTGTCTGGTTTTATCCTTTAAGACCTCAGAGCAGTTTGATGCAAGAGAGTGTCTTGCTTAGCCGATGAAGAGACCATTGTAGGGTATATAACATGTCTGTGTGTCTGAAGTCACTTTTAAGCCAGACCAGGAAAGCACGGGAGATTCACTTCCTGAAAGTGATTGGGGAAGCAAATTCGTGTTTACAATCGACATTGGCTTCAAGGTCATATTAGGGACACCAGATTTTGCTTGTTAATATTTTATTAATTATTTTTATCTTCCATCGCTGCCAAAGCATTAGCCTGGTCTAGATTGGTAATCCAGTGACTCTTCCACAACAGCACCATTTCCACATGGGGACCTATCTGAAACCACATTGAGCAGGTTATTTCTGTGCTGCTTGACAGCTCTGTCAAAACTATCTCTCACCAATGTGACTATCGGGATTGTACCGAGGGAGTGGTAATTGGTCAGATTGTAATTATTCCCGTTTCAGTTTCGATATTGATGTCATAACAGTTTGGGGCCTTGCTGTAAGGGGTTTCGACAGACTTGAACAGATTTGTGATACAAAATGAACCAGCAGATTAAAACATGTGGCAATTAGTGACCTAGATCTTCAAAACAAACCGGTGGAAAACTTCGTTTAATTTTGTTAACTTGTGGTTGGTTAAATTAAAAGTGAGATAAATGGGTTTTAGCATTACTAAAGAGCTTCCCAAATTTGTCAAGGCAGTTTACGAAAACAGAAGAAGGAATATTTTTAGAATTAGCAAATAGTTTGGAATTGGGTTTAACCAGAGAGAAAAGGGAATCTGAAATTGAAATGGACATGGTCAAACACTTTGATGTGTCAGAGAAACAGGCAACTGCAGTAGAGATGGAAAAACTTAAATTGCAAATATGGCAACTGGAGTTAGAAGATGAAAAAAGGGATGGAAACAGAGAGAGATAAAAAAAAGAGAAAGAGAAAGAGAGAGAAAACTTGAAATTCAGAAGTTGGTACTTAGACAAGAAAGTTAAATTAACAGGATAGAGATGAAAGGAGAATTTCGGGATGTATACAGCTATGTTAATACATTACCATATTTCGGTGAGAAAAATGTCAAAATCTGTTTTTATTTCATTTGAAAAAAATGGCTCGGCAGATGGTGTGTCCAGTGAACTTCTGGGTAATTTTCATTCAGACTAAGCGGGTGGGCACAGCTCGTGAGGTATGTGCAGCTCTGTCAGATGAAGGGTATAGAGATTATGCAGATGTCAAACTGACTATTTTGTGTGGTTATGCATTGGCACTAGAAGAATATAGACAGAGGTTCAGAAATATCGAGACATAACCAGGTCAGACTTACGTTGCATTTGAAAGAGTTAACCACAGACACTTTGATAGATGGGTGTTGGCCTTAAAAACAGAAAAGACCTGTGAGCCTCGAAGGGAGATTATTCTGCTGGAGGAGTTTAAAGACTCACTTCTAGAGACGGTAAGAATTCATGTGAATGAACAGAAAGTTCAAGAAGTGGGAAGCGCGGCAGAAATGGCAGGTAAATATGCATTGGTGCATGAGATGAAATTTAGCTTCTGGGAGGATTTTCATCCAGTGAGGGATAGAAATTGGGAGAAGGTGAGATCCTACACCACAAAGTGAACAGTAGAGCACACTAACAATAGTTTAGCACAGGAGAAAAAAGAAACCCAAGGGGGTTGAAAGGTGTTGAAAGGCCTAGGTGTTCTCATTATAAGGGAGTGGAACACAAAAAATTACAGTGCCATGGTTTAATTGGTGTTTGCATTGCAGTAAGCTGGCACACACAGTGCTGGACATTGAAGGAAGACACTTTAGGAAAAGATGCGGTAGAAGAGGCTAAGCCAGTGGTATTAGTGAAACTGGTAAAGGAGTCCCCAAGTGGAGCCGAGGAGCTGCAAGAGAATGAACAGCCGAGGAAAGGGCTGGTACGGAGTTAGTATCTGATCTCTGTAAAGAATTTGCCTCTGTGGATAAACTTTACTCAGAAAGGGCGGTGGGGTGGGGGGGGGGGGGGGGGTCGGTGCGGGGAGAAGGGTAAGGACAAGAAATCAACATTTTGTGAGATACGGGATCTGTTCAAGCTCTCTTAGTTGAGACGTGAGGCCCTCGAAAAGTACAACAGATCAGGCAGCATCTGAAGAGCAGGAAATCGACATATCAGGCATAAACCGATTGTCAGGAACGTGGTGGGCGGGCAAGGAGGCTGAAAGTTAAAGCTGAGGCTAGGAGCTGGGCTGGTGGGGTGGTCACTGGCAAGGCTATAGGATGATTTAGGTGGGAGTGATAGTGATATGTTAGAGGGGAGGGTGAAGTTGATATGTGTAGAATACGATGGAGAATTAAGACAGTTCAAGAGGGCGGTGCTAATTTGAATGGTTGGATCTGGGATGAGGTTGGGGGAGGGGAGATTTATAAATTGGTGAAGTCGATGTTGACGCTGTACAGTTTGAGCGGTCCAGCTGTCCTACCACCTATCCACTTCATCCTCCTCTCCGACCTATCATCATCACCCCCACCTGCATCTACTTATTGCCTTACAAGCTACCTTCCACCGAACTCCACTCCCACCCTCCTATTTATTTCTCAGCCACCTTCCCCCTCCCTTACACCACCTTTCCTGATGAAGGGCATGTGCCTGAAACGTCAACTCTCCTGCCTCCTGAATACTGCCTGACCTGTTGTGCTTTTCCAGCCACACAATTTTCAACTCTGATCTCCAGCATCTGCAGTCCTCATTTTCTCTCAGCCCCTAATAGTAAGAGATGGAAGTATTTTCACTCTTTCTGACATGGTACTCAAGAGCGTGATAATTTGTGGGATGGGGACAGAAATTAAGGTTGGTGGACAGAAACATCAGGTTAGAGTGCCAAATCAGGATTGGGGAAGTAAAAGTGAGAGTGAGTGACAGACTGTCAATTCCAGGAATGCGGTTTATTCTTGGAAATGGTTTAGCAGGATCCAAGGTGGGAGAGACACCTTGGGAACTAGGGAACAGAGGAGTTAAATGAAATATACCCAGGAATTTTTACACATTGTGTACTAACAAGATCCCACTGTCATAGGTTACAACAGCAAGGAAAAACAAAAAAAAAGACAGGGAGTTGATGTTCAGTTAACTGACACCCTATTTGATGTAATTGCGCAGGAAAACACCTGAACGTGGAGAGAAACGGTAATTTAGTTCAGAATGAAAATGGGCCAAAGTGCACTAGATCATGTTACCGGTAGCATGCTGTGTTTTACGGGTAGCACATGGACTAACTGCAGGCTGTCAGCTAAGTGTACGGAAGACTCAGGCACGGGTACAGAAGCATTTCTAGCTGCCTGGAATGCACAAGGATGTCGTTAAATTTTGTTACACATGTAACACATGCCAAATGGTAGATAAGTCACAAACAGTAATAAAACCAGCACCTTTGTTACCAATTCCAGCATTCGAAGAACCTTTCACATAGGTTATGATTAATTATGGAACTCCTCTTTCCAAAATAAAAGTAGAAGCCAATATTTGCTAACCACAATGGATGTGCCTACCAGATTTCTAAAGGCAATTCCATTACGGAGTGTTAAGGCACAAAGGGAGGTGGAGGAGTTGGTATCTATCTTTTCTCGCTGCTGCCTACCCAGAGAGATTCAGTCAGACCAAGGGTCTCATTTTACCGCTCAGCTGTTTAAGGAAATCATGGAAAGCTTCGGCATATAGCACTTCAAATCAAGTGTGCCCCATCCTGAATCCCAGGGAGCATTGAAAAGTTAGCATCAGACAGAGAAGACCACGTTAACAGCATACTGTCAGGATTGGCCAAATGATTGGGATAAAGGTGTCCCATTAAATTGCTTATCATCGAAAATGCCCCAAATAAATCTATTCCATCGAGTTCCTTTGAGTTAATACTCGTACACGAAGTGAGAGGTCCTTTGAAATTTACTAAAAATAATTTGACAGGACCGAAGTCCGAGATCTCATACTTGGATTATGTATGTGAGATGAGGGAGAGATTAAATGGAGTGGGTGAGTTAGCCCAGCAGCACCTGAAGTGGGCACGGCATGGAGTAAAGCAGGTGGGGATGACTATTAGTATTGCCAGCAGTGATACGAAATCCCTTCAAGGCCAGGTTTAGTGGCCCCTTTCAAATTACAAAAAAATTGTTGAGTCAATTAAACTATCTGGTAAAGATACCAGATATGACAAAAAACTTCATCGAGTTTGTCATGTGAATGAATCATACTGCAGCCACAATTAAGACTCAGGAACACAGTTGCGGCCAAATGTACAAATCGTGCAGTTTATCTGTATGATGTAGTGATCGTTAGCAAGTGATTAAAAGCTCCTATATTACAGCAGACTGAGCATGTTGAACGATTGCAAGAAGCAAACTTGTTATTAAACTTAAAGAAAACAGAATTCATGAAGACAGAGGTGATGTTCTTGGGACATTACAATGGACATGGAAGGTTGACCCCATGGAACACAAAGACGAAGGGCTTTGAGGAATTTCCACAACCATCCTCGAAGAAAGAGGTGCTTCAGTTTTTCGAACTGAGTGGATTCTATTGGAAGTTTGTTGCAAACGTCAGCAGTGTATTGGCCCCACTGCTAGATTTATTAAAGAAGAACACAGAATTGCGTTGGACAGAACAATTCCAGGAGGCATTTGAGGATTAATCAACCCGCACCAGTTTTAGCAGCACCAAATATTTTGAAACCCTTTGAAATTTGTGTTTGATGCTCGGGATATAGGGGTTGGAGACGTATTGATACCGAAAGCTGATGATGGAATTGAATGGCCAATTGGCTAATTGTAGAAAAGCTCAATATCCACCAGAAAAAAAATACAACATCCACATTATTGAAAAAGAATGATTGAGTTTCATACTGGCCTGTCAGTATATTAATGTTTATATGACAAACAAGTTGTCAGAGACTGTTGTGGACAACAACGACAATCCTCTCGTATTTTTGAGACATTTAAAGACCAAAATATGTGACTATTTAATTGGAGTCTTTTGTTACCGACTTTACACTGACAAAATGGGTATGCTGTGTGTCGTAAAAATGTTATAGCAGATGTTTTATCGTGACGTTAAAGCAAGAAGTGCAGATAAACGTTGACTTATTCCAGTGTTATATATGTGTGCAGAATTAATATGAATTGGTGTAACTGAAATTAATACTTTTGTATTTCATAAAAATGGGATTAAGAATTAAAATTAAAGAAATGTTGGTTCATTTCTTTTTCCTGAAGGGGGAGGTGTTATGAAGCCGAAAGCATATCTGGTCACTTTAAGACAGAACCGATTTTGCTGAATAGAAAGTACAACCACAGATGCCAGCTAAAGGTTAGACTGTTGCAAATCTAACACTTAGCTGGGAATTGGATACCTGAGTTTTGGTTGCTGTTTTGACAGCAATGCAAATGCAACCAAGGAGTTTAAATAACGCTCAGGATACCAGAAGCCAACGGAATTTGAATATTATTGTTTGGATACCTGGAAGCAATCAAATTGTGAGATGTATTGTGTCATGGGAAGTATATAAACATAGCATTTTGAACACGAAATGGAGAGCCACTGTCATCCAACAGCAGAGTAACTGCTGTAGAGCAGGAGTGCTAACTGGCCATCTCAAACGCTCTATCAAAGATACATGTTCATGTAAAACCTACTTGCAGTAAAAAAAATGCCCCAGGGAGATCAGCAGCTGGAAGAGTGAACACAGCGGGCAAGATAGAGACTGTGTGTTCTTGAGATTGTAATGTTTAATATGCGGGTTGCTGGAATAGCATATTTTTACAGAGTTGGAGTCAGATATTAAGTACTAAGACAAGCGGGGCTTGTAGTTGTGAATAGTTGTTATTTAGCGTTCACTATTAAAGTTAAGAAATAAACTTGCTAACTTTTGTTTAAATAGTGGAATGTAGGAGATCTGTGTCACTCATATTTTAACAGATTACGAGGTGAGGGGAGCTTTTCTGGGTGTCTGGTTTAATTAACAGAGGGGTTCGACTCTACCTTGTAAATGTTCATCCACGCTCATCACATTTCCCTGCAGTTGGCCCATACCCTTCCAGTCCTTTCCTATCCACATATTTATCCAAATGCTTTTGCACTGTTTTCTTGTACCCCCTTAGGCACATCTGCTAGCAGCTCATCCATGTTCCAGCCTCTGTATAAATAAGTGATCCCTCAGGTTCCCTTTTATTCCTTCCTCTCTAACCCCAAACTGATCCCATCACGTCCTCGATTCTCTAAACCTTGGAAATCACTGAGAGCATTCACCCCATCCATATCCCTCATGATCTAATACAGCTCTATAAGGTCCCGCTTCAGTCTCCTACACTCGAAAGAAACGTCCTAGCTTGTCCAACCTCTCCGTATAACTCAGACCATTTGGTCTTGGCAACGTCCTTGTAAATTTCTTCTGCATTCTTTCTAATTTCATAACATCCTCCCTATAACAAAGGTAACAAAACTGAATGCAATACTCCAAGTGTGGCCTTACCAAAGTCCTCTGTAAATGCAACATAAATTCCCAACTTCTATACTCAATGTCCTGCCTGATGAAGGCCAGTGTCTCAAATGCCTTTTTCACTGCCCTGTCTACCTGTGGCTCCACTCTCAGGGAACTGTGCACTTGAATGCCAAGATCTCTCTGCCCACTACACCCCGTAAGACCCTCCCATTCACCATGAAACTCCTACCTTGAGTTGAGTTTCCAAAATGCAAGACATCACGCATCAATGTTAAATTCCATTTGCCATCTGTCGGCTCACTTCCCCACCTGATTAAGGTCTTGCTGTAATTTCTGATACACTTCCTCACTGATCACGCTGCCACTTACTTTAGTGTCATCTGCAAACTTACTAATCATGCCTTGTGATAACAAGCAGCTATGGATCCAGCCTTCACTTTGACAAGCATCCTTCCACTAAACGCTCTGCTTCCCCTACCATCAAGCCAACTGGCCAGTTTCCCTAGCATTCGACGTGATGTAACCCTACAGAGCATGCTGTCATGTGGAAACTTATTACAGGTCTTACTGAAATCCCTAGAAACTATGTTTACCACTCTGCCTCGTCAACCTTCTTGATCACTTAATCAAAGAACTCTAACAAATTGGGGAAGCATGATCTACTCACAAATCTATTCTGATCAGTCCAAATCAAACCCTGTGTAAGTAATGGGTGCAGTCAATGGTATTCTGTGCATCATTGTAAGATGATTCGAGTACATAAGTAAAGCCAGCTCCCTGCTGTTGTACAACCTCGCTGAGAGCGCATTAGGTTCACTCTGTACAGATTTGATCAACTTGGTAAGGAATGATCTCCTAACCACAGACACGGGTGATAGTAACATGTGGATAGAGTGAATAAGCTGAGTGTTTAATCTGTAGTGCCATGAGAGAAGAAGAAATGGCGATGCTGAAACGCGAGGAGTGGCTGCAAAAGAGACATTGATAGGGTGAGAAATTTCATACTTTAACCAGGATTGATTGGTTCGATTTATTGCCACGTGTACTCAGTACAGGGAAGGACTTTATTTATGAGCAGTGGAGGCAGATCATAGTAAGCATCGCCAAACAGATCATAAGGTGGAAATAGACTTGGACAGAGTAAGGCATACAGGTTACACTGAACAGAAAGTGCACTAGACAAGATCAACATGAACAAGATCAGCATTATTTGAACTTAGAGAGTTTTTCCATCAGTCTAACATGGCTTTCCTAATAGTTTATATGCCTAAATTAACTCTCCCCACGTCATTGTGCATTCGGCGTGTGAACCCGTATTAACGTCAGGTTGCCCAACAGCAGCCACAATACCTTCCATCTGAAACAGGTAGATTTTCCCAACATCCCCACCCTCCCTCCCCGTTTACATTTTCCTGCTCATCAGTGATTTAAAGAAAACCAAAAGGATGCGATATCATTCTGCATCCTCTCTGTCGATTCCTCAGTTTCAGTTCCAACATGGCTTAGATCTCGGGGCGCACCTTAATACTAGTGAAGCTATGAAAGCACAAGCCCAAAGGTTCCTCTGAGAGTGTAAATTCTTTCATTGCTGTTGCTGATTGAATGAGTCACTAACGTGCGAAATGCTTCGAAACATGAAGCAGGACCTCTGGTGGCAATTCTCGCGCATTGAATAACGACAGACAGCTTCCAAATGAGACCTTTCAGAGACGACTTTGGGGTACATTTGACAGACAGACTAATTCAGGAATCCATGGTGCGCTGTGACACCAGCGCATCAGCTTCTTCCCTGTCTTTGAACTGGGCTGCCTGCGCAAGGAATGCAAATGCGGTACTTCTAGAAGATGAAATATGCCTTCTTGAGACTTCACACAAGACATATGGCTTCACTCCTTACAGCGAGAAAACCATGTTAAAGTCCCACGTGTGTATCAGGAGCAACGGAGCCACGAGGAACAATGTGGAGCCGTCTATCTGTGCAGCCTCTGCTCCACTTTGTTCATCATATTAGAGCATCATCTAGGAGACACTTAAGACTGCCGATGCTGGAGATCAGAGTAGAGATTCGGTTGCTGGAAAAACACAGCAAATCAGGCAGCATCTTTGAAGCAGGAGAATCGACGTTTTGGGCATAAGACATTCATCAGGAATCAGCATAAATTGCCTCATTCTTCCCTGTGTAAGTGCACTGATGTGATAATGGCCTCCTACTGCTCCTGTGTAAGTGGCTCAAGGCACTGACTGGCTTCTTCATCGTCCAATTGGACAGGGCCAAGAGCATGACTGGTTTACCCCTGGCTCCTGTTTGACAGTTGGATATGCTGACAAGTATGACATTGCCACAGCTTGAAGAGGTTATTTTGTCCTCGTTTCTTTTAAGAGAAAGATTGAGCAATTGTTTCCAAGCTGGCTAGTTCAGACCACTTGAGTCAACAGCTTGCGAGGCCTTAGGTTAATTTTAATGCAGCCTGAATTGGTGTGGCCAGCTCTCACAGATTAGGATCTCTGGGTTTTGGTTTCTCAGTAACATCAAACATTATAGAGGTCTCCACAGAGTTTGAATCGTCAGTGAATGTCTCCTAGTTGCTACTCTCTCTGAATTTTCTCGTGATGCTGTTTTCAATTCCTGGGTTGGAGAAATATTTGTGACATTCTGTGTCTGAATTTACCTTTTTGCCAGAGGCTGTGTTTATGAAAATTTCCTATATTGGAGCAGTTCATTAGTAATAGCTCCTAGATCTATTATTCTGTTAAGCTGTACAATAGAATTACGTTATTCTAAATTCATCTTTCTTTGGTTTTATTTCAACCTTCGTGTTGAAATAAATGGTATTTTGCCCACCACCGAGTAGTTTGACCACTCACAGTGCATCTGGAACAAAAACTTTACATTTCCTTTAAAATAAGAAAAAAATTAGAGTTTAGGCTACCGCCTTCAAATACTTTCGAGGGGCTCTGGTATTGCCCATCAGACAAGACTCCTTCTCTTCCTGGGTAATGGGCTGCAGGCACTGAATGGGCTGGACCTCTTCTTCTCCAATAGTGTCAATGGGCTGAATGGTTTCCTCATATTCCTGTGAAACCAGCTTTAGGTGCTGAATGAACTCTTGTTATCCTGTGGCAATGCGCAGTGCCAGGCAGTGCTGTTACATGAATGTTACAGACACGTTAACAGCACAAGTCTCAATGGAGTCTGGGTCTTGCTGCAAATGGACACAGGCTGGTTCAGGAGCTGACGATGGACAAAATGTTCTGAACATTGTGGAATCTCCAGTGACCATCCCCACCTCTGATCTTATGGTGAGGAGGGTGGGGGCGGGGAGATATTGATGAAGCAGCTGAAGATGTTTATGAAGGGGAAGCTACCCTGAGGATCTCGCACAGAGGTGACCCTGGACTGAGATGATGAACATCTTCCTTTGTGCCATGTTTGACACCAAACACTGAAGAGTTTATTCTGATTCACATTAGGTCCAGCTCCATGATGTCAACAGAATCAACCATTTCCTTGATATCAGGGCCAGTCATTTTTATCTGAACCCTTGTCTCAACCTCTTTTGTTCACATCAATAGGCCATGATAGAGGATCAACACATGTTTTCTTAAAACAGGTGGTGTTGAATGTCAGGAATTCTCTTCTCAAGAGTGTTTGGGGAGCGAGATGACTGAAATTATTAGAAGAGGGAATAGGTGGATATTGATCTGTCAGAGTTGAGGGCAATGAAGAATTGGGTGTGAAAGAGGATTTGAGACCAAGAGCAGATCAGTCATGATCTTACTGAAGGGCAAAACAGGCTGGGGAGTGAACGACCTGCTCCTGTTTCTGATGTTTTCACATTCTTTTATTGGAAAGTTAGTGGATGTTATTTTCATGAATGTTCTGTTATTGCATATTGCAGTCAGGAAGACCAGACGATTATGTGAGCCATCGCTGGGTGAGGTATGGGAGCTGTATTCACAGTGAATCTGGGTCTACAACATGACCAACAAATGGAGCACGAGTTGCAGATAGGGAAAGCTTTGCAAAGTGAGATGAGGGGCCTCTTTCACACCCCGCCTGGATTTTCCAATTACATTTTCCAAATCACCTCAAAGCGTGTGTGACAGTTTTCATAGGCTGTATTGTCTCCTCTGTTTCTGTGCACCAGTTTATACGAGCAAGTGGCCTCCATTCTTCCTGCCTAGCAGGTTTGAGGGGCTGAATGCAACAAAGAAACGTGAGACTGAGGAACAGGAGCGAGTCATTAGATACTTTTAGCCTTCTCCACCAGGCACTAAGATTGTGGCTGATCAGGTTGGGGTCTCAGCTCCACTTTCCTCTCTGCCTTCCATTATGCTTGACTCACCTCGCTGTCAAATACTTAACTAATGCAGCTTTCAATCAATGTGAACATAGAGGCACGATAAACTTCCAGTGAAGAGAATTCCCACTTGAAAGGACCTTTCAAAATTTTTGGTCATCCCTCTTAAAGAATCAGTGAGTCATGCAGAACGGAAACAGACCAGTTAGTCCAATTTGTTCAATCCATCAGAATCAAATCTGATCTCGTCACATTTGCCAGCATTTGGCTAATATCCCTCCTCAGATACATTTTAAACTTGTGATTGTAACCGCCTTCACCGCTTCCTCTGACAGCACTTTCTGTGCATGCACCACTCTCTGTGTGAAACATGTAACTTCAGGTCCCTTCTAAATTATTTGCCCTCTCCCCTTCAACCTATGCCCTTTAATTCTGGACTCCGTTATCTTGGGGCACAGAGTATGGCTGTTCAGAATATCCATCACCCTGGTTTTATAAATCTCGATAGTGTCACCCCTTAACCTCTGACACTACAGGAGAAAACACCTCAACCGAATCAACCTCTCCCTAAAGCTAAATCTCCAGTCCTAGAACATCAGTGAAAGTCATTTCTGCAAATAACCTAGTTGTACGCAGTATTGTTAAAGTGGCCTCACCAACATTCTGTACAGATGCAACATGCCACCACAACTCAATGTACTGACTGATTAAGGCAAATGTGCCAAATGTGTTCGGCACCACTCTGTCTACCTGTGACTCCACTTTCAAGGTACAATTACCTGCAAACCTCCGTCCCTTTGTTCCACAACACTCCCAAGGACCTCACCATTAAATGTATAATTTCTGCCCTGATTTGCCTTCCCAAAATGCAACACCTCGTAATTATCTAAATTAAACTTCATCTGTCACTCCTTACCAACGATGACAGTAGAATTTTTTTTTTAGCTCACACACATTGCTGTGATAAGGAACAATGAAGGAGAGAGAGTGCAATAGGCCGTTCCTTCTCCGGCCGATTACATTTTCTCTCTCTCTGACCTGAATCACACAGGAATCTGATCCTCTCCCAAACTGGACCATGTGAGGTCTCCTTGTACATTGTCCAAACTATGTCTCCATCACATTCCGTGTTCCATGCAGGTGCACCATTGTTGTTGTCTTGCACAGAGCCATACCCTGAGCAGAAAATGGTCTCGGTCGAATTGAAATATGTTTACATGGCCCTGCATCATTAAAAAATAAATAAATGTTTAATTCATTCTGAATACCTGTGTTAAACTGAATGCATTTTTTAAAGAAATACAGAAATTGCTGGAAAAACTCGGCAGGTCTGTCAGCATCCAGATGCCTTTTAAGTGTTGTCGTTGCACCAGCCTCCACCACTTCCTCTGGCAGCTCATTCCATACACACGCCACCCTCTTTGTGAAAAGGTGTCCTTTAGGCCTCATCAAAACCTTTCCCCTCTCACTTTCAAACAATGCCTTAACCGGGGGAAAAACCCTGACAATTCTGATCTTATAAACCTTTACTCCTGCGAAATGTGACTCCAGTCAACACGAATAGTTGACCTTCCAGTCATCCCGGACCTAAATTCTGAAATGCAATACTGACACCGCTTCCTTCTCCATCAAGTCACAATTCTGAATCCATATTGATCAGTTTGTTCAGATGAATCATGAGACACCTCTGTGGGATTTAAACCTAGACTTTTGTGTCCGAAGGTAGGGACACGAGCATCACTCAGCAATACCCATAAAGCTGCAACATTATTCTCCTGTGTGTTTGTTCATTAGCCTGTTCTGACATGTTGTGACACACGTCTGCAACAGGCAGGACTTGAATCCAGGCCTTCTAGTCCAGAGCTAGGAACACTACCACAAACGTTCAGGAATTGGAAACAAACAGAGAGCTCTGGTTCAGAGGCAGGGACACTACCCACTACATTACCATACCCAGACATTTGGTCATATTTTAAGTGCCAGCTTTCAGATTGGTGTTGATTTTATATAATCAGGTCATCATTACTGAGCTACACAAAAATGTTTGTGTTGTTAAACTGACATTCCCTGGAACGTTCTGTCCCTGACATTGTTTGTGAACGGCCGGAAGATCCCGAGGGAAGAGATCTCGTTCCAGGGAGAAGGAGACACTGTTCCGAAGGCCCCTCAGGCAGTTAAAGGGGTGAATACGTTTTCCCTGCGTTTATATTTCTTCCCAACACAGGATCAACCACAATTTAGACCAAAATACAGAAATTCCCAAACTCCATCTGTCTTCAGGAAACTGGGAGAGAATCTTGCAGGAGAGCAACGTTCCCACCCTCCGTATTAGGAACTGGGAAGGAGTGCCCTGTGTCTGCTCTCGAGTGATCGAGTGTGTGGGGATGTTCTAGAAACCATCTGTCCTTATGCATGTGTCTCTGTGTGTTTGGGGAGGGAGGGTTTCTTGTGGTTAATGTCACATTGTTGTCAGTAATTCAGAAATTCCCATTTGTTATTCCAGCTCCAATTATTTTAATAAATCCCTGAATACAGGGACACATTTGAAAATCTCACTGAGTCCCTGATCAAACGGGTCCCTTTGCCTCCAGGCTGATGGATAATGGGTATGTTTTCCTTCCTCACAGTTAACATAGTGACCATCTACGTCCTGCTGTATAAAGATTGTGGATTGTCTCCATGCGTCAGACGTTACCTGGGGGCCATGGCAGCGGCGGATCTCCTGATCATTATCCTCGACCTGATCCTGAGACACATTCCCACTGTTTATCGGCAACAGTTTTATTTCCTGTACTCCGTCCCCGTGTGTAATATCCACGCCGTCCTCATTTATGCAGCCACTGACTGCTCTGTCTGGTTCACCGTCACTTTCACCTTTGATCGGTTTGTGGCAATTTGTTGCCAGAAACTGAAAAATAAATATTGCAGTGAGAAAACGGCGGCTGTGGTTCTGGGAGCAGTGACTGTGCTGAGCTGTTTAAAGAACATTTTCTGGTATTTTATGCTCACGTCTCGGTATTGGCTGAAGAACCTCCCCTGGTTTTGTGAGATAACAGACGCCATTCGATTGTCCAGCGAATGGGTCGCAATCGAGTCCCTGCACAACATTCTAACGCCGTGTGTCCCATTTCTCCTGATTCTGCTGCTCAATGTTCTCACCGTCAGACACATTGTAGTGAACAGCAGAGCCCGCAGGAGACTCCGCGCTCAGACAAATGGGGACACTCAGTCTGACACAGGAATGAGAAACCGAAAAAAATCCATCATTTTACTGTTTGTGATCTCGGCCAATTTCATCCTGTTATGGTCAACGTTAATGCTGTTTTCAATATGGTCAAGGATGTGGCATTTTGGGTATCGCTCTTATTTTCTCCATCTCTTTGTAGGGAAATTGGGCTTCATGCTGCAGCTCCTCAGTTGCTGCACAAACACCGCGATTTATGCCGTGATCCAGACTAAGTTCAGGCAGCACCTGAAGAATGTGCTGAAATATCCCTTCACCCAAATCCATCCATCCATCAAATTCCCTCATTAATCAATTCATCCGGGATTTTCTCATTTCAGTTTAGTGATTCAGTGATGGAGCAGCCTGTCGCTATGGTAACAAACTGAGGGTAGCGCTGGTTTGTCCATCCTTATGCGCCAGGGGGCGTCCAGAGAAACACTTCAATTTTTCTCACAACTCAGGAACCAGTGAGAAAAGGCATCATCCCACTGACTGTGTACAACACTTCCATTTGTAACCAATAAAAATGTTGATTAAAGCGTGCTGAGCAGCAGAGTGACTGATGTTGTTGTTTGTCTTTGTGTTGGAGAAGCTAAGCTGGTGAAAGACAGGCTCAGCCCCATGTCCTGGTCCTCAGGAAAAGAGAGAGCACACGCCCTGAGCTCAGGAGTTCGGTTTAACTTCCTCTGTTACCCGACTCCAACCTAACCTCCCCATTTCCTTTCCCCTCCTCTTTCTCCTCAATTCTCTCTCTCTCTGCACACTCTCTTTCTCAACACCTTTCCCTTCCAGTCTCCCTCGTCCATCCCTGATTCTCACACACACCCCTAACCCAGGTTTCTCCTCCTGCCTCCACTCATTCCTCTCCTCATCCCCAGCTCTGTCGCTCCTGCCGTCTGTCTCCCTCCAGCAATTCCGTCTCTACCACATTTTCCCCGTCCTCCCATCTCCCACATTTCTCCATCACCAAAAAAGACCCCTCTCCAGTCTCTGGATAAGAGGGAAAGGGATGTGTCAGGGAGACAGAGTGTGGTAGAGAGAAAGAGAGGGCCAGGAGGGAGAGAGATTTAGTCAGAGAGAAATAGATGGAGGTGGGGAGAAAGACAGACCGAGGTTGGGGATCGAGAGTGCGAGAAGGTGGAGAGACAGTGAAGGAGCAGCGAGAGAGAGAGAGAGAGAGAGAGAGAGAGAGAGAGAGGTGGAGGCAAGGAAGAGATAAGATGAGGGAGATAGAGAGAAATACGGGAGGACATAATGAAAGAGGGGTCAGAGAGTGGGGGACAGAGAGCAGGGGGACAGAGAGTAGGGGGACAGAGAGAGGGGTGAAAGAGATAGTGGGGACAGAGAGAGGGGACGGGGGGGACAGAGAGAGGGGAGACAGAGAGAAGGGGGACAGAGAGGGGTGACAGATAGCGTGGGCACAGAGAGAGTGGGGACAGAGATGGGTGGACAGAGAGAGGGAGACAGAGAGAGGGGGACAGAGAGAGGTGGATAGAGAGACGGGGGACAGAGAGAGGGGACAGGGAGGGTGGAATGAGGGGGACAGAGACAGGGGGACAGAGAGAGGGGGACAGAGAGGGGGTACAGAGAGAGGATAACAGAGAAAGGGGACAGGGAGAGGGAGATAAAGAGGGGGTCGTGGGGCAGAGAGTGGGGGCATAGAGTGGGGGCATAGAATGGGGGACAGAGTAGGAAGGGACAATGAGAGTGTGTCAGAGAGGGGCAGGGGGCACAGAGAGGGACGGACAGAGAGACGGGGACAGAGAGTGGACAGAGAGGGGGACAGACGTGGCGGGACAAAGAGAGGGGATCAGAGAGAGAATAGACAGAGAGAGGGGATCAGAGAGAGGGGGGACAGAGAGAGGGGGGTCAGTGAGAGGGGGATAAATAGACAGTGGATAAAGAGAGGGGAGATAAAGTGAGGGGAACAGAGAGAGGGGGACAGAGTGGAGGACTGAGAGAAGGGGACAGAGAGGGGGGACAGAGAGAGGGGGGCAGAGAGAGGGGGATAAATAGACGGTGGATAAAGAGAGGGGAGATAAAGTGAGTGGAACAGAGAGAGGGGGACAGAGTGGAGGACTGAGAGAAGGGGACAGAGAGAGGGGGCAGAGAGAGGGGGGCAGAGAGAGAGGCAAGATAGAAGGAGTCAGAGAGTGGGCTGGCACTGAAAGTGGGAGGGTGCGCGAGGGCGGCAGAGATGGAGAGTCGGAGAGTGGGGTGAGAGAGTAGGGGGTCAGAGGAAGGGGATAAATAGACGGTGGATAAAGAGAGGGGGATAAAGTGAGGGGAACACAGAGAGGGGGCAGAGTTGGGGACAGAGAGAGGGGGACAGAGAGATGGTGAAGAGAGTGGGGGACAGATAGAAGAGGTCAGAGAGTGGGTGGACAGAAAGTGGGGGGGTCCGTGGGAGGCAGAGAGAGGGGGTCAGAGAGAGGGTGGTCAGAGAGGGGGGCAGATAGAGGGGGTAGAGAGAGAGAGCAGGACAGAGAGAGAGGGGAACAGAAAGGTATGACAGAGGGAGGGGACAGAGAGAGAGGGGGACGGGGGCGGGTCAGAGGGCGATCAAAGAGAGGGACGGACAAAGATGGGGGACAGAGACATGGGTGTAGGGAGAGGGGACAGAGAGAGAGGGGACAGAAAGTGGGGGGATAGAGGTTGGATAAAGAGACGGGGATAAAGAGAGGGGGACAGAGAGAGGGCAGAGAGGGGGGCAGAGAGAGCGGGATAGAGATAGGGGGTAAAGAGAGAGGGTCGGGGAGAGAGGGACAGATAGAAGTGCGACAGAGAGAGGAGTACATAGAGAGGAGGGACAGCGAGAGAGGAGGGACAGAGAGAAGGGCGACAGAGTGAGGGGATCAGAGAGAAAGAGGAGACAGAGTGAGAAGGGCAACAAAGAGAGGGGAACAGAGAGAAAGGGGGACCGGGGTGTCGAGAAAGGGGGACCGAGAGATGCGGGTCAGAGAGGAGGGGGCAGAAGTGGGGACGGGGGGCGGACAGAGAGACGGGGACAAAGAGATGAGGGACAGAGAGGGGTGGTTAGAGAGAGGGGGACAGAGAGAGGGGGACAGAGAGTGGGACAGAGAGAGGGGGGCAGAGAGAGGGAGGCAGAGAAAGGGGTACAGAGAGTGGAGGGACAGAGAGTGGGAGACAGAGGGGGCAGAGGGTGGACGTGGGGGTGCAGAAGGGGTAAGAGAGGGAGGCGAGAGAGAGAGGGGAACAGAGAGAGAGGGATAGAGAGAGATGGGACAGAGAGGGGGCGACAGAGAGAGGGGTACAGAGAGAGAGGGAGACAGGGAGAGGGGGATGAAGAGGAGGTCAGAGAGAGGGGACAGAGAGTGGGAGACAAAGGGGGGCAGAGGGGTGACGTGAGGGAACAGAGGGGGGAAGAGAGGGAGGGGACAGAGAGAGAGGGGGCAGACAGAGCTCGGGGACAGAGAGAGCGCAGGGACAGAGAGGGAACAGAGGGGTCTACAGAGTAGGAAGGGACAGAGAGAGGGGGTCAGAGAGAGGGAGGACAGCGAGGGGTGCAGAGAGGGAGGGACAGAGAGGGGGACAGAGAGAGGGGGGACTGAGAGAGGGAAACTAAGAGAGGGGTGACAGAGAAAGGAGAAGCGAGTGAGGGCTACAGAAATAGGGCGGTCTCAGAGAGGGGGACAGAGAGAGTAGGGACAGAGAAGGGGTGACAGAGAGGGAGGGACGGGCGGCAGAGAGAGGTGGACAGAGATGGGGGACAGAGAAAGGGGAAGAGAGGGGGGGACAGATTTTAGATTAGATTAGATTACTTACAGTGTGGAAACAGGCCCTTCGGCCCAACAAGTCCACACCGACCTGCCGAAGCGCAACCCACCCATACCCCTACATATACCCCTTACCTAACACTACGGGCAATTTAGCATTGCCAATTCACCTGACCCGCACATCTTTGGACTGTGGGAGGAAACCGGAGCACCCGGAGGAAACCCACGCAGACACGGGGAGAATGTGCAAACTCCACGCAGTCAGTCGCCTGAGGCGGGAATTGAACCCAGGTCCCTGGCGCTGTGAGGCAGCAGTGCTAACCACTGTGCCACCGTGCTGAAGGGACAGAGAGAGGGTGTCAAAGAGAGGAGGGCGGGGGGGCAGAGAGGGAGGGACAGAGAGGGGGATGGAGAGACGGGGTCAGAGAGAGGGGAATAAATAGACGGTAGATAAAGTGGGGGAGATCAAAAGAGGGGGGCAGAGAGGAGGACAGATAGAGGGGGATAGAGGGAGGGGGGCAGAGAGAGGGGGACAGAGAGAGGGAAGATAGAAGGAGTCAGAGAGTGGGGGACAGAAAGTGGGGGCAGAGGGAGACAGAGAGAGGGTGTCAGAGAGGGGTTCTGAGGGGGGACAGTGAGAGAGGAGAACAGAGAGAGGGGGAAAGAATGGGTGCAGAGAGAGAGGGGAGAGAGTGAGGGGGACAGCGGATGAGGGACAGGGGTGGGGAACAGAGAGAGGGACGGAGATGGGGGACAGAGAGAGGGGTGGAGAGAGAGGGGGCAGAGAGAGGGGTGACAGAGAGAGGGGAACACAGAGAGAGGTGTACAGAGAGTGGGGGATAAAGATTGTGGGCATAAAGAGAGGGTTGATAAAGAAAGATGGACGGAGAGAGTGTGGACAGAGAGAGGGGGATAGAGAGAGGGGAGACAGAGAGAGGGGGACAGAGAGGGAGGGACGGGGGCAGAGAGAGGGGCACAGAGGGGGGGATAGAGAGAGGGGAGACAGAGAGAGGGGGTACAGAGAGAGGGCGTACAGAGAGAAGGGGAACAGAGAGAGAGGGACAGAGAAGGGGCAGAGAGAGGGGGTCAGAGAAAGGGGGAACAGAGTGGGGAACAAAGTAGGAAGAGAGAGAGAGACAGTGTCAGAGAGAGGAGGGCAAGGGAGGACAAAGAGGCAGGGACAGAGATAGAGGGGACAGAGAGAGGGGCCAGAGAGAGAGGGGGATAAATAGACGGTAGATAAAGCGAGGGAGATAAAGAGATGGGGACAAAGAGGGGGGACAGAAAGGAGGACAAAGAGAGGGGGAAGATAAAAGGGGTCTGAGAGTTGGGGACCGAAAGCGGGGGGCAGAGGGGGACTGGGAGTGGGGGTCAGAGAGGGGGGTTAGAGAGGGGTCAGAGAGAGGGGTCAGAGGGGGCGGATGGGGGAGCAGAGAGAGGGAGGGACAAAGATAGGCAGACCGAGAGAGGGGACAGAGAGAGGGGCGACAGAGAGAGGGGAGCAGAAAGAGAGGGGGACAGACAGTGGGGTATAAAGAGAGGGGGCAGAGAGGGGGGCAGAGAGAGGAGGACAGGGAGAGGGGGCAGAGAGACGGGGATAGAGAGAGGGGGAAGAAAGAATGGGTCAGAGAGAGGGGGCAGAGAGAGGGGGAAAGAGAGAGGGACATGAGAGAGAGGAGAGAGAGAAAGAGTGGGACAGAGAGAGGGGGCACAATGAGAGGGGGACAGAGAGGTGGGAAAGAGTGAAAGGGGACAGAAAAAGCGGGATACAGAGAGAAGGGTCGAGAGAGAGAAAGAAGACAGAGACGGGGTTACAGAGAGGAGTGGGCAGAGAGAGAGGTGGACAGAGAGCGGGGGACAGAGAGAGGGGGAAAAGAGAGAGGGGTACAGAGAGAGGGGAAGAGGGAGGGGGAACATAGAGATAGGGGATAGAGGGGGATAGAGAGTGGGGACAGAGAGAGGGGGACAGAGAGGGGGTGAGACAGAATGGGGGACAGATTGGGGAGACAGATGGGTAGAGAGAGAGAGGAGCGACAGAGGGGGGGACAGAGAGGGGGACAGAGAGAAATGGGGACAGGGAGAGGGGGACAGAGAGAGTGGAGACAGAGAGAGTGGAGACAGAGAGAGATGGGGACAGAGAGAGAGGGGGCACAGAGAGGGGGGAAAGAGAGTGTGGGAACACAAAAAGTGGAGATCAGAAAGGGGAAACAGAGAGTGGGAAGAGAGAGAGAGGCAGGACAGAGGAGGGACAGGGGACAGAGAGCGGGCACAAAGGGAGGGGGACAGAGAGGGGGAGAGAGAGAGTGGGAACAAAAGATGTGGGGAACAGGGAGATGGGGGACAGAGAGAGGGGGAGAGAGAGGGGACAAAGAGATGCGGGACGGGGGTGTACAGAGATGTGGGCAGAGAGAGAGTGGGGCAGAGAGAGTGAGGGTACAGAGAGGGGGTAAAAGAGAGAGTCGGGACAGAAAAAAGCGGGATACAGAGAGAGGGTAAATGACAGCGGTGGAGAGAGAGATGGGGGAGAGAGAGAAAGGGTACCGAGAGAGTGAGGGGGACAGAGAGAAGGGGACATAGAGGTGTAACAGAGAGGGGGGACAGACAGAGGGGGACAGAGAGAAGTGCAACAGAGAAAAAGTGGGACTGAGAGAGGGGGCATAGGAAGAGGAGGACAGAGAGGGGGAAAAGAGAAACTGGGGACAGATAAAAGCAGGGCACAGAAAGAAGGGTGGACAGAGAGGGCGGAAGAGAGAAGGGCGTACAGAGAGAGAGGGGACAGAGAGGGGGGAACAGAAAGGGTGGACAGAGAGAGGGGACGGAGAGAGTGAGGGGGGACGGGGGAGCAGAGAAAGGGAGAGACAGAGTGGGGGGACAGAGTGGCGGAAACAGAGAAATTGGGACAGATGAGAGGGGACAGAGAGAGAAGGGACAAAAGAAGTGGAGAACAGAGAGAGGGGAACAGGGAGATGGGGACGGGGGGTGAGAGATAGAGGGGACAGAGAAGGGGGCAGAAAGGGGACAGAGAGGTGGACAGAGAGAGGCGGCAGAGAAGGGATACGGAGAGAGAGGGGCAGAGAGAGGAGTACAGAGAGGGAGACAGAGATGAGGATAGAGAGGGGAGTCAGCGAGATGGGAACAGACAGAGGGGTACAGAGATGGGAACAGAGAGAGGGGAGAAAAAGTGAGGGGTACAGAGAGAGGGGGGGACAGAGAGAGGGGGAGAGAGAGGGAGGGGGAAAATAAGAGAGCGGGAGAGAGAGATGGTGGACAGAGGGGAGGGGACAGAGAGAGTGGGTACAGAGAGTGGAGGAGAGAGAGTGGGCGTGAGAGGTAGAGGGGGAAAAGAGAGGGAGACAGAAGGGGGCACAGAGGTGGACAGAGCGGCGGCATAGAAGGGGTACAGAGAGAGAGGGGAAGAGAGAGGGGAACAGAGATGAGACAGAGATAGGGGAATAGAGAGGGGTCAGAGAGATGGGGAACAGAGAGAGGGGGGAGAGAGAGTGGCAGGCCAGATGAGGGACGGGGGAAAGAGACAGGGGCACAGAGTGAGGGGGCAGAGATGGGAAGAGAGAGTGCAACACAAGAAGTGGAGAACAGAGAGAGGGAAACAGAGAGAGGGGGGCAGAGAGAGTGGAGAGAGAGGGGGACAGAGAGATGCAGGAAAGAGGGGGGCAGGAGGACAGAGATGTGGGCAGAAAGAGTGGGGCAGAGCGAGTGGAGGATAGAAAGGGGGAAGAGAGAGTGTGGACAAAAAAAGCGAGGTACTGAGAGAGGGGTGTTCAGAGAGGGAGTAACAGAGAGGGGTGGACACAGAGAGGGGGACAGAGAGAGTGAGGGGTGACAGAGAGAGGTGGGACATAGAGGGGAGACAGAGAGATGGGGAACAGAGAGAGAGGGGAGAGAGAGAGAGGCAGGACAGAGGAGGGACTGGGAACGGCACAAAGGGAGGGGGCTGAGAGGGGGAGAGAGAGAGTGGGAACACAATAAGTGGAGAACAGAGAGAGAGAGGAACAAGAGAGGGAGAACAGAGAGAGGGGGAGAGAGAAAGGGGGACAGAGAGATGCGGGATAGAGAGGGGCGGGTGTGCAGAGAGAGTGCAGCAGAGAGAGTGGGGCACAGAGAGGGGGGAAAGAGAGAATGGGAACACAAAAATCGGGGTACAGAGAGAGGGGTGGACAGAGAGAGTGAGACGGTCAGGGAGAAGGGGACATAGAGGGGTGACAAAGAGAGGGGGACAGAGAGTGTGAGGGGGACAGAGAGGGTACAGAGAGAGGGGGACAGAGAGAGGGGGGACAGAGAAAGAGTGGGACGGAATGAGGCGCACAGAGAGATGGGGACAGAGAGGGGGAAGAGAGAAAGTAGGAGCAGAAAAAAACGGGGTACAGAGTGAGGGTTGGACAGAGCGGGCGGAAGAGAGAAGGGCGGGACAGAGAGTGAGAGGGTTCAAAGTGAGGGGAACAGAGAGGGGTGGGCAGTGAGATTGAGGAGGGACAGAGAGAGGGGGACAGAGAAAGGGAGAGACAGATTGGGGGGGACAGAGTGGGGGAAACAGAGAGAGGGGGACAGAGAGAGAGGGGACAGAGAGAAAAGGGACAGAGAAGGAGCGACACAGAGAGGGGTACAGAGAGGGGGTCAGAGAAAGGGACAACTCAGAGGGTGAGGGGTCAGAGAGAGGGGGAGAGAGGGAGGGGGAAAATGAGAGAGCAGGACAGAGAGATGGTGGACAGAGAGTGGGGGTGAGATATAGAGGGAGGACAGAGATGGGCGGTAGAGAAGGGGTACATAGAGAGAGGGGGCAGAGAGAGGAGTACAGAGAGGGGGACAGAGATAGGACAGAGATAGGGGGATAGAGATAGGGGTCAGAGAAATGGGGAACAGAAAGCAGGTGAAGAGAGAATATCAGGCCAGAGGAGGGACGGGGGACAGAGAGGGGGGCACAGAGGGAGGTTGACAGAGAGCGCGAAAGAGAGAGTGGGAACGCAAAATTGGAGAACAGAGAGAGGGGTAGACAGAGAGAGGGCAACACGGGGGGGGGGGGACGCAGAGAGAGGTTTACAGACAGGGGAGTATAGAGACGGGGACAAAGAGAGGGGTGGACTGAGAAAGGGACCAGAGAGAGGGGAGACGGTGGGGGGTGAAGAGTGAGGGGTTGCAGAATTAGTGGGGTACAGAGCGTGGGAGGACAGAGAGGGGGTACAGAGAGTGTGAGGGACAGACAGAGGGGCCAGTCAGAGGAGGGGATAGAGAGAGTGGGGTCAGAACGAGGGATTGTCCGAGAGAGGGGGGTAAAGAAGGGGGGGATAGAGAGAGGTGACAGAGAGAGGGGCAGAGAGAGGTGTGGGACAGAGAGGAGGGGTGCAGAGAGAGGGGAAAAGAGGAGGGGACAGAGAGAGGACAGATATCGGGGTAAGAGAGAGGGGGCACAGAGAGGGAGAGGGGATGGAGAGAGAGAGGAGACAGAGAAAGCGGGGACAGAGAGGTGGGCCAGAGAGAGGGGTGACAGAGATTGTGACGGGGGATAGAGAGAGAAGGGACATAGAAAGGGGGACAGAGAGAGAGGGGACAGAGAAAGAGTTGGACAGAGAGGGAGCAGAGGGAGATGTGGACAGAGAGGGGGGAAAGAGAAAGTGAGGACAGAAAGAAAGCGGGGTACAGAGAGGGGGCAAGTGGGAAGGACAGGACAGAGAGAGAGGGGACAGAGAGGGGTGGACAGAGAGAGAGAGGGACAGATAGGGGGAACAGAAAGAGGGGGAGCAGAGAGAGTGAGGGGGGATAGAGAGAGGGGCACCGAGAAAGGGAGGGACAGAGTGGGTGGACAGAGTGGGGGAAACAGAGAGAGAGGGGATAGAGAGAGAAGGGACAGAGAGGGGTTGACAGAAAGAGGGGTACAGAGAAGGGGGAACAGAGAGAGAGGAGGACAGAGAGTGAGGGGGAGAGAGGGAGAGGGGCAGAATGAGAGAGTGGGTTAGAGCGATGGTGGACAGAGAGGGGAAGGGGCAGAGACAGTGGATACAGAGAGTGGGGGACAGAGAGGGGGTGCGAGATAGAGGGGAGACAGAGAGAGGGGGGCAGAGAGGGGCGGCAGAGAATGGGTACAGAGAGAAGGGTGGCAGAGAGAGGAGGGCATAGAGGGGGATAGAGATAGGGGATAGAGAGGGGGGTCAGAGAGATGGAGAACAGAGGGAGGGAGGGAGAGTGTGGCAGGGCAGAGGAGGGACGGGGACAGAGACGGGGGCACAGAAGGAGGGGACAGAGAGCGTGAAAAGAGAGAGTGGGAACACAAAAATGGAGAACACAGAGAGGGGTGGACAGACAGTGTGGGATAGAGGTGGGCAGAGAGAGAGGGTAGAGAGAGGGGACAGAGAAAGGGCGACACGGGGGGAACAGAGAGAGGTATACAGAGAGGGCAGTACAGAGACAGTGGGACAGAGAGAGGGGTGGACAGAGAGAGGGACCAGAGAGAGAGGGGGACGGTGGGTAGTGAAGAGAGAGGGGATGCAGAGCGAGTGGGAGACAGAGCGAGTGGGGGACAGAGATGGGGGTACAGAGAGAGGGAGAGACAGGCAGAGGGGCCAGACAGAGGAATGGACAGAGAGAGTGGGGTCAGCGCCAGGGGTGGTCAGAGAGAGAGGGGTACAAATGGGGTGCGACAGAAGGGGGATAGAGGGGGTGACAGAGAGAGGGGCAGAGAGAGGGGAACAGATGAGGGGGCAGAGAGGAGGACAGGTAGTGGGGACAGAGAGAGGGGCAGAGAGGGGGAGAGGGGATGCAGAGAGAGAGGACACAGAGAGAGAGAGAGGAACAGAGAGGGGGGTCAGGTGGTCAGAGAGGGGGATCAGAGACGGGGGTCAGAGAGAGGCGGGGCAGAGAGAGGGGCGACAGAGAAAAGGGGACTGAGAGAGAGGGGAATAGGGAGTGGTGGACGGAGAGATAGGGTGACAGAGAGAGAGAGTGGGGACAAAGGGGGTGCAGAGAGAGAGAGGGGGAAGAGAGAGGGAGACAGGGGGGGCAGACAGGGGGAGAGAGGAACGATAAGACAGAGGGAGGCACAAAGGGGAGAATAGAGAAGGGGGGCTGAGAGAGAGGGGACAGAAAGAGGGGGAACAGGGAGAGAGAGGCGACAGAGAGAGGGGGAGAGAGAGACGTGTGAAAGAGAGGGGGCAGACGGATTGGGAGCAGAGAGAGTGGAACAGAGGAGGGGACAGAGGGAGGGACAGAGCGAGGGTGAAGAGAGAGGGGACACAGAAAGGGAGAGGGGATGGAGAGAGAGAGGAGAGGGGGCACAGAGAGATGGGGAACAGAGAGGGGGGTCAGAGAGAGGTGGCAGAGAGAGGGGGACAGGCGGGGGCCGAAAGAGTGACGGGGACAAATGGTTGGACAGAGAGAGGGGTGGGACAGAGAGAGAGGGGAATAAAGAGGGGGGATAGAGAGAGGGGGAGAGTGAGGGGGATTCAGAGAGAGGGTGATAAAAGGGGTGGACAGAGAGAGGGGTGGGACAGAGAGAGGGGGGTCAGAGAGAGGGGGCAGAGAGATAGGTGCGACAAAGAGAGGGTGGCAGAGAGGGGGGAGCACAGAGGGGGACATAGAGAGAGTACGGACAGAGAGAGGGCGAGACAGAGAGGGAGAATACAGAGAGGGGGAGACAGAGAGGGGGGTGACAGAGAGGCGGGGACAAAGGGTTAACAGCGACAGGGTGATACAGAGGGGGGAGAGAAATGGGGGACCGAGAGAGAGGGGGACAAAGAGATAGGAGGGACAGAGAGAGAGAGAGACAGAGAGGGGGGACAGAGGGGTAAGAGTGAGGGGGATAGATAGAGGGGGAAAGAGAGAAGGCGACAGAGAGATGGAGGACAGGGGGTGTCAGAGAGGGTGGACACAGAAAGGGTAGACAAAGCGGGGGAGGGAGAAGGGGGGCAGAGATGGGGACAGAAAAGGGGTACAGTGAGAGAGGGGGCAGAGAGGGGGGACAGAGAGGCATGACAGAAAGGGGGCACAGAAGGGGAAACAGAGAGGGGGACATAGAGAGTGGAGGCAGAGAGAGGGTGAGATAGAGAAAGGGGCCCAGAGAGGAGGAGGACAGCGAGAGGGTGGGGCAGTGAGATGGAGTGCAGCAAGAGGGGATGGGGGGAAGAGAGAGAGTGGGTGGGACAGAGAGAGGGAGAAACAGAGAGGGGGGACAGAGAGGAGGGAAGATTGATGGGGACAGATAAAGCAGGGTACAGAGAGAGTGGTGGCCAGAAAGAGGGGGAAGGGAGAAGGGGGGAACAGAGAGAGAAGGGGGACAGACAGGGTGGGCAGAGAGAGAGAGGGGTGCAGAGAGAGAGGGGGCAGAGAGAGGTGTGAAAGGGAGGGGAGACAGAGAGAGTTGGGAGCAGAGAGAGTGGAACAGAGGCGGGGAGAGTGGGTGGGATAGAGAGAGGGGGCAGAGTGAGGGGGACAGAGAGGGAGGTACAGAGAGAGGGAACAGAGATAGGGCGACATGGGGGGAACAGAGAGGGTATACAGAGAGCAGAGTACAGAGATGGGGGGAACAGAGAGAGAGGTGGACGGAGAGAGGGACCAGAGAAAGGAGTGATGGCGGAGGGTGTGCAGAGCGAGTGGGGGACAGAACTAGGGAGGACAGAGTGTGGGGTAAAGAGAGAGGGAGGGAGAGACACAGGGGCCAGACTGGGGGTGTGTGCAGAGAGAGTGGGGTCAGAGCGAGGGGTGGTCAGCGAGAGGGGGTACAAAGGGGGTGACAGAGAGAGGGGTGAGAGAGGTGTGGGACAGAGAAGAGGGGTGCAGAGAGAGGCGAAAAGAGGAGGGGACAGGGGAGGACAGATATCGGGGTCAGAGAGAGGGGGCACAGAGAGGGAGAGGGGATGGAGAGAGAGAGGACACAGAGAGAGAGAGAAGGGAACTGAGCGGGGGGGGTGCAGAGAGGTGTGTCAGAGAGTGGGGGACAGAGAGTGTGAGGGGGCCAGAGAGAGAGGGACAGAGAGAGGGGGACAGAGAAAGAGTGGGACAGAGAGAGGGGGCTGAGGGAGAGGTGGACAGGGAGGGAGGAAAGAGAAAGTGGGGCCAGAAAATTCGGGGTACAGAGACGGGGGGAAGAGAGAAGGGCGGGACAGAGAGAGAGGGGACAGAGAGGGGGGAACAGAGAGGGGTGGACAGAGAGTGAGGGATAGAGGGGGGGGACAGAAAGGGGGAGACAGAGAGAGTCGGGGGACAGGGGGGACAGAGAAAGGGAGAGACAGAGTGGGTGGACAGAGTGGGAGAAACAGAGAGAGAGGGGCAGAGAGAGAGAGGGGACAGCGAGAAAAGGGGCAGAGGGGGTCGACTGAGAGAGGGGGAACAGCGAGAGAGGGGGTCAGAAAGTGAGTGGGACAGAGAGAGACTGGGAGAGAGAATGAGAGAGCGGGAGACAGAGAGGGGAGGGGACAGAGAGAGTGGGTACAGATAATTGGGGACAGAGAGAGTGGGTGAGAGATAGAGGGGGGACAGAGAGGGGACAAAAGGGGGACAGAGAGGTGGACAGAGAGGGGCAGCAGAGAAGGGGTACAGAGAGAGAGGGGCAGAGAGAGGAGTACAGAGAGGGGGACAGAGATAGGGGGATAGCTAGGGGGTTCAGAGTGATGGGGAACAGAGAGAGGAGGAGAGAGTGAGGCATGCCAGAGGAGGGAAGGGGGACAGAGAAGGCGGAACAGAGGGAGGGGGACAGAGAGCATGAAAAGAGAGAGTGGGACCACAAAAACGGAGACCAGAGAGAGGGGTGGACAGAGAGTGGGGGATGGAGTGAGGGGGACAGAGAGAGAGGGGACAGAGAGAGAGGGGGCAGAGAGGGGAGTACAGAGACGGGGACAGAGAGAGGGCGACAGGGGGGACAGAGAGGGGTATACAAAGAGGGGAGTACAGAGACGAGGGACAGAGAGAGGGTGGACGGAGAGAGGGACCAGAGATAGAGGGGGACGGTGGGTAATGAAGACAGAGGGGGTGCAGAGCGAGTGGGGGGTAGAGCGAGGGGGAACAGAGAGGGGGAACAGAGAGAGGGAGAGACAGACAGAGGGGCCAGACAGAGGGGAGGACAGAGAGAGTGGGTCAGAGGGAGGGGTGGTCAAGAGAGTGGGGTACAAAGGGGGTGGGACAGAGGGGGGATAGAGGGGGAGACAGAGAGAGGGGGCAGAGAGAGGTGTGGGACAGAGAAGAGAGTGCAGAGAGAGGGGAACAGAGGAGGGGACAGAGGAGAGGACAGATATTGGGGGAAGAGAGAGGGGGTACAGAGAGGGAGAGGGGATGGAGAGAGAAGACATAGAAAGAGAGAGAGAGAGAGAGGCGTCAGAGCTAGGAGGCAGAGTTGGGGGTCAGAGAGAGGGGATCAAGAGAGAGGCGGAGCAGAGAAAGAGCGAGAATGACAGAGAGAGAGAGAGGGACAGAGAAACAGAGAGAGGGACAGAGAGCACAGAGAGGGACAGTGAGACAGAGTGAGAGAGGGACAGAGAGGCAGAGGGTGAAAGATATGGACAGAGAGAGAGAGAGGGACAGAGAGAACGAGGGACAGAGAGGGCGGGTGAGACAGAGGGAGACGGACAGAGAGACTGTGAGTAAGAGGGGTACAGAGAGACTGAGAGAGACATAGGGACAGAGAGAAAGGGACACAAAGAAAGAGGGACAGAGAGAAAGGGACACAAAGAAAGAGGGACAGAGAGAGTGACAGAGAGAGAGAGTGAGAGGGAGAGAGAGACAGCGAGGGAGAGAGGAACACAGATAGAGAAAGATGGTTAGAGAGACAAAGAGAGAGAGGGACAGAGAGAAAGAGATGGACAGAGAGAGAGGGACAAAGAGACAGAGAGAGGGGGACTGAGAGAGAGAGAGAGAGAGAGACAGAGAGAGAGTGGGGACAGAGAGATTGAGGGACATAGAGAGAGAATGAGGGAACGACAGAGAGAGAGGGACAGAGAGTCAGATGGACACACACAGAGAGAGGGACAGATAGAGAGTGGCACAGAAAGACAGAGAGAGAGGGGACACAGACAGAGAGCGAGAGAGACTGAGGGACAGAGAGAAGGACAAAGAGAGAGGGGGGAACAAAGAGACAGACAGATTGGGAAAGAGAGGAGGAGAGAGAGAGAGAGACAGAGAGAGAGAGGAACAGAGCGACAGAGCTAGAGAGAGGGGAACAGAGAGACAGAGAGAGAGAGAGAGAGGCGGACAGAGAGAGAGTGAGAGAGAGAGAGAGATAGAGGCAGAGAGTGACAGAGACTGAGAGGGACGCCGAGAGGGACAAAGAGAGAGAGCGACACACAGAGAGGTAGAACGGGACAGAGAGAGAGAGGGAAACAGAGAGAGAGGGACAGAGAGAGAGAGGGGACACAGAGAAGGATAGAGATCGAGAGGTACACAGTGAGAGAGAGAGGGACAGAGAAAGAGATAGACAGAGAGGGACAGACAGACAGAGATAAGGACAGAGAGAGGGACAGAGAGACAGAGAGAGGGACACAGTGAGAGAGAAGGCGACATAGAAAGACAGAGAGGGATACAAAGACACAGAGAGTGCGGGAAATAGAGACAGAGAGGGACACACATAGAGAGAGGGAGAGAGACGGGGACAGAGAGACAGAGAGAAAGAGAGGGACAGGCAGACAGAGAAAGGGACACATAGAGAGAGGGACAGAGAGACAGAGGGACACAGAGTTAGAGGGAAGGCAGGTAGTTATAGGGTATGTTGGCTGACTAAAGAAATAGAGGGTTTCATTCAGAAAAAGAAGGAAGCATATGTCCAGTATAGACAGGATAGATCGAGTGAATCCTTAGAAGAGAATAAAGGAAGTTGGAGTATACTTAAGAGGGAAATCAGGAGGACATGACATAGATTTGGCAAAATGAATTAAGGAGAATCCAAAGTGCTTTTTACAAATATATTAAGGACAAAGGGTAACGAGGGAGAGAATAGGGCCCCTCAAACATAAGTAAGGCGGCCTTTGTCTGGAGCCACAGAAATGGGGGAGATATTACATGAATATTTTGCATCAATATTTAGTGTGGAACGGAGTATGGAAGATATAGACTGTAGGGAAATTGATGGCGACATCTTGCAAAATGTCCAGATATACAGAGGTGGAAATGATGGTTTGAGGTGGATAAATCCTCAGGAGCTGATCAGGTATACCCAAGAAATCTATGGGAAGCTAGAGAAGTGATTGCTGGGCGTCTTGCTGAGATATTTGTATCATCGATAGTCACAGGTGAGGTAGCAGAAGACGGGGGTGGGGTGGTTGACAAATGTGGTGCCACGGTTAACAAGGGCGGTAAAGACATGCCAGTAAACTATAGACTGGTGAGCCTGTCATTGGTGGTGGGCAAGTTGTTGGAGGGAATCCTGAAGGACAGGATGTACATGTATTTGGAAAAGCAAGGACTGATTCGGGATAGTCAACATGGCTTTGTACGTGGGAATTCCTGTCTCACAAGCCTGATTGAGTTTTTTGAAGACGTAACAAAGAAGATTGATGACGGCTGAGCAGTAGATGTGATCCATATGAAATTCAGTAAGGCGTTCGACAAGGTTCCCCATGGGAGACTGATGAGCAAGGTTAGATCTCATGGAATTCAGGGACAAGTAGCCATTTGGATACAGAACTGGTTCAAAGGTAGAAGACAGAGGTGGTGGTGGAGGGTTGTTTTTCAGACTGGAGGCCTGTGACCAGTGGAATGTCACAAGTATCGGTGATGGGCTCTCTACTTTTCTTCCATTTACATAAATGATTTGGATGTGAGCATAAGAGATACAGTTAGTAAGTTTGCAGATAACACCAAAATTGCAGGTGTAGTGGACAGCGAAGATTGTTACCTCAGATTACAACAGAATCTGGACCAAATGGGCCAATGGGCTGAGAAAGGGCAGATGGAGTTTAATTCAGACAAATGCGAGGTGCTGCATTTTGGGAAAGCAAATCTTAGCAGGGTGTCAACATTTAATGGTAAGTCCTGAGGGTGTGTTGCTGAACAAAGAGAACTTAGAGTGCAGGTTCATAAAGTGGAGTCGCAAGAAGGTAGGATAGTGAAGAAGTCGTTGGGTATGCTTTCCTTTATTTGTCAGAGTACCGAGTACAGGAGTTGGGAGATCATGTTGCGGTTGTAAAGCACATTGGTTAGGCCACTCTTGGAATATTGCATGCAATTCTGGTCTCCTTCCTATCAGAAAGATGTTATGAAACTTGAAAGGGTTCAGAAAAGATTCACAAGGATGTTGCCAGGGTTGGAGGATTTGAGCTACAGGGAAAGGCTGAACAGGCTGGGCTGTTTTCCCTGAAGTAATGAGGCTGAGGGGTGATCTTATCGATGTTTACCCTGGGGTCAGAGATTCCACAACTAGAGCGCATAGTTTTTGTTTGAGAGGGGAAAGATATGGAAGAGACAGAAGGGACACCTTTTCATGTAGAAGGTAGTAAGTTTATGAAGGGAGCTGCCAGAGGAAGTGGCGGATGCTCATACAATTGCAACATTTAAGATGCATTTGGATGACGATAAGAATAGGAAGGGTTTGGAGGGATATGGGCCGGGTGCTGGCTGGTGGGACTAGATTTGGTTGGGATAACTGGTCGGCATGGACAGGTTGGACCGAAACAACTGTTTCCATGCTGTGCGTCTCTACGACTCTATGAATCTATAACTCACTCCACGCAACCTGTTATTCTGTATATAAACCACACTGAGACCCTCGATTAGATTCCAGTCTGTAACTCACTCCGGGATATCTGTAATTCTTCAGATAATCGTCCAGAATCCCCTTGATAAAATTCCAATCTGTAACTGACTTCCATTTTAAGGGACTCTGAACATTAGCCACCTCAATCCTTTGATTAGATCCCAGTCTGTATCACACAACTGGGTATCAGTTATTCTGTATATTAACCATCCAATCCAAGCCCTGTTAAAATTTCCCACAGTGTTCAGGGATGTGTACGTGATGTGCATGCGTCAGGGGTAAATGTGGGGAAATGGGTCTGGATGGGTTATTCTTCTGAGGGTCAGTGTGGTCTTTTGGGCTGAAGGGCTTGTTTCCCCATTGTCCGGATTATATGAATCGCCTGGAACCCTCTCAATTAGGTTCCAACACGTAACTCACTTCCATGTATGTGTGACATGCATGTTTGAAAAACACGCCAAAACCTTCAATTCTTTTCCACTTGATGGATTTTATTTTATATAAACACGTGGTGCTGCATTTTGGGAAAGCAAATTTGAGCAGGACTTATACACTTAATGGTCAGGTCCGAGGGAGAGTTGCTGAACAAAGAGACTTTGAAGTGCAGGTTCGTAACTCCTTGAAGCAGAGTGACAGGTGGATAATATAATGAAGGCAGCGTTTGCTATGCTATCCTTTATTGGTCAGGGTTTTGAGTATAGGCATTGAGAGATCATGTTGAGGCTGGACTGGACATGGGTTAGATCACTGTTGGAATATGGCGTGCGAATCTGGTCTCCTTCCTATCGGAAGCATGTTGTGAAACGTGGAAGGTTTCAGAAAAGATTTACATGGAGGTTGCCAGGATTAGAGGATTTGAGCTATAGGGAGAGGCTGAGTAGGTTGGGGCTGTTTTCCTTGGAGCATCAGGGGTTGAGGGGTGAGCTTATCGAGGTTTATAAAATCATGATGGGCATGTATAGGATAAATAGACAAAGTGTTTTCCTTGGGGTCAAGGAGTCCAGAACTCGAGAGTATAGGTTTAGTGTGAGAGGGGCAAGATATGAAAGAGACCTAAGGGGTAACGTGTTCACTCAGCGGGTGGTATATGAACGGGTGTATCAGGAATACTTTCAGCAAGGGAGAGAGGGCAATGTGTCAAAAGCTATTTCCATTCATTGATGCTAGCACAGATAGGAAATAGAGACAGCTCTTTGAAGGTGATTAAAATGCAAATCCCAGAACCTGGCTCGGCCTCATCCCACATTGAAGGATTTTTCAAATCCCACACTGACCCTCTGTGGGTTCACATTTTGTGTTGTCTACAAATGAAAGAAAAGAATGCACCTGCAACTGAACAAAGCTCTTTCTGGAACTGTGTGTGACTGTTGGTTTAAGTATCTTTCAACAAGATTGAAGATAAATGAGGCAGTGGGAGATAGGCAGCGCTGTAGAAGGTATATTAATATCTCCAGTGAGAGGGGGAAACAGAGGAGGATAGTCCTCAAACTTGGACCGTGGGGAGTCAGTAAAGTCGTGTCCCATCATGTTAACTTTCTGATGCTTATATGCAAGATCAGCCAAACCCCCTAGACAATAACGTTTCAGAGTTTCTCACCATTTTAAACATAAACATTGTGCTTTTTTCTATTCTTACTACAAATCACATTCCAGGATATAATTCACAAAACACTGACAACAAAGTAGAAGACATGATGGGATGTAGCAAACTGTTACACTCAGTACCTTCACGTTACAATGTAGTAATATCCAGTCAAAAACCTGCCCTGGGTCAGGGACAAAACCTCCCTGGGTCTGGAAGTGGGGACTGGGCAGAGAACGGGGGTTTTGGTCTGTCACTGAGTTAGTTTGCAAATCTGTGCTGCACATGGAATTTCTCCAAATTATATTCAGTTTCTATATATGGGTGTGTGCAATGGCGAGAGTTTAAAGTGAATTTAACTCTGCGTTTCTGCTTAGGGATTCCCTGTCCTTCAGCTATTTGACTACAACAGGGAGAGAGAGGGACAGAGAGACAAAGGGACCGAGAGAGAGAGAGTGGGACAGAGATAAAGAGCGAGAGAGAGGGGCCGGAGAGACAGAGAGAGAGAGGGAGAGAGAGAGACAGAGAGAGAGAGAGAGAGACAGAGAGAGGGACACAGTGAGTGAGAGAGGGACAGAGAGTGAGAGGGACAAGAGAGAACAGAAGAACAGAGAGACAGAGCGAGACAAAGGGGGACAGAGCGGGAGAGAGAGGGACAGAGAGAGAGTGAGAGGGACAGAGACAGAGAGAGGGACAGAGAGAGATCGGGAGAGGGATACAGAGAGAGAGAGAGGGACAGATACAAAGAGGGACATAGAGATGCAGAGAGGGACAGAGGGAAAGAGAGAGAGGGACAGGGACAGAGAGAGTGAGAAAGACAGAGAGAGAGAGGGACACAGAGAGGGAGAAAGGGACAGAGAGTGAGAAGGACGCAGAGAGAGAGGGATAGAGGGACACAGAGAGTGGGGGACCAAGAGGGAGAGACAGAGAGAAAGGGACAGAGAGCGAGAGGGAGCCAGAAAGAGATAGAGGGACAGAGAGAGAGAGGACAGAGAGAGGGAGAAAGGGACAGAAAGTGAGAGGGACACAGAGAGAGAGGGATAGACGGACGCAGAGTGGGGGACAAAGAGAGAGAGAGACAGAGAGAAAGGGACAGAGTGATAGCGACAGAGAGAGAGAGTGGGACAAAGTGAGAGAGGGACATAGAAAGAGAGAGGGGGACAGAGAGACAGAGGGACAGAGACCGAGAGAGTGACAGAGACAGAGGGACAGGTAGAGAGAGAGAGAGGGACACAGAGACACAGAGAGACAGAGAGAGGGGGACAGAGAGACAGAGAGGGAGAGAGGGACAAAGAGAGAGAGCGACATACACACACACACACATACACACACACACACACACACAAAGAGTGAAATAGAAAGAGATATGGTGACAGAGAGAGAGAGAGGGACAGAGAAACAGAGGGACATAGAGACAGAGAGAGAGAGAGAGAGGGACAGAGAAACTGAGAGAGAGTGAGACAGAGAGAGAGAGGGACAGAGAAACAGAGAGAGAGGGGGACAGAGAGACAGAGGGACATAGAAAGAGAAAGGGAGAACGACAGAGAGAGAGAGGGACAGAGAGGGAGAGAGGGACACAGAGAGAGAGAGGGACAGAGAAACAGAGGGACATAGAGAGAGAGGGACAGAGAGACAGAGAGAGAGAGAGAGAGAGAGGGACAGAGAGACCGAGGGACACAGAAACAGAGAGAGAGAGGGACAGAGAGACAGAGGGACATAGAAAGAGAAGGGGAGAACGACAGAGAGAGATGGGGACACACAAAGAGAGAGAGGGACAGACAGAGAGAGGGACAGAGAGAGGGACACAGAGAGAGAGAGAGAGAGAGCGCGAGAGGTACAAAGAGACAGAGGGAAAGTGAGCGAGAGGGACAAAGAGACAGAGAGAGAGAGAGAGAGACAGGGAGAGACGCACAGAGAGACAGAGGGACAGAGAGAGAGCAAGGGAGGGACAGAGAGAGAGAGGAAGGGACAGAGTCAGAGAGAAGGACAGAGGTAGAGAGACAGAGAGAGAGAGGGAGGGACAAAGAGACTGAGGAACAGAGAGAAGGACCGATAGAGAGAGCGAGGGGGACAGAGAGAGAGAGAGACAGAGGGTCACACAGAGAGAGAGGGGGGGACAGAGACAGAGAGAAGGACACAGAGAGAGAGAGAAACGGAGAGAGAGGGGGACAAATGACTGAGGGACAGAGAGAGGGACAGATAGAGAGAGAGCGAAGGGGACACAGAGAGAGAGAGAGAGACAGAGGGTCACAGAGAGAGAGAGGGACATCGACAGAGAAAGTGACAGAGAGATAGAGAAGGACAGAGAGGGAGAGAGTCACAGAGAGAGAGAGCGGGACAAAGAAAGAGAGAGGGTCAGAGAGAGAGAGAGGGGGACAGAGAGAGGGAGGGTCATCGAGAGAGAGAGGGACAGATAGAGAGAGAGAGAAACAGAGAGGACCCTGTGTGTGTGTCTCAGAGGCCTACCTACAGTCATGCTCTGAGACGCGAGTGTGGGAGGAATCCTTACTATTTTCAAACTGCACTGACACAACTAAAACAGGGAGTGGTGGACGGAGAGAAAGGGTGACAGAGAGAAAGAGAGAGACAGACAGAGGGAGGGAAGGGGGGACAGAGAGAGAGGGGTGAAGAGAGAGAGGGAGACAGAGAGGGGGCAGAGAGGGGGGAGAGAGGGGCGAACAGATATAGAGGGGGGACAAAAGGGAGAACAGAGAGGGGGGACTGAGAGAGAGGGGACAGAAAGAAGGAGGCAGAGAGAGAGAGGCGACAGAGAGAGAGGGGGCAGAGAGACGTGTGAAAGAGAGGGGGACAGAGGGATTGGGGCAGAGAGAGTGGAAAAGAGGAGGGGACAGAGGGAGGGACAGAGCGAGGGTGAAGAGAGAGGGGACACAGAAAGGGAGAGTGGATGGAGAGAGAGAGGAGATGGGGACACAGAGAGATGTGGGACAGAGAGGGTGGTCAGACAGAGGGGGCAGAGAGAGGGGACAGACGGGGGCGACAGAGAGAGATGGACAATGGGGTGGACAGAGAGAGGGAGGGACAGAAGAAGAAGGGGACAGGGGAGGGGATAGAGAGAGAGGGGGGAGAGAGAGGGGGATACAGTGAGAGGGGGACAAAGGGGTGGACAGAGAGAGGGGTGGAGCAGAGAGACGGGAACAGAGAGAGTGTGCAGAGAGATAGGCGCAACAAAGAGTGTGAGGCAGAGAGAGGGGGAGCACAGAGGGGGCAGAGAAAGTGAGTGGGGACAGAGAGAGGGCGAGACAGAGAGGGGGGATAGAGAGAGGGAGAGACAGAGAGAGTGGGTGACAGAGAAGTGGGGACAGATGGATAACAGCGAGAGGGTGGACAGAGAGGGGGAGAGAAATGGGGGACAGAGAGAGAGGGGACAGGGAGAAAGGAGGGACAGAGAGGGGGACAGAGAGGGGGGACAGAGGGGGAAGAGTGAGGGGGAAAATAGAGGGGGAGAGAGGGGTGACAGAGAGATGGAGGACAGGGGGTGTCAGAGAGGGTGGACACAGAAAAGGTAGACAAAGCGGGGGAGGGAGAACGGGGACAGAGAAGGAGACAGAAAAGGGTTACAGTGAGAGGGGGGCAGAGAGAGGGATACAGAGAAGGAGGACAAAGAGGCATGACAGAAAGGAGGCACAGAAGGGGGAACAGAGAGGGGGACATAGAGAGTGGGGACAGAGAGAGGGTGAGATAGAGAGAGGGGCCAGAGAGAAGGAGGACAGCGAGAGGGTGGGGCAGCGAGATGGAGTGCAGAGAGAGGGGATGGGGGCACAGAGAGAGTGGGTGGGACAGAGAGAGGGGGGCACAGAGAGGGGGGACAGAGAGGGGTGAAGATTGATGGGGACAGAAAAAGCAGAGTACAGACAGAGGGGTGGACAGAAAGAGGGGAAAGAGAGAAGGGCGGGACAGAGAGAGGGGGGGACAGACAGGGTGCGCAGAGAGAGAGAGGGGTGGCAGAGAGAGAGGGGGCAGAGAGGGGTGTGAAAGGAAGGGGAGACAGAGAGAGTTGGGAGCAGAGAGAGTGGAACAGAGGCGGGGACAGTAGGAGGTACAGAGAGAGGGGCAGAGAGAGGGGGACAGAGAGAGAGGTAGAGAGAGAGGGACAGAGAGAGGGCGACATGGGGGGAACGGAGAGGGGTATACAGAGAGCGGAGTGCAGAGACGGGGGGGACAGAGAGAGGAGTGGACGGAGAGAGGGACCAGAGAGAGGGGAGATGGTGGAGTGTGAGGAGAGAGGGGGAGCAATGCGAGTGGGGGACAGAGCGAGGGAGGACAGAGAGGGTGGTGCAGAGAGAGTGAGGGACAGACAGAGGGGCCAGACAAAGGGCGGGCAGAGAGAGTGGGGAAAGAGCGAGGGGTGGTCAGAGAGAGGGGGTTACAAAGGGTGTGGGAAAGCATGGCGGATAGAGGGGGTGACAGAGAGAAAGGCGAGAGAGGTGTGGGACAAAGAAAAGGTCTGCAGAGAGAGGGGAAAAGAGGAGGGGACAGAGCAGAGGACAGATATAGTGGTCAGAGAGAGGGGGCACAGAGAGGGAGAGGGAATGGAGAGAGAGGACACAGAGAGATGGAGAAAGGGAGACAGAGCGTTGGGTGCAGAGAGGGGTCAGAGAGTGTGAGGGGGCAGACAGAAGTGGGACAGAGAAATGGGGGACAGAGCGAGGAGGTACAGAGAAAGAGTGGGACAGAGAGAGGGGGCTGAGGGAGAGGTGGACAGGGAGGGGGGAAAGAGAAAGTGGACCAGAAAATTCGGGGTACAGACACAGGGGGGGAACAGGGAGGGGTGGAGAGAGAGAGAGGGATAGAGAGGGGGTACTGAAAGAGGGGAGCAGAGAGAGTCAAGGGGGACAGAGAGCGCGGGGACAGAGAAAGGGAGAGACAGAGTGGCTGGATAGAATGGAAGAAACTGAGAGGGGGGCAGAGAGAGAGGGGACAGCGAGAGAAGGGGCAGAGGGGGGTCGACAGAGAGAGGGAGAACAGCGAGTGAGGGGTTCAGAAAGTGAGTGGGACAGAGGGAGGGGGAGAGAGGGAGAGAGGGAGAATGAGAGAGCGGGACAGAGAGATGGTAGACAGAGAGGGGACGGGACAGAGAGAGTGGGTACAGAGAGTTGGGGACAGAGAGAGTGGATGAGAGATAGAGGGGGAACAGAGGGGGGACAGAAGGGGACAGAGAGGTGGACAGAGAGGGGCGGCAGTGAAGGGGTACAGAGAGAGAGGGGACAGAGCGAGGAGTACAGAGAGCGGGACAGAGATAGGGGATAGAAAGGGGGTTAGGGAGATGGGGAACAAAGAGAGGAGGAGAGAGTGAGGCATGCCAGAGTAGGGAAGGGGGACAGAGAAGGTGGCACAGATGGAGGGGGACAGAGAACATGAAAAGAGAGAGTGGGAACACAAAAACGGAGAACAGAGAGAGGGGTGGACACAGAATCGGGGATAGAGAGAGGGGGACAGAGATAGAGGGGACAGTGAGAGGGCGACAGGGGGGACAGAGAGGGGATACAGAGAGAGGAGTACAGAGACGGGGAACAGAGATAGGGTGGACGGAGAGAGGGACCAGTGAGAGAGGGGGACGGTGGGTAGTGAAGAAAAAGGGGGTGTGGAGCGAGGGGGGACAGAGAAAGGGGAACAGAGAGAGGGAGAGACAGACAGAGGGGCCAGAAAGATGGGAGGACAGAGAGAGTGGGTCAGAGTGAGGGGTGGTCAAGAGAGGGGAGTACAAAGTGGGTGGAATAGAGGGGGTTAGAGGGGGTGACAGAGAGAGGGGGCAGAGAGAGGTGTGGGACAGAGAAGAGGGTGCAGAGAGAGGGGAACAGAGGAGGGGATAGAGGAGCGGACAGATAGTGGGGCAGAGCGAGGGGGCACAAAGAGGGAGCGGGGATGGAGAGAGAGAGAGAGAGAGAGTGGGACAGAGCGGGGGGGGGGGTGCGGCAGAGAGAGGGGGTCAGAGAGAGGCCGGGCAGAGACAGAGAGAGAATGACAGAGAGAGAGAGAGAGACAGAGACAGAGACAGAGACAGAGAGACAGAAAGAGAGGGACAGAGAGCACAGAGAGGGACAGAGAGGCAGAGGGAGAAAGAGAGGGAGAGAGAGAGAGAGAGAGAGAGAAGGACAGAAAGAACGATGGACAGAAAGAGGGAGGGAGAGACAGTGGGAGAGGGACAGGGAGACTGTGTAAGAGGGGGACCGAGAGACTGAGAGAGAGAGAGGGACAGAGAGAGTGAGTGAGAGGGACACAGAGAGACAGAGAGAGAGGGGGGGAGAGGGACAGAGAGACAGAGAGCGAGAGAGGAACACACAGAGAGAAAGATGGTTAGAGAGACAAAGAGAGAGAGGGACAGAGAGAAAGAGATGGACAGAGAGAGAGAGGGACAAAGAGACAGAGAGAGGGGGGACTCAGAGAGAGAGAGACACAGAGAGAGTGGGGACAGAGAGATTGAGCGACATAGACAGAGAGTGAGGGAGCGACAGAGACAGGGACAGAGAGTCAGAGGGACACACACACACAGAGAGAGGGGGACAGATAGACAGAGAGTGGCACAGAAAGACAGAGAGAGAGAGAGAGTGAGATACTGAGGGACAGAGAGAAGGACAGAGAGAGGGGGGACAAAGAGACAGACAATTAGGGACAGAGAGAGAGAGACAGAGAGAGAGAGGGACAGAAAGACAGAGCTAGAGAGAAGGGAACAGAGAGACAGAGAAAGAGAGATGAGGACAGGGAGAGGGTGAGAATGAGAGAGAGAGACAGAGGCAGAGAGTGACAGAGACTGAGAGGGACGCAGAGAGGGACATAGAGAGAGCGCCGCACAGAGAGGGAGAACGGGACAGAGAGAGAAAGGGAAACAGAGAGAGAGGGACAGAGAGAGAGAGGGGACAGATATAAAGAACGAGAAAGAGGGGGACGGAGAGACAGAGAGAGAGAGAGACAGACAGAAAGAGAGGGACAGAGAAAGGAACACAGTGAGTGAGAGAGGGACGGAGAGTAAGAGGGACTAGAGAGAGGGACAGAGAGACAGAGCGAGAGAAAGGGGACAGAGAGGGAGAGATGAGAGAGAAAGGGACAGAGAGAGAGAGAGAGAGAGAGAGACAGAGATAGGGACAGAGTGAGATCGAGAGAGGGACAGAGAGAGAGAGAGAGAGAGAGGGACAGAGAGAGACAGAGAGAGAGAGACAAAGAGACAGAGGGAGAGAGAGGGACAGAGACAGAGATAGAGACAGAGTGAGATCGAGAGAGGGACAGAGAGAGAGGGACAGATAGAGAGGGATACAGAGCGAAAGAGAGAGAGAGGGACAGAGAGACAAAGAGGGACAGAGAGAGAGAGAGAGAGGGACAGAGAGAGGGGCCGTGAGACAGAGACAGAGGGACAGAGAGAGGGGGACAGAGAGACAGAGTGACAGAGAGACAGAGAGACAAAGAGGGACACAGAGAGAGAGAGAGACAGAGAGGGACACACAGAGAGAGGGACATATAGAGGGAGAAAGTGACAGAGAGTGATAGGGATACACAGAGACAGGGACAGAGGAAGAGAGGTACATAGAGAGAGAGGGTACAGAGAGAAGGGGATACAGAGAGAGAGGGACAGAGAGAGAAGGACAGAGGGAGAGAGGGACACAGAGAGAGGAGGACAGAGAGAAAGAGGGCGACAGAGAGAGAGACAGAGACTGAGAGAGAGGGAGGGACACATTGAGAGAGAGAGGGACACAGAGAGAGAGACGGGGACAGAGAGAGAGGGACAGAGAGAGAGATAGAGGGACAGAGGGAGAGACGGACACAGACAGAGGGGCACAGAGAGAGAGGGGGAACAGAGAGAGAGAGAGGGACCTAGAGAGAGAAGGGGACACAGTGAGAGAGGGACAGAGAGAGAGAGAGGGACAGAGAGACACAGAGAGGGACAGTGAGAGAGAGAGGGGGACATAGAAAGAGAGAGGGGACAGAGAAACAGAGAGAGAGAGAGGGGGGGACAGAGAAAGAGAGGGACAGAGAAACAGAGGGACATAGAGACACAGAGAGAGAGAGGGACAGAGAGACAGAGGGAGAGAGAGAGAGGGACAGAGAGACAGAGTGATATAGGGACAGAGGGAGAGAGAGGGAGACAGAGAGATCGAGGGACTGAGAGACAGAGATAGAGAGGAGGGCAGAGAGACATAGGGACATAGAAAGAGAGAGGGAGAGGGACAGAGAGAGAGAGAGAGGGACAGAGAGACAGAGGGACAAAGAGAGAGAGAGGGGGACAGAGAGACAGAGGGAAAGAGAGTGAGAAGGACAAAGAGACAGGGAGAGAGAGAGAGATAGAGAGAGAGAGGGACAGAGAGAGAGAGGGACACAGAGAGAGAGGGACAGAGAGACAAAGAGGGTCACAGAGAGAGGACAGAGACAATGAAGGACAGAGAGAGAGGGACAGAGAGACAGAGAGAGAGAAAGGGACAGAGGGAGAGGGACACAGAGAGAGGGACATAGAGAGGGAGAAAGGGACAGAGAGTGAGAGTGACACAGAGAGAGGGAAAGATAGAGGGGGGACAGAGAGAGAGAGAGAGAGAGAGACAGAGAGACACAGAGAGAGAGGGACAGAGAGACAGAGAGAGAGGGACTCAGTGAGAGAGAGAGGGACAGAGAAAAAGAGAGGGGGCAGAGAGACACAGAGAGAGAGAGAGTGACAGAGAAAGAGAGGGTCAGAGAGACACAGAGAGAGAGAGGGACAGTGAGACAGAGTGAGAGAGAGAGAGGTAGTCAGAGAGAGGGACAGAGAGACAGAGGGACAGAGAGAGGGACAGAGAGGCAGAGAGAGAGAAAGGGACAGAGAGAGAGGGACAGAGACAGTGAGGGACACAGAGAGAGGGACATAGAGAGGGAGAAAGGGACAGAGAGTGAGAGTGACACAGAGAGAGAGAGAGAGGGACAGAGAGAGGGACTGAGAGAGAGAGAGAGGGGTACAGAGAGGGAGAGAGAGAGAGAGAGGGACAGAGAGACACAGAGAGAGAAGGACAGAGAGACAGAGAGAGAGGAACTCAGTGAGAGAGAGAGGGACAGAGAAAAAGAGAGGGGGCAGAGAGACACAGGGAGAGAGAGTGACGGAGAAAGAGAGGGTCAGAGAGACACAGAGAGAGAGAGGGACAGAGAGACAGTGTGTGAGAGAGAGAGGGACAGAGAGACAGAGGGACAGAGAGAGAGAGAGAGAGGGACAGAGAGACAGAGAGAGAGAAAGGGACAGAGAGAGAGGGACAGAGACAGTGAGGGACACAGAGAGAGGGACATAGAGAGGGAGAAAGGGACAGAGAGTGAGAGGGACACAGAGAGAGGGAAAGAGAGAGGGGGGACACAGAAAGAGAGGGGGACAGAGAGAGAGAGGGACTGAGAGAGAGAGGGACAGAGAGAGAGGGGGACAGAGAGACACAGAGAGAGAGGGACAGAGGGAGAGAGGGAGAGAGAGACAGAGGGACAGAGAGAGAGAGGGACCGAGAGAGAGAGATGGGGACAGAGACACACACGGAGAGAGGGAGAGAGACAGAGAGACAAAGAGGGACAGAGAGAGAGAGAGAGACAGAGACAGAGACCGAGAGGGACACACAGAGAGAGGGACATATCGAGGGAGAAGGGGACCGAGAGTGATAGGGATACACAGAGACAGGGACAGATGGAGAGAGGGACATAGAGAGGGGGGGACAGAGAGAGGGGTACAGAGAGAGAGAGGGACAGAGAGAGAGGGACAGAGGGAGAGAGGGACACAGAGAGAGGAGGACAGAGAGAGGAGTACAGAGAGAGAGGGGTACAGAGAGAGAGACAGAGACTGAGAGAGAGGAAGGGACACATTGAGAGAGAGAGGGACACAGAGTGAGAGAGGGGGACAGAGAGAGAGGGGGACAGAGAGAGAGATAGAGGGACAGAGGGAGAGGCGGACACAGACAGAGGGGCACAGAGAGAGAGGGACAGAGAGAGAGAGGGAATTAGAGAGAGAAGGGGACACAGTGAGAGAGAGGGACAGAGAGAGAGAGACAGAGAGACACAGAGAGGGACATTGAGAGAGAGAGAGGGACATAGAAAGAGAGAGGGGGAGAGAAAGACACAGAGAGAGAGAGAGACAGAGAGGGACAGTGAGAGAGAGGGACTCAGTGAGAGAGAGAGGGACATAGAAAGAGAGGGGGACAGAGAGACACAGAGAGAGGGACAATGAGAGAGAGAAAGACATAGAAAGAGAGAGGGAGACAGAGAGACAGAGTGAGAGAGGGATAGAGAAACAGAGGGACAGAGAGAGGGACAGAGAAAGAGAGGAACAGTGAAACAGCGGGACAGAGAGACAGAGTGAGATAGGGACAGAGGAACAGAGGGACAGAGAGAGAGAGAGAGAGAGAGAGAGAGAGGGACAGGGAGAGAGAGGGCCAGGGACAGAGAGAGGGACAGAGAGAGAGGGTGGTAGCAGAGAGACATAGAGGGACACAGAGAGAGAGGGACAGAGACAATGAGGGACAGAGAGAGAGGGACAGAGAGAAAGAGAGAGAGAGGGACAAAGAGAGAGAGAGAGAGGGCCAGGGATAGAGTGAGGGACAGAGAGAGAGAGAGGGACAGAGAGACAAAGAGGGACACAGAGAGAGAAGGACAGATACAATGAAGGACAGAGAGAGAGGGACAGAGAGACAGAGAGAGAAAGGGACAGAGAGAGAGGGACACAGAGAGAGGGACATAGAGAGGGAGAAAGGGACAGAGAGTGAGAGTGACACAGAGAGAGGGAAAGAGAGAGGGGACACAGAGAGAGAGAGAGAAGGACAGAGAGAGGGACTGACAGAGAGGGGGACAGAGAGAGAGGGAGAGAGAGAAAGGGAAAGAGAGACACAGAGAGAGAGGGACAGCGAGACAGTGAGAGAGGGACTCAGTGAGAGAGAGAGGGACAGAGAAAAAGAGAGGGGGCAGAGAGACACACAGAGAGAGAGAGTGATAGAGAAAGAGAGGGTCAGAGAGACACAGAGAGAGAGACGGACAGAGAGACAGAGTGAGAGAGAGAGGTAGTCAGAGAGAGGGACAGAGAGACAGAGGGACAGAGAGAGAGAGAGGGACAGAGAGACAGAGAGAGAGAAAGGGACAGAGAGAGAGGGACAGAGACAGTGAGGGACACAGAGAGAGGGACATAGAGAGGGAGAAAGGGACAGAGAGTGAGAGTGACACAGAGAGAGGGAAAGAGAAAGGGGGCCACAGAAAGAGAGGGGGACAGAGAGAGAGGGACTAAGAGAGAGAGGGACAGAGAGAGAGAGAGAGAGAGAGAGACAGAGAGACACAGAGAGAGAGGGACAGAGGGAGAGAGGGAGAGAGAGACAGAGGGACAGTGAGAGAGAGGGACCGAGAGAGAGAGAGGGGGACAGAGACACACACGGAGAGAGGGAGAGCAATTGATAGACAGAGAGAGAGAGAGAGGGACAGAGAGACAGAGAGGGAGAGAGGGGTACTCAGAGAGAGTGAGACACACACACAGAGTGACATAGAAAGAGAGAGGGAGACAAAGAGACAGAGAGAGAGAGAGAGGGACAGAGAAACAGAGGGACATAGAGACAGAGAGAGAGAGAGGGACAGAGAGACTGAGAGAGAGAGAGGGGGGGGGACAGAGAGACAGAGTGATATAGGGACAGAGGGAGAGAGGGAGAGAGAGGGAGACAGAGAGATCGAGGGACAGAGAGACAGAGATAGAGAGGGGGGGCAGAGAGACATAGGGACATAGAAAGAGAGAGGGAGAGGGACAGAGAGAGAGAGAGAGACAGAGAGACAGAGGGACAAAGAGAGAGACAGAGAGAGAGAGAGGGACAGAGAGACAGAGGGACAGAGAGAGAGGGAGAGATAGAGAGAGAGGGAGAGGGACAAAGAGACAGGGAGAGAGAGAGAGAGACAGAGAGACAGAGGGACAGAGAGAGAGAGGGAGAGACAGAGAGAGAGGGAGAGGGACAGAGAGAGAGAGCGAGGGACAGAGACAGAGAGAGGGACAGAGAGAGAGAGAGACAGAGAGAGACAGAGAGAGAGGGGGACAAAGTGACGGAGGGACAGAGAGAGGGACTGATTGAGGGAAAGCGAGGGGGACAGAGTGCGAGAGACAGAGGGACACAGAGAGAGAGAGGGGCATCGACAGAGAATGTGACGGAGAGAGAGACAAGGAGAGACAGAGCGAGAGAGGGTCACAGAGAGAGCGGAACAAAGAAAGAGAGGGACAGAGAGAGAGGGTCATAGAGAGAGAGACGGACAGATAGAGAGAGAGGGAAACAGAGAGGACCCTGTGTGTGTGTGTCTCAGGAAGCCTACCTACAGTCAGGCTCTGAGACGCTAGTGTGGGAGGAATCCTTAATATTTTCAAACTACACTGACACAACTAAAATGGCTACAATAAAAAAAAGTGTTGGAGCAACTGGAAAAGATGACACTCTGTTGCCCCAGAATTAACATCAGAGTGGGCAGCAAGATCCCACAAGGCTCCTGTCCTGGGAATTAACATGTCACTCAGACAGAGCCCTCCCTCCCCAGGGAGCAGACCGACAGACGATGCAACATGTTAGAGAAGGCAGAGGTGAGGTCTACTAACCCCTCAGCCAGAATAAATGTGCCCAAGGAATTGGTCAGATTCATTCTGTCTGTGTGTGTGTGTGTGTGTGTGTGTGTGTGTGTGTGTGTGTGTGTGTGTGTGTGTGTGTGTGTGTGTGTGTGTGTGTGTGTGTGTGTGTGTTTAATAGTTTTTCCAACCTCTGATTAATTGCTTTCTTATGATTTGTTTGTATTTGATGTTGCTGTGAGGTTATGAATGCATTGGGGATGGGGGAAGGGAGTGGTGGGATTGTGTTTAAACTGGAATCTTGCTGTGTAATTTTGCAGCACACTGCTCTCGCTCCCCCGGCCCCCCACCAACTCATCTCTTCTTTCTTTTATCCCTAGGAACTTTTGTTGGGAAAGCAGGAAAGTGAAGATCCAAAATGCCTGGGGGCCAGGAAAGCCTTGGACACGAACAACCTCCGGGGAGCGGGGAGAGTACAGGCCTGAGGCCTATTAGCCAGGCTGCAGCCTGTGGGGCCCAGGTGAGTGGGGGCCTGTTTCTTCCCCCGGGGTTTCGTCTCCTCTAGGGGTGGGGTGGGGGTGGGAGTCTGGTTTGTCAGGGCCTCTGGTTAACTGGGACCTGTCAGATGACGGTGTTGAAGCCTGGGGTTAAAGTAACCGGGCATTGGTGACACAAACAGGTGTAACCCCCAGGATCTGGGAGTCGGGACTCCCTTAGGAGGGAACTGTAACCCAAAATATCTGACCCACTGGAAAGAATTGTCACTCTCTCAGAGGAAAGTGGGTCATAGAGAGGGCAGGATGATCGAATTGGACACGGAGAGAAAGAGTGAGAGAAAGAAATGGAAAATGGTGAGAGCAAGAGAAACAGGAGAGAGAGGGGGGCAGTGTGAGATTGTGAAATAGCTGCAATGTTTGATTCTGGGGTGACAGGAAATAATTAAACTGGAAATAAAAACGATCAGATTATCGAGCTGCTGCAGCACTGTCACTTGTGGGATCTTGCTGTGTGTCAATTGCTCTAATGCCATCGTTGCAGGCAGTGAATGGTTTAATCAGCTAACCCATCATTTCAAAAACTTTTCAACATGAAAACCCAACTCACCACACAACGTGTTTGTGTTTGGACATTGCTGAGAAATTGTCTGTCTCATTGAGAGAGGAAAACCTGGGACCTTGCTGTGCTATCTCCCTGTGAAAGATTTTCCTGCTCTGCCTACCCAGTAATGCTGCCTCTTTCCTCCCAAAGGAATCTTCCTGGCCATTTGAGGATGTGAAAAGTGTGTGTTTGGGAGCAGGAAACGTTCAAACAAGAGCTTCCTCCAGAGGGGGAAACCCAGTCCTGAGGCCTGTTTGACAGGCTGCAGCCTTTTGGCCCCAGGTGAGTTTTGTCTGTGTATTACCCCAAGGTTTATCTCCTCTCTCTGGGGAGGGGAGCTGGCTTTTACCGGGACCTCTGGTTAACCGGGTCCTGTCGGATTGCGGCCTTGTCATTTTTGAACAGGTTTGAAGCCTGGGGCTAAGGTAACTGGGGCCTTGGGATTTGACACAAATACGTCAACCTTTAACCAGCATCACCCCCGATGTGTGTGGGGTTAGATTGCTGCTTGTGGGCTCTGGCTGTGCGTACGTGTTTATTAATGTTCTATCATCTGGTCAACTGCTCTGCGGTGATGGCAGTGTATTTCAATGTCACTGTGTTGGTCAACAATTCATTCATTCTGCAAGAATTAAACTGAACCAGGGTCAGGTGGGAGATTGGGGATGGCAGAGAGCTGTGGGATCTTGCTGTGCTTTTGGTGCCACTGTTGTATTTTATTTCAAATTGATTTGTTTTTATTTCTCAGTGTGTTTCCCCACCCCCCTGCTCCCCCTAACCCTGGGGGTGAGGAGGAGATTGGATCCAGGAGCTGAAGCTCAGGACGACACTGAGACAGAGAGAATTAAATCACTTCTGCTGCGAGGAATCATCAGGCACAGGGAGAGAATAATCAGAAACTGTCCTGTCTCCTTGTCGTTCATTTACACTCACACACACGGGGAAAGGAATGGTGGGGTTCAGGCTGTCTCTGGGATTTTTACCACAAGGGGGTGTGTACTCGTCTGGACTGGGGGAGACAAAGGGGGGGAAAGATGGAGGGGGAGCTGCTGCACAGTCTGATCCCACAGATATCACTGCCTCCCTCTCACTCCAGCTCCAGAGACAGATGGACGGGTGGAGGGAGAATGGTGGGTGTGAAGGGAACGGGAGAGACAGAGGGAGACAGAGGGAAGTGAAAGAGAGCGCTGACTGTCCCGTTGGAAGGTTCATTGGATTAAAATGGATTTGAGGCCGGGGTTAAAGGAACAGGAGCCTTGGGATTGTGACAAACTGGTTACACCCCCAGGGTCTGGGAGGAAGGACTCCCGGAGGAGGGAATGAATACCTTAACTCTCCAAAGCCCCATTCTAATGTCAGAGTCATGTGCATAGGCCAGGGGATAAAATGTGAGAAATCTGAGAGACAGAGAAAGATCTTCACGATGGAGACAGCGAGAGGGGGGAACACAGGAAGAGATTTCAGAGATAGAGGGAGAGAGGGGAGGAACAGAGATATCTCAGAGATGGAGAGAATAAGGGGGGGGGGAACAGAGAGAGGGAGGGAAGAGAGATCAGAGATGGAGACAGTGAGAGGGGGAAACAGAGAGAGAGAGAACAGAGAGAGAGATCTCAGATGGAGAGAGCACAAGATAGGGATCAGAGGGTGCAGGGCACAGACCAGGAAGGGGAAATGTTTGGAATCTGTTTAACAAGAGGATTGCTCCCTCTTGGCCAGGAAACAGAATCAAACCCTTAACTAGCATTAGGGACACACACGATCTGTCTGTGCCCTCCCCTCTCTTGCCCTCTCCCTCCCTCTCGCCTTCACCTCACTCCCTCTACTCTCTCACCCTCCCCTGCATTCCTCTCTCTCTCATCCTCTACCTCCCGTCCTCTCCCTCCCTCTCGCCCTCCCCTCCCCTCTCTTACCCTCTACTCCCTCCTTCCTCTCTCTCGCCCTGCCCTCACTCGCCCTCTCCCTTCCTCTCATCCTCTGCTCCCTCTCGACTTCCCCCTCTCTCCCCTCCC